>NC_045641.1:33224606-33527636 GCF_009829145.1 Chiroxiphia lanceolata
ATAGGATTAAAAGTGAGGAAATAATACTTCTATATTGGTATACTGTAAAAGTTGATTTATATAACTGCATTCATAGTGATCAATGTCAAAAAGATGTTTGACCAGCATTCTACATGAGTGAACCCTTAAGTGGGATTCTTTACTTTTCGTAAGGATTGCCATGCATGTCTGTCACAAAAAATACCTTTTCCTTTTGAGATGCACTTGGGTAGTGATCGTAGTGCCAAAAAAAGTGTCAGAAAGTGCGTTATTGGGCCTTTATTTCTGACTCATTATGTACTTTTAGTGCACAGGTTAACATGCAGGAACCCTAGAAAATATTTTCCTTTAACCTTTCCTCTTTGAAGAGCTGCTATTTCATGGATGAGATATTTTAGAGGAATGTGATAGCTTGTTTCTCTGCTGTGAATGCAAAAGAAATAGTAGTATACCTACTATTACTCTACCAAGATAAAAAAATCCTTAGTGTTTTAATTTTAAATGGAAGCTGAAGTTGTAGAATAGTTAAACCAGTGTTTAATTTGGTTTTGTTCGGTTCTGGAACTCATATTTCGTCATCAGAGCAGTCATGTCAAAAAATTGTAAAGCGTATTTAAGTTCTCGTTCACGTATTTTCCTGCCGACTGTAAAAACAGTAGATCTTAACTAAGCATTCTTCAAAGTTGTTATCCTGCTTTGTCATCACAAGGGTTACTGCTTATGTTTGTGATTTCTTTGGGCAAAATTAAAAAAAAAAAACAAAACCAAAAACAAACAAAAAGGCAAATGTCGCATTCATTCTTTAGACTGTTCAGGTAAAAAAGAAATTTCAGGTGCTTTGTAAGCTAAGTTTATGAAGTTATTGAAGTTTGTTCAAAAGAAGAAATATTTCAGAGTTTCATAGTCTGTGTAGATTTTTCTGTCCCTTCTTTGTGTTGAGAATCAGTGAATAATTTGGCTCTACTCCTCTGTAGCCTTAGGTAGCTGCAGAGAGCCATGAGCTTTCCCCTTAGTCTTGACTTCCTCAGGGTTGAACTAATGCATACAGCTCTCAGCCTTTCCTTGTGTATTGTTCTCCTGCCCCCTGACCCTCCTCTGTGGGTGACCCTCCTCTGCTCTTTCTTACACTGGGGAGCCCTAAACAGGATAGTGCTCCAGCAGCAGTCTCTCAAGTTCCAAATAGAGAGGAAGACTTGCTTCCAGTTGCATCTGACTACAGCTGCTAATACAACCCACCTTGCACCTGGACACCTTTCTGGGGGGGGGGGGAACAGCTGGATCACATTTACACAGAAAACAATGCAAAGGGTCATATATGGGTCATATAATGCAAAGCTGCTTTCTAGCCAGTCAGTCCCCAGCCTGTTAGTGATATATAGGGTTATTCCATACTTATTGACATAAGGCATCCATAAAATTGAATTTATTCTTGTTTCTAAAAATGTTTTCATGAGGATATTTGAAGAGAAATTGAACAGTGCATGAAATAATTAATTTTCTTTTTATTGTATTACACAAAAGATGGGTAAACTGAAAGGGGAAAGGACACACATTTTGCAGTGTCCGTTCTAAATAAAAATGCTATATGTACTGTCCTTTGATTACTGTATTGTGTCACTATGCTATTGTAAAGAAAAAATATGGTTTTGTCTAGTGTGTCAACCAGAATTATCTTTTAGAAGTTGAATTCAAAAAATATTCTTATGCAAAGTTTTGTTAAATTGGTATGCATGAATTTGCATATATGTAGATTCAAAAGTAAGCTTTTCGATGAGAATTCTAGGCATGGGTTATTGCCTTTAGGAATGTTATACAGTGAAACAAACTTGTTACAGGTAACATCAATATCCTACTGTCTTAAAAGGATTTAATTCTGAGGTCGGTATTTTAGATTATATCAGCTTTGACTTCATTGCTTTTCAGTTATATCTAGAGAATCAAATGTTCAAATAAGTTCTGAGAAACTGTAGCATAAATTAATAAATAGAATTTTGCTGACTCACAAGACAGTGCTCTGAGTAAGAAAATTAGGTGTATTGAGCAGTGCAGCTTTTAATTTGGCTTGGTACCTTTAATATGTCTTTGAAGGTGTGTTTTTTGAATGCATTATTTGGCAGCCTTCTTAGCAGGGAAATGTGAAGTATCTTTCAGTTTCACCTACTGTGAGTTTAATGTTATCTAAGAAATCTATAGAAGTGCCTTTTAGAGAAAGTGTGATGTATTCTTAGCACACTAAGGTCTCGCAGACTGCATTCTTACTCTTGCCACTACTGTCTTTTTTCAGGCAGCAATACAAACTAGGGTAGGGGGTTAGACTGAATGGGAAACAACTCGGCAGAGAAGCACCCAGGGTCCTGCTGGACAGAAAGTTGAACATGAGCCAGCAGAGTATTCCTGTGGCCAAGGCAGCCAGCAGCATCCTGAGCTGGATTGAGAAGAGTATTGCCAGCAGGCTGAGAGGTGATCCTTCCCCTTCACTCAGCGCCGGAGAGACACACCCAGAGTTCTAGGTTCACTTCTGGACTCCACAGAGAGATAGGGTTATACTGGAATCCAGTGAGAGGCCACAAAGGTGATCAAGGATTTCAGCATCTGACCTACATGAAGAGAGAGAGATCTGGGGCTATTCAGCCTTCCCTCACTTCGCTTTTAAAGATACAGTCAAAAAAATAGAGAGTGCTTGCCCAGTGCAGGGTGGTTGTACCTTGGAGGCAGGTAACTGCAGGATGGAGATGTACACTAATATTACAATTAGGCTTTAATGAACCAAGTTCATCCGAGGAGAGGACATCTCCTATCTCCCTTGATTGACAGGTGCTATGTGGTTTTATCAGCTGCAAAGTACCATCCAGTTCCCCTCCCTGCAAAGATTTCTACAGAGCCTGGCTGTCTCCACTCCACTCTGCTCACTGTTCCACCCTCCAGTAAGGATTGTGTTGCCTTACTGTTGTGGGGGGTATCATTAATGGAGCATGCCAACTGCATTCCATCCGGGAAGGAGCTGCTGCATTTTACCCTATGATTTCCATGCTGTTATAACTTCTGTTAGGATGTGAATGTAACTTCTCAGTTTCCTTTAATTTTTACCCCCAGCCATCTTCCCACAGGTTATCCCTTCACAGTTATGCCAACACAGGATTGTCTGTCAGGATAAATCTGTTTTCTTTAAACAAAATAGTTTACTGTAGAGTATTGGACTCTGAAATAGTTTCAATTCCATCAATGTTCCCAAAGCTCTGCTTTGATCTCTTCCATTCATTTGGTGCTGGGTATAATCAATATAGCTTCCTGCAACTGAAGCAAAGTTTAGTTTATCCACTTTCCAGCTGATCGCTACTTTTCTCAGATCTCTGTCCTTTCCAAAGAGCATTCAGGGCACTGAATGTTCACATAAGAGCCGTTTCTGCTTCAGAAACTACTGCATTTCTCAGACAGCTGCTCGTTGGTCTTCTCTCATGTACAGTGAAGGTGGTTTACATCAGAACTGTTATCAGTGTTCCTTGAGGAAGAGGGGCAGTTCCTTACACAGTGTGACCTCCCAAGTCTGACAAACTTGCCTGAAGGTTCTTGCCCTGTAACCATACTAGGTAGAAATGTAGTAATCCTGGCAGTGTCTTAAATTTTGTTTCAAGTTCTTTAATAGTTCTTCAATCTACAGGTAAGGTTAGCTTACCCCTTTATCTAAGTGATTACTGTAAAGAGATCTTTGCCCTTCCAAGTAAGGGCTTTCAGTGTTAGAAAGCTCAGGACAACTGAGGGAGAGATGATGAAGAAATGGGCAAGATCTTCTGTGGTAACACAAACAGCTGCAAGCTGATTAGGAGTAAGGCCAAAAAGGTTAAGATACTACTGTATTTTTTCCAACTGCTGTTCTTTTCTTACTGTTCCTTATTTTAAAAAAAGCAATAATTCAATATTTTGGTTGTATTGGAACTTTTGTGTAGATTTTTTGAGGGGGGTATTATTCCATATATCTAATTTTATTTTACTTCAGTGCTAACATCTAAGGCTTGATTTTTATTAATAAAGCCTAAATGTCTGCTTTTGCAGATCTGAGTGTGAGATAAAACAGGAAAGACAAAAGGGAGCTTCTGGACTTTATGAAAATATGTAATTATGAATGCTTGAACCCATATCAAGCAAAAAAAAAAGTATTTGGCAAGTAGAAGTTTCATTCACATTGTGCATGTACATAACTATATTCTAGACCTAAAAAAAAAAAAAAATCACTAAAATGAGTTTCATTAGGCATTGTTGTGCTGCCCCCTGTGGATGTTTTTGAAGTATTACTGTGCTATTTTGGTGGGATACTGGAGATTAGAGCTCTGTAAAAATTTTTTTTTCTTTTGCAGTGAAAACCCGAGAGTCCAAAAATTTTCCTTTTGTAATTCAAAAGTAGGAGAAAAAAGTAAATGTTTTTCTTAAAAATAGTCTCTTTTTCCAACATTTTGTTTTTATCTTTTTTTCAGTCAGTGTGATTATGACTTGACTTCTGAATAGCAGCTGTTAAGAGCTTTGCAATGTGGTATTTCAGCAGTTTTATTTCTTCAGAAAGCTGATTAACATTCCCTCTACAGCTACTTATGGCTGTAAGTTTATCTGGACCAAAGATAGCATCTTTCACCGATACCTGAACTGATTAAGTTTTTGGTGCTCTGTTGCAGTCATAGGCATATGGAGTTTTGATTAAGGAATGTATTAACTGAGCACTTTTTTCCATGTCTGATACCAAACGGACAAAAGTAGGATAGGCACGTGTAAAGTAAATCACTTTTTATCCTGTAACTTGGGTCTTTCTTTCAGTTCATCAGCTCTTGGGCTTTTATTAGAAGGCTGAAATCTGAAATTTCATTGTCCCTTTCCTAAAATTTTTATTAAGTAGCACCTGAAGCTGAAGAACCAGGATACTTAGAGGAATATTCAATTTTTAGCTCAATTTCATGATCTTAGTGTCTCCTTCTAATTTCCCTAGTTCACTGGCATGATAGGTAGTGATTTTTTCTTTACTTTGGAATTTTATTTTTGTCATTATTATATAATATTATGTATGGGATATGAAGAAATGTTTCCTTGTTCCCTTAGGATTATAGGATGATTCGTGGAACTTCAGGAGGTTTCTGATGCAACCTCCTACTCAAAGGAAGGTTGGCTCTGAGGTCAGAACAGGTTGCCCAGGGCTTTATCCAGTTAGATCTTGAAAACCTCCAAGAAGGTAGAGCCTCTCAGCTCCACTGCTTAACTGTTCTTAGAGTGAAAACTTTTTTCCTTATATTCTTAACCTCTCATGTTTCAACTGATGCCCGTTGTTTAGTTTCCTCCTACTATGTACCACCATGAAGAGCCTGGTTCCATCTTCTCCTTAACTTCCCTCTGGGTACGAGAAGGCTGCTCTTGAGTGTCCCTGAAACAGTCTTTTCTGCAGGCTGAAGAGGCCCTGATGGTTCAGCCTTTTCCCACAGGACAAATGCTTCTAGGCCATTGCCTGTCTTGGTGGCCCTCTTTCTTCATTAATTTTTTTTTCTTTTTATCAATTCTGTCCTTGCAAACTCTTATTTCAGAATTATCCCATACTTAAATTACAGGTATTTAGAAAAGTGTATTTCCCCCTCTATGAAGGTTTCATAGGACAGATAGACCTGCTAACATGATCATAGTCTAGCACTGGAATTACAGTATTCCAATGAGACTACAGCATTGAGATGTATGTATATGTGTGTTTTTATATATATGGCACTAAAAATAACGATTATTTATTGTTCATTTTCCTGTGCATCCTAATAGCTTTTTTAAAATTACTAATATATAACATGGAACTATAATTTCTGTGTTAATCTTTTTTGTGCTGAAGACTGATACTCTCTCCTGTGGTTTGTCTCATAATTGGTCTTGGAGTTTTTACATTCTGTCCCATATTTCCCATGATCTTTTCATTGAATGACCAGTTTGGGTTCAGAGACTGAGAACTTGATAGACATTTAGTTGGTTAAAGAAAACTTGTGGAGACTGCAGTACCTGAAATGAAGTGCCATTCTGTTACCTCTTTAGTTCACAGTTTTCCATAGTTTTACCATATTTGATTTGCCTTTTTGCTTACTGTTATTCTTCATCTGTTGATATACTGTTAGTTTACTTATGTCTGTGTTTTGAAACAAACAAAAAACCCCAAGCTACTAGATTGAATAGGGCACTAAATCTGATGACTTTGCTGTCTAGTAGATGGTCTTGGTTCTAATGTCTTTTGGTTTGGGGTTTTTTTTGTTTGGTTGGGTAGGGGTGGGGTTTAAATTGATGCTTTCCATAAGGCTTCCTTGGTAAACTACAACATATCACATGGTGACAAAATAAGAATGGAGGCTTCCTTTCAGATTGGTTTCTGGATGCTCTTTTTCCTATGACTTTAATCACCTTCTTAAGTAATTCTCTGTTGTCAACCTTTTCATGAAGTAAACATGTTTGTAATCATTTAGCTTTGTCAGTTAGGCTGAAAAGATGGGTGGGTGTGTGGCCAACTCTATTAGTTCCTTTAGCAGCTACACTTCTAAAAGTTGTGGTATCTGATAGTTTAGAAAATACATCAGGTTTGTATCTCAGAAATTCCTGTGTTCAAGTAGCCACTCCAGAACTACTATCAGTGTTATCTTATGTTGTCATGTGGAAATTGTTACAGGAAAAAGGGAAATTATCTGTAAAAATCTTCCTGACATAGACGTACAAATATTAATTAATATTCTGAGAAAGTGACAAAACCAGTTTATCTGGTGAAAACTAGAAAAAGATGAATTAGTTTTTTGGTGAAAAATACACTCTCAGCACATTGTGTAGTGACTAAGAATCTATAGAAAAATATACTGGTTTTGCATTATTTACTTCCTTATGTTGGACATTTCTCACACTAAGCTGATCAGTAGAACTGATTTCGTCTCCTAAACCAGCCCCAAAATAATCCAGAAGACAAAGGAGGAGAAAAAAATAGTGAGATGAACTTTTCTTGTGCAGTCAGATGAGAATCAGCAGAGAAGGGGCAGGACTTCTTTGGGCAGTAGGATTTATTGCATTGCTCAAATTGAACATGCAATTTTACCTGAAGTGTAGTTTTATTTGTAGACAGTTTTGATGACCATCACCAGATGGTCATCTGGTGATACTTGATAGTCCCTCCATGCATTTAGGTTGATGCTGAAGATAATGTTTTGAAAATTCTAACCACTTATGTATGGATTTGAGAGACCAAGCATTTCTCCTCATAGCTTCATGGGTTAGTTTAGAACTGACAATACAGATCTGTGAGGTAGGGGTGCTTGGGATCACCACTACTAGCAATAAAAGCTCTTTGCTGTGTAGCAAGTGAAAAAAAAGCTTTCTTCAACCCTCGGTGTCCAAAAGCACCTGTAATACCAGGAATTTTTTGCAGTGTTGACAGCTCATGAAAACTTTAGGTGAGGAGGAAGAGAAAGAAAGGAGTTCAATATAGGCATGAAACTCGACTCTCTACATCATTTGACTGGTTTTGCTGTGTAACATTTCACAGGTATGATTGGCAGACATAGGAATAACTTTTTTTGCCCCACTCAAAAAAGTAGTAATTCTTCCAATCTGATTGTTGTACGTATGCAGTAGCTTTGTAGAGTATGTGAAGCTAAAATTTTTTGTTTTCCCCTTGTTTACAGAGAGGCAGATGAGATTGATGAAATATTTTACCTTTCTTGGAATCTTTGATCCAGGAAAGAATGCAGAAAAGCTTATAATATTTAATGAAGAGCCTTTGCTAAATATATATGCTAAGGCATGGCATGGGGATCATTTCTGAGTGATGGAAAAGTTTGTGTTGAAAGGAGTGTGAAGAGTAGTGCACAAAAATTCAAAGTGGTTTCCTGAAATTGTAAATCATACTTCAGTGGTTACATCCTGCTATCTCCAAGTGCTGGCAGAAGAGACAAACTGGTACAGAGGATAAGTGATTAGCTCTATTTAAAACAAGGTCCTTGACTTCCTTGAACTAATTTCAGCTCTAAACAGCATTACAAAATTTAAAAGAGCATAGGAAGGTCTGCACCATTTCTAATTCAAAGACTAGCCCATAGCCATAGGCATAGCCATAGAAGAAAAGGAATAGGGCAAGCATCCTCACCTTCCCTTCTTTCACCTCCCACCCCGCCAAAAAAAAATCCTCTTTTCACCTGTTTGTTGAAATGTGGTATAATTTGAATTAGTAAGCCCTGTTGACTGTCTCTTCCAAGCACCTATGCAGTTTCATCTTTGTGCATCTCTTAACAACTTTCAGCAAGGACTCTTATAAAGCTACCAGTCATGTCTCAAGAACTACCTTCTTTTGTTTTAAATCTTGATACCAACTGTGCTGTCATGGTGTGGTTGACTGGACTCCTATGTTTAATAAATTTTGAGGTAAATCTTTTGACAAGTATTACCTTTGCATAAGTTGCAACCAGTCTTAGTTTAAAACCATTATTTGTTTCTGGAAAAGATTGATTAGGGTTTTTTCTCCCCTTCCTTGCAGGCACTAGACATTACAGTTTAATCATGGCTGCCTTAACAAAATTCAAACGTTCTTTGTTTAGAACTAATTCAAATCACTGTTCTAAAGAGTCTGTATTTCTATTTGCAGTGTCTGAGCAACACACCTCCTCTTACAGAGTACTTCCTCAATGATAAATACCAAGAAGAGCTGAATTTTGACAATCCTTTAGGAATGCGAGGTGAAATAGCAAAATCTTATGCCGAGCTTATCAAGCAAATGTGGTCAGGAAAATACAGCTACGTTACCCCAAGAGCATTTAAGGTCAGTAGGGAATTTAAACTGAATGTACATTGTCAATTTTGGGGTTGTACTTTTAAGTATACAAAACATATTTTTTCTTACAACAAAGGTACTGGAAGTATTTGTATTTAATTTTTAGACACAAGTGGGAAGGTTTGCACCACAGTTCTCTGGTTATCAGCAACAAGATTGTCAAGAGCTACTGGCTTTTCTCTTGGATGGATTACATGAGGATTTGAATAGAATTAGGAAAAAGCCTTACATTCAGTTAAAGGATGCAGATGGGAGACCAGACAAGGTAGGGTTTTTGGTGTTGATCATCTTAATTTTAGTCAAGGCTGTATGTTCTACATGATTGTGCACTGAAACGTTGGGACACTGATCATGTGGGGTGTTTTTCTGGGAGAGATTTCAGAAAATAAGACCATAAAATAGGGAGTTTGTTCGAGAACATGTGTAAATTTCTGTTTATTTGTAAGATAACTGGGGGGGGTGGGAGGATGATGTGGCTTTTTTAAGACTTCATTCAGACTTGTTTTTCAATTCAGTGCTAAGTTCAATTAGAAAAACAATTTTCATTCTGTTGTTCTTTTATTCTTATATCTATGCAGAATTCTGTCTCTCTCCAGTACTCTTACTTTAGGGAAACTGTTCTTTCATTATTAGTTAATTCATGTGGAATTTTTAGTTTCATTTGCTTTTGTCTTTCCCCAAGTCATTTGGAAGTCTCTCTCAGAGGCTATGTAATACCACTGACAGAATCTCTTTCATAGGAAAAGCATACCTCTTTTAACCTGTGATCCTGATAGTAGTAACATACCTTACAAGGTCATTGGGAGTGAGATTTCTATGTTTAGGTGGTTACTGAAAGTTGTCTATCAAGTACTTTTACTGATAATTCTCACTACTACTTTGTCGTAACCCAGATCACACTTTACTTACAGGTGGTTGCTGAAGAAGCCTGGGAAAACCATTTAAAGAGAAATGATTCCATCATTGTAGATATATTCCATGGCCTTTTTAAATCCACCCTAGTTTGTCCTGAATGTGCTAAGATATCTGTAACCTTTGATCCCTTTTGTTACTTGACACTTCCATTACCCATGAAAAAAGAACGCACTCTGGAAGTTTATTTAGTTAGAATGGATCCACTGGCAAAGCCTATGCAGGTAAGTGCCTTAATTCATATAGTAACACCCTGATTCATGTGACATTAGCAGTGAACCACGAGTTCCTTTACATGATGTAAATTTATAAGTACAACAAGCAAATCCAATAAGTTTTGGTTTCTGGTATGAATTCTGAAGTTCCACTTAGGAAACCTGAGGTAAACTATACACACCTTCTTATATTTCTATCAGTTTCAAGGAAGAATTGGTAATTTCATTGTGGTTATGATAATAAGGCTTCTTAATCTTTAAAACGTATGCTGACATAATTTTTTATTTGAGTGTTGCTCTAGCGAATTTGTATGGTTATAAAAAGTATTTATACACTTAATCCAGTCTTAATTTCTTGGTTCCTTAATCACCAAAGCCAAATATTCATAAGAAGTGTATATTTATAATTAGGTAGTCCTGAATTCTTCTGTGCTCTCACCTGATTGTCAAAAGAAAAAACTTCAGATGAGATTTCTTTGTGAAGAGTACCTCTTCTGCCATTTTTTTAGGAATGATAGTATTATACACCTTATAATGGCATGAAAAAATGTAGATAAGGTTATCATAACCAAGTCGTGATTAAATGGTTCTAGCTGTACCTTATGGCATAAGTGAGGTTGGGTGAAATAAATAAGACACAGGCAGTTAGGTAGATTGCAAAAAGGCTTAACACTTGAAATGAAAGTACCATGAGAAGGCAAGTAGGGGGGAAAGGGAGTGTTCTCAAAGGCAGTGTGAATTAGGGAAGTCATTAACTAATGGCAGATAAGTCTGCTAGAAATTTAATTAATTGTGAAAACATGTTTGCACAGGGGACACACACGGTAGTTGAAGATGACATATGACCTCAGAGGGTTATGCAGGAGTAATAGAGTTTGGGAAGGGTACAAGTTCAGTAGAGGTTTTTTGAGCCTAAATAACTGTAAAACTTAAGGACATAACAAACACATGCTATAGTTGGCAATTAATTATAAAGTTATAATACCTTATTTCTAATTAATCCTGTCTTTACTATGCAAATAACAGATAAGAGTCCTGTGTGGAATTCAGACTGTTAATCATCAGGTTCTCTTTCTCCATGTGAAATTAGAATTCATTGCCTGCCATTGCTTTTTTTTTTTCCCCAGTCATACTTTATAAACAACTTGTGTTGTATTCCAAATTTAATAATGTAGTCGATGGCATGCATATTACTTAAATGGTGAAATAAGTAGGTGCTGTTGAAATACAAATCTGACTAATTGGTGCCGTTAGTCTTCTTAGGGAGAAAATAAAATAACATTCAAATCAGCATCGTATAAACTAATAAATGGAGTATTCAGAGTGTGTATGTTTGGAGAGTAAAGTTGTGCAGGTAGCTACTAGGTTTTCAGCAGCTTTTGGAATTCGATTTAGTTCATTTACATGCTTCACACCGTAAGTTCAAGAATATGAAAGAAGTATGTGAAATATGCTGAACATGTGCTAAGTTGTTTAGGTTTGTTCCTCACGTATATTTGTTCTCTTAAAAAATTAAAATTATATTTTACTTTTTAGTACAAAGTAGTTGTTCCCAAAATTGGAAATATATTGGATCTTTGCACAGCATTGTCGGCTTTGTCTGGTGTTGCTGCAGATAAGGTAGGAGTGATCTCTTATATGAAGCGCAACAATGAACATTTTAATGCACATTAACCTGATTTAATGATGTACACTCCGTTTTCTTTTTAGATGATTGTTACTGATATATACAATCACAGGTTCCACAGGATATTTGGCGTGGATGAAAATCTAAGTAGTATTATGGAACGTGATGACATTTATGTGTAAGTACATAAGTACGTAAGTACATTTATGTGTAAGACATTCATGCTTCACGTCTCCTTGCAGTTTGTTTAGTTATCTGCAAAAGATTAAAACCTAGACATCAGGTAAAGATGAAACTGGGAGGGGGTATTATTTTTTTATTTTCCCCCTTTGCACCCTTTTACATGACCATTGTTCTTTGTATTTCTGATTGTTTTTCTTTTAGATTTGAAATTGCTATCAATAGAACCGAAGATACGGAACAAGTTATAATTCCTGTTTGTTTAAGGGAAAAGTGCAGGCACACTAGCTATAGCCATAGTGGTTCTTTACTGTTTGGTCAACCTTTTCTCATAGCAGTGCCTAGAAACAATACTGAAGATAAACTCTATAACCTGCTGCTGCTAAGAATGTGGTAAGGTTATTGTTTAACGAAAAATACATTTATTAAGAGTAATGCTAATCATTGGAATCAGTAGGCACTTATTTTTACATGCATTTCTAACAAACTGATTAGATCTGAGTACTTTGTCTTTTATTTGCATTCTGTTAAATTTATTAAATCTAAAATTTTAGCCCCTCAAGATATGAACTGGTATGGATTTTAATTTGATTTCTTGTTAGCATGACCTCATCCAAAAAGTATTTGAGATGACAATAGAGAGTTCGTCTGTATTGTCAGTTTAAGATAAATAATTCTGTTGTATGCTTAGCTGTTCATTAGGAATTGATAAAATGGAAATGTTTTCCAATTATTCTGTTATGGTCATACCTCCTGTATCTACTGTACAAGTTTATCTACTAATTTATGTTGTAAAAGTACATGGTAGACACTTTCTGAAACTAGACTGGAATTAGTGTCATTATGTGGAAGAAATTAGAATCATGTAAATTCCAGTTTAAATTTACGCTTCATTTTCTGTTAATGTAACTTTCTCTGTAATTGAATCTTTATAAATTTTTTTGTGTAAAAAAATACGTTTAATGAACAGTTAAAGACATTACTTCTGGACAAAGAGAGACTGATCCCAAGAATCAAGTTGTTCAAAATAAGTAGCTGCCAAAAATGTAAGATCATATAGGAGCAGGTTTTCAAATATGCCTGTAACAGTAGACATGTTTGGCAATAAAACTGTTAATTCTGAATAAATCAGAAAGAAGTGCAGAAATGCAGTACATTAGAAAGAATTTGCTTTAACAATTTAATGACTTGGTTTGAACAAAGTAAATATTTAAAAATCCATTGCTTCTAACTGTTTGTTTCACTTGTTATATTTAGCCGATATGTAAAAACATGTACTGAAAGTGAAGATACTGAAGGATCTCTGCATTGTTGTAAGGACCATGGTATCAATGGTAATGGCCCAAATGGAATACATGAAGAAGGATCTCCAAGTAAGACTGGAATATCTAAACCTGCTTAGTGTTTTGGGTTCAATTTGAAACAGAAGTTAACTCTAACGTCTTTCAATTATTGTCATTCTACCTCATTTCTTGCTTTTTATTCTTCTGATTGCTTCAGGTGAAATGGAAACAGATGAGCAAGATGATGAATCCAGCCAGGATCAGGAACTTCCTTCAGAGAATGAAAACAGCCAGTCAGAAGATTCCGTTGGAGGTGACAATGACTCTGAAAATGGATTATGTACTGAGGATACTTGCAAAGGTCAACCACTCACGGGACACAAAAAGCGATTGTTTACATTCCAGTTCAATAATTTAGGCAATACTGACATAAACTACATCAAAGATGATACCAGGCATATTAGATTTGATGATAGGCAACCTAGGCTTGATGGTAAGTCATGGGGAACGGGTTGGGCAACATTTGATTCTGATATTCTTTTCTGACTCCATTTCTGTGTTTCATTTTCTCTGTGTGATATTTGATATATCTTTTTTTTTTCAATTGTGAATTCTGTATGAATAATTGATTTGTTATTGAGATTGACTCTTAGAAATGCATAATTTTTGTGTGCTTCAATTTTTCATCTTAAATTCATGATAGCGTTGTTTCATTCATTTTGAAGAATGTTTGCCCAAAGTTAATCCAGTTTCATGTAAAGCAAGAAATAATAGTAAGAGAAAATTTTTTTTTTAATCTTAGAAAGATCTTTCCTTGCTTTGGATTGGGATCCTGAGTTGAAGAAGAGATATTTTGATGATAGTGCAGCAGAGGTAAGCTGTTTATGTTGCTCCCCTTTCCAGCACAAATAAAACTTAAATGTAAAAAATACAGTTTAATTAATGTGAGATGAGACATTGTAAGTCTTCACAAGAAGAAGCTAACATATCTTTTTTTCATGTTACTCTTAGTAAATACGTTGTCATAAATAAACTTCATATACACATCCAAGTAATTAGCAAATCTGAGGCTTACAAACTTGGAAGTAAATCTGAAGCTATGAAAAGTTTTTGCTTGAATGGTTTCTAATCAGTTTTTCCATATATAGGAGCTTTGTAGTTACTGTTTAGTAAGACGACATCACTAAAATGAGTTTTGTTTCATTTGTTCTCTTAACTCAAGAAATACTTCTCTTTAGGATTTTGAAAAACATGAAAGTGTGGAATATAAACCTCCCAAAAAGCCTTTTGTGAAATTAAAAGATTGCATTGAGCTGTTCACAACAAAGGAAAAACTAGGTGCTGAAGATCCATGGTAAGCGCAAAAGATGAAAAATTGTTAGTTCTATGGTACATCTCTCAAAGTATAATCAAAACCACACATGAACATTGAGATACCTAACTGATTCCTTAATGGTATTTTGAATCTTGTTATTTCAATCATAATTGAAGATTCTCAAAATGTTTTCTACTTTGACCCAGTACTTAACTTAAATTTTTACCATGTGCAGAAGATTATGTTTGTAAGGGAAACAGTTAATGCATTGGAAATTAGGAGGATGGGGTGATAAAAAGATATTCTAGTCTGTGAACTATGATGGACAGTGAATGAATAATATTATGACAAATTCAGTGCAGTGGTTTAAACAAATATTCCTTTCTGAGATGAGAGAGGTTGTTGCATACTATTCAGTTTTTATGCAAATACATAACTTGCCTTGCATTAATCTCTGAAATAGGGATGTGCTTAAATGGTAGGTTTGTGGGATGGGGGATGTCTGTAGTCATTACAACCGCTCAAATTATTGTCCTAACTATTTGTTTTTGGTAGACAAAAATTGATTTTGATTCATGGTTCTTTCAAATTATAACTTTGAATCATATCTGAATATTCACAATTATAGTATGTTCCTGTAAGATCCTTTTTCTCCAGGAATTTTCTAGCAGATAAATTCTTCATCAACTTTGAGCTCAGAATTAAGTTTGAAAAGAGTGTCTGCCAATTTTTCTCTTGTAGATACCTAAAAGTTTTGGAGACCTTCAGACATTGTCACCAGAGATCCTCCTATATTTGTGCAGTGTAGGGGGCTAACTTAGAAAATCTCATTTTTTTTATTGGGTTTGCTGGATTATACAACACTGAATAGACTATTTGAGATACCATATAACTCAGGTATGGTGAAGCACTTCCATTCTTACAGCACGTTTTAAGCAGATTATTTAAACTACAAAATAAAACTACTGCAGAAGTCAAGCAGCTGCTACTAGATACATTTCACCAAAGGTCATCAATCACATTTTTCTTCATTTGTTAGGTCTTCACACGTCTAATCTACAAGAGCTCATCATCCCTAGTCCAGCACTATTTGTATTCTAGATATTCTAGGCCAGCTTGGAAAACAGATTTTCAATTACAGCCGGCCCTTACAGTTTCTCCTAATTTCTTGTCTTTATCTGATGTTGCTATTTAAAGACGTTTGTGCAGTCTTTTTAATTAGGGCTCATCTCTTTTTCTTTCCCTTCCCTAGATTTTTACTTGTTAGATACCAAGGTGTAGAATATGCATAGACCACTTGACGGAAGAATTGCTTCCATTCATTTTTCTTACTTATCTTCCTCCCTGAGCCTTAGTTCCTGAAAGATTCAAGTACACGTTGTAGGGAACAGAAGTTTATAAGTCACAGCCTGTTTAGTACTTGGCTACTAAGAAGGGAAGTTTTTTTAGTAGTCAGTGTTATCTGGTTTTAGGTGTAGGCGAGATGGGGTCGGAGACAGATGAATTTGGAAATTGAAACTTGAAAAAGTCAGTTATCTGTTATTTTTGGCTTTTCTTATAGTCAGTTTCAAAACCCTTCATCTTTTTTTTTTTTTAATAAAATACAAGAAAGCCACATATAGGGAATCCTATAGAAGATGAGAATTCAATATTGGGGGAGTGCTGCTTTTGAGTTTAAAATGCTGTTGAGCTTCACTGTGATCACACTTGCACATTTTAAACTGGAACAAATATCAATAGCATTAGTAACAAAAGAAAAAATGTGTGTGGTTGAGTTTTGCTCATTCAGTTCCTCCCGTGTTACTGACTTTTCTGTAGTAATGTATTTTTAAATACATATGGATTACAGTTATTTAAAATTGATTTTTTTTTCTTTTAGGTATTGTCCAAACTGTAAAGAACATCAGCAAGCTACTAAGAAGTTAGACTTGTGGTCACTGCCCCCTGTACTGGTAGTTCATCTAAAGCGCTTTTCCTACAGCAGATATATGAGGGACAAGTTGGATACATTGGTTGACTTTCCAATAAAGTAAGAAACCTAAACATTTTGATGCTAGAGGTGTAAAAGCATGACTAGGGCACGCGTTTAATACATGCAAAACGGGTGTGTTTTCAGTTTCTATGTGTGTATCCAGTATACACTGATAACAAAATGCTTGTAGGTTAAAAATATGAACTTGGAAAAATAATAATAGTAGATAAATGTGGAAGATTACTGGTTCCCCTTCCACTTCTCACAGAGTGAAAGAGATGCACTGTCAGAATAGTCTGGTGTATGTGGTTTTTTGTAGGGAATATAAGGTAAAGGGCTTGAAGACCACCAAAATGTAAAATGGTTAAAAGTAGTAACATGACTGAATTTTGGTTTGGTTTTTTTGTGTTTGTTTTATTTTGTTTTGTTTTGTTTCTTAACAGTGACTTGGACATGTCAGAGTTCCTTATTAATCCTAATGCAGGGCCTTGCCGCTACAACTTGATTGCTGTCTCCAACCACTATGGAGGAATGGGAGGAGGACATTGTAAGTTGATTTCAAGTATCATCATTCTACAATGTCACCTTTCTTTCAGTGTTGATTTTTATTTAAGTACTGATCACTTTGAATCAGTGGTGCTTTTTAATGATTTAGGGACAACTGTTTTTCATTGCCTTGAAATGCTTTCACAAGTACTCTGACACAAAAATCTATATGCAATGAGCTTTCAAGAAAAATTGTAGGTTCTTTTATACTTGTAGCTGTGCACACTGCGAAAAGAGAAAACATAAGAGCTCCACAAGAGCTACTGTACTCTTACAACTGATTTTGCCTTGCTTGTCTATATTTTTGTTCATTGTGCAAGTCCTTGAAAGTAAAGAGAAAAAATGACTGAGGGATTTTATTTGGCTATCCTGTCTCAATATACATTGTCCTTAGAAGGGTAATGTTAGTGGTTAAGCTCTCTTTGCTTAAAAAAAAAAGCGTGAAAGGTGAGTCTAATAGTGATTATAGGTTTAAGTTAGTTAAATGTGAAGTATTTCACAGTAACAGAGTCTACCAACTGATTGTATTACATCTATGAAGATGCAGAGTCCTAAGACATTGTATTTTTTTGTCCTAGATACCGCTTTTGCGAAAAATAAGGATGATGGAAAATGGTACTACTTTGATGACAGTAGTGTGTCCACTGCATGTGAGGACCAAATAGTGGTAAGTACCTTTTGTGTTTCTAAAATTGGGACTGTTGATGTCTTCTGCTTGAGGGAAGAAAAATGAAAAGTAAATCGTGAAACTTGCGTTAAATTTGTAGATAGTAGTTTGTGTTCTCTCAAAGGACAGTACAAACCAAAAATGGTTTGCTCCAACATGCAAAAATAACTTGTGAAAGGTCTAGATTTCTTTGTAATTTTACACTGTATACTTGGAAGCAAAGAAAAAAAAATTGTACCTCGGGTTGTAAATGTTTTGTTTGGAGTCTCATGAACATATTACGCTTTTCTCTTTTACAGTCCAAAGCAGCATATGTGCTCTTCTACCAGAGACAGGACACAATCAGTGGAACTGGCTTTTTCCCACTTGACCGGGAAACTAAACAAGGTGCTTCAGCTGCCACAGGCATCCCACTAGAAAGTGATGAAGACAGCAATGAAAATGATAATGATATAGAAAATGAAAATTGTATGCACACTAACTAATGGGAAGAACTAGAAGCCATAAAAGAGACTCTCTTACTGGGGATACAGATTAAAAGAGTGAAAATGCCCACCAAATTAAGAATAAAAATCTGAGATGGGGAGTTTCAGATAACAGAATGTAAATCTTTATTACATTTTAACATGTGCAGTACTTGAAGTGAAACAATAAAAACTTAAACAGAAATTGTCTCTAATGCATTTACAGTCTCGTATTCACAAGGTATATATAGGAAATCACAAATAAACCCCTTTTAAGTTTCTGCTGCTGTTCTGATGAATTACGTTTTCTTTTCTTTTGGATGTGAGTTAATAACTAAAATATTAAATCTGTGGACTTCTGACATTTATTTTATAAGTATTGCAAGAATACTACTGCCAAGTCTAGTTTCTGGATGACTGTATAAATGTTCCTTAGCTGCCACACAGACTACAAGTAAAAATGTCATAAATAACTACAGTAGTAGTTTTTTTGAAACAAAAAATTTTTGTTTCTCCCTATTTTTTTCTTAATTCGGTCACAATAGAAGAAGTAGCTTGAAAAAGGTGTTTTAACCTTTTGTGTTATAGTGGAACATCCAGAATATTATGTTCATCTTACTGCTGCTGTGGAACAGGTTCTGGATTTCATGCTGCATTAACAAAAAGGTTTTCAATTAAATGTAAGTATTCATTGTTGCTTGTGGGAATCTACTCTGCAGACATAATTCCTGTTATCTTGCTTATAAGATATGCTTAATTTTAATCTGGTATCAGTCCAAAATTTAAAATTGTGCTGTAAGTTCTCTTTCCCCAGTTTTTGTAGTTTGACAGCTTGCAAACTACTCTGTATTAAGGTCAAAGTTAATAGTATTCTGTATCCATAGTAATGACTGTGTATCAGGCTTAGATGAGAATTTTTTCAGTATAACCTGCCTTTAAATTGTTAATTAACAAAATCACTTTAAAGGTAGACCTGTTAATTTTGTGTGTTCCTGATGGAATTCACCATGGCCTTACAGCATATCTGAAAAGGTGACTCATAAGAGAATTGGCATTTGCATGTTCAAGTCAGAACCTGTACAGTATATATGGCATACAAACTCTGAATTGGATTTCAGTTAACTATGTTCAGGGGTCCAGGATGCCAAAATAAGTGTGACAGTTTGAAACATTTTTTGATTTGCTGCTTTCCCATTGATCTAGTTGGAAGAATGTATTGTTGATTTGTATACAATACTGCCTTTGAGAGGGGCTCTTAAGTGTGGGGGCACACGTCACATATCTACTACCTGGAGAATTGCTTTGTGTCCCACTGTTTAAACAATTTAAAAAAAGAAAAAAGCAAAAAGTATGATGTTCTTCACTTGAACTAATCAAATACAATAGGTTATAAATTGTGTATTGTAAATAAAAGTTCACTCTGTGAGTGCACATTTTGGTAAATTATTTATTTATGTTAGCATTAAAAAGTTTAAAAAATTGCATTTGACCAGGATATAAATGAGATATGTTGGACATGGCTTTGCTTTATACCTTGATATTAAAACTGGTGTTTCATCCTGGTATTTTAAAGCTGCTTTGAGGTTTGTTTTTTTTTTTTAAATGTAAACTAACCTCCTGCATGACAGAGGTTAAAATTTTGTCTGCACTTGAGTTCACTTGGGTTTACATTTGAAATGCGCATGTTTATTTATACAGATTTCAATAAAGCTATTCAAGGCCTTATTTAGTGTTCCATTTTGTTACACGCTCTTTTCCCACACTGTGTCTGGATAATCTTTGTCTAAGACTTACATTCTCAATTACAAAATGGCTATGTAACAACTAACACAGAATAAGATTAATAATATTTCCAGACAACAGTATATAAAAAAGGGGGCTTGTCCTATCATTGGCTCCAAAAGTATTTAAAAGGCTGCAAAAACAGTGTATTGTCATAAATATTTTATTTTAAAAAGTAATACTGTAACAATAATCAAATGGAAAGATACTAATTGTGAGATGGTTCGTGAAATGAGGGAATATATTTAAGGTTAGATAAACCAATATAGGGGGGATGATACAAGCTTTTGGCTTAAAACCTTGTAGTTAGGTATGGAATACAGTAACCTAGTACAAAGCTATGACCTAAATATTTATGAATTAAATGAGGGTTATATGTGGAGTAGAGGAAGGAATTCTGGAGAAGTGATGTACTCTTTGAATAACACATACAAAAAGTCCCCCTTCATTCATACTCCCATTTGTTTTTCCATATCATGTTAGCCTAGAACTTGATGGGAAAAATCATAGAGGAGCAACAGACCTAGTTTGATTTACCGAAGTACTTTGGAGTTCATAGATTGGAGCTTTAATATCTGATAACTCAGGTCTCCTAACGCACTTCATTCTCCCTTTGAAAATGCAAATACATATACATACGTAGAATCTTACATTTGAAGGAATGTACTTACCTTCTAATAGTTGGATCATCCAACTAGAATTTAAAAGGGTATTGATCAAAGTAGGATTTAGTTAGAAAAAAATTACATAATTCTTTGTTATTGTTAATTTGGCTTCCAAGATTACACATACAGAGTTTCTGTAATCAGCTTCCTAAAGAGAGGGAGAAAACAGTAACATTTCTATGGGTGTGTCAAAGTTTTCTGGGAATTCAGTCAAGTTGTGAGTTTCATAAAACTTACATATTCATACATAAGATATGATAACTCATCCAGTGTGGACATGCTTAACACTACAGAAAGTATATTGTTATTTACAGTGTTTATCAAAAGTTATTGTCACTCAACTAGACATTTATATAGAGAAGAGGATCTTAACATCTCCCTATGAATCATGTCAGATAAAAATCTACAGTCAGCTTTCTTTTTTCATCAAAAACCTTGCTATAAATGAGTATCAACATAAACTCTAGAATTATAAGATTCACTTAACCTTGTTAATATGACAGTCACTGAAACAAAACAGAGTAGGAAGCAGAAGACAGCTTGCAATTGTCAGTTACTCCATGGATTTTGTGACAGCAATATATCATTTAAAGCCACACTGGGAGGGAAGGTGAAGAGAGAGCGCCCAGAACCTGTTGTTCTAGTTGGCTTCAGACAATGTTCTGAATGCTTCAGTGTAGATCAGTTTCCTGATCTCTTCCATCACCCACCTAAATTCCTGGCACACTGAGGTGAAGTTTGCAGCTTACAGTTGAGCTGACAGGATGAGAAAAGCTCTAAGATGTTCCCCTGTCAGATACTGCAGCTACCACTAGTTGCTGATGGGAGAGCCATAACCCCTTCTAGGTTTCCTAGGAAGTTAGCCCTGTGTTATGGAGTGCAGTGTATTTTTTTAAGTAATTTAAAATCTTAAGAAGGAAGTCAGAATGACTGGAAAAGTAATTAATTGGCAAACCCACTGCTTTTCTTCAAAAATTATGTCACTTTCTTTGAGGTCAGACTTTGTAATTGCAGGTTATGGCTTTTATTGTTTCTGTGCACTCGTTACTTTGACAAAGAAAATCACCATAAATGTAGTGAAACAATAAGAAAGCTGTATCTGATAGAATAAGCATGTTCTTAGTCTGCAGGCAAATTGCTCTCTTCAGATTTTTTTTAATTCTTTTTCCTTAGCAGGTAAACATTGTGAAAATGGTTCCACTTCCCTAGTTCCAATATTGCATGCTTTACTGGCATCATGTGCTCCTGAGGCAGGCAGAGAGACCTATCTTACTAAAAAGAAATTACATCTTGGAGTAACATGAAAACCCTGGAATAGTCCAAATGTGACAAATTTATTTAGGGAATCAACTGGGTTACTATATGCCAGTGTATTGGGTCTGACTGAGCTGGAGTTCATTTCCGCATAGCAGCCCTCACAGTGCTGTGCTTTGCATTGGTAGCTAGAAGGGTGTTGATAACACACCGGTGTTTTGGCTACTGCTGAGCACAGCATCAGCACTGTAACATTCCTCCCTCAATCGAGGGCAAGATCCTGGGAGGGGATACAAGCTGGCCAAAGCTGACCAAAGGGATATTCCAGACCATATGACGGCAGCTCAGATATCAAAGCTGAGGCAAGGAGCAGGAAGCAGAGGGTATTCATTTTCTCCAATGGCTGCCTGCTGAGGAACTGTCACATGTGCTGAAGCCCTGCTTCACACAGGCCAACCATCGCTGCTGATGGGAAGTAGAGAATAAACGGTGCTATCTTTTGCTTCGCTTTTGCACGGGCAAATGTTTGCTTTGCTTCTGCTCTAATAAAGTGCCTTATCCCAACCCATGAGTTGTTTTCTACCTTACTCTCTCCCCTCTCTGGCTGGGAAGGAGAGTGACAGAGCGGCTGGGTGGACACCTGGCATCCAGCCAAGGTCAACCCACCACAGCCAGGTAGCATTGACAGTCATCCTGGGCCAAATAATACAAAAGCTGATACAGGACTTTAATGATAAAGAATTCACATCTGTCCATATGGTTTTATGAAAAGTAAATTTTGTTATGGGGGGGGGGGCAGTAATTGAAAAAGACAGTTGGTAAATATGATAATTTAGATGTGCCTAGAATTATTTCAGTGCTTGGCTCTTAATTGTCACCTTAAGTATCACATTGCTCTCATGAAAACATGAACATTATGCAGTATCACCAATACAAAGTTTAGGAACTGACCAAAAAGCTCAAAATAGTTTCCATTAGCAAGTCATTGTGGAATAGGAATGTTATTGGAGAAGTTAAATTAATGTTTTTATTCAGTGTGCAAAATATTTGGATCACAGCTACAGAATTCAGATGAGCTTAGCTTGTTTTCAACATCTGTCAATGTTCTAAAATACATACTACGATGTGGGTGTTGTGTAAATGTGAGTGCATCTTTTGGCTGAGGAGAAAGTCTGCAAACAAGGGACAGTAATTACTGACTCTGTATCATCTATACCTGTTAAAAGCAAATACAAAAACATATTGATTTTTGGTATGGGAAATAATGCCTTACAAGATGTTTTCAGGAACTTTAAACTTATTTTTTTGTGTAATATTTTTCAGACAAAGTAGTGCAGATTAAGAGATAAATCAAAGAGGGTTGTAGTACTACTTAATATGGGAAGCATTTGGTTATCCTCCCTCTATAATCTTTGAATTTCTGTTTGGGTAATGCCATGGTTGGTCTCATTTTTAGGATGTAAATTGTTCCTATAATATCACAGAATCAAAGAATCACAGAATATGGTGAGTTGAAAAGGACTCACAAGGATCATTGAGTCCAATTCCTGCAGAGGACCCCTCCCAAAAGTCACACTATGTGCCTGAGAGTATCATCCAAATGCTTCTTGAACTCTGTCAGGTTTGGTGTTGTCTGTCCCCTGGGAAGCCTGCTGCGGTGCCCAACCACCCCAGCCTAAACCTCCCTGACACAGCTTCAGGCCATTCCCTTGGGTCCTGTCACTGGTCACCACAGAGAAGAAATCAGTGCCTGCCTCTCCTCTTCCCCTCATGAGGAAGTTGTAGATTGCAATGAGGTCTCCTCTCAGTCTCCTCCAGGCTGAACAGACCAAGTGAGCTCAGCCACTCCTCATACAGCTTCCCCTCAAGGTCCTTCACCATCTTCGTTGCCCTCCTTTGGAGGCTCTCTAACAGCTTAATATCTTTCTTATATTGTGGTGCCCAAAACTGCACACAATATTCAAGATGAGGCCACACCAGTGCAGAGCAGAGCAGGACAATCCCCTCCCTCGACCGGCTGGTGATGCTTTGCCTGATGCCCCCAGGACACGGTTGGCCCTCCTGGCTGCCAGGGCACTGCTGACTCATATTCAACCTGCTGTTAACCAGGACCCCCAGGTCCCTTTCCATGGCACTGCTTTCCAGCATCTCATTCCCCAGCCTGTACAAACATCCAGGGTTGTCCCATCCCAGGTGCAGAATCCGGCACTTTCCCTTGTTGAACTTCAAATGGTTGGTGATCGCCCAGTCCTCTGACTTGTTAGGGTCTCTCTGCAGGGCCTCCCTGCCTTTGAAGGAGTCAACAGCTCCTCCCAGTTTTGTGTCATTTGCAAACTTGCTTAGTATCCCCTCCAGTCCTGTGTCAAAGTAATTTATGAACATGTTGAAGAGCACAGGGCTGAAGATAGAGTCCTATGGAACCCCACTGATGACAGGTCACCAGTCTGATGTTACTCCATTCTGTTACCCTCTGTGCTTGGCCCGTGAGCCAACTGCTCACCCACCACATGATTTGTTTATCCAGCTGTGTGCTGTCCAGAAGGATTCCTGTGAGAGACAGTATTGAAAGCTTTACTGAAATCCAAAAAGATTACATCAACTGGCTTCCTCTGATCAACTAGGTGGATTACTGTGTCATGGAAGGAAATCAGGTTCGGTAGATAGGACTTTCCTCTCATGAAGCCATGCTGGCTGTGACCAATGATAAAATTGTCTCTCAGGTGTTTTTCAACACCTCCCAGAATAATCTTCTCCATAACTTTACCAGGCATTGAAGTGAGACTGACAGGCCTGTAGTTTCCAGGGTACTCCGTGCCCTTCTTGAAAACTGGAACAATGTTTGCCAGCTTCCAATCAGCTGGGACCTCTCTAGATTTCCAAGACTGCTCAAAAATCATCAAGAGAGGTTTTGGGAGATCAGTCAGCTCTTCAAGGATTCTGGGATGAATCTCATCAGGCCCTACAGATTTGTACGGATCCAGCTGGAGCAGCAGATCCCACACAATTTCAGGGTCAACTGGAGTTGATCATTCTTGCAGTCATGGTCCTCCAGCTCAGGGCACTGAGACCGCCTTGATCCATTATCTGTGTTGAAGACAGAGGCAAAGAAAGCATTAAACACCTCTGCCTTGTCTCTGTCCCTGTTTGTGAGGTGACCATCCTCATCCTGTAATGGGACAATGCTATTTCTATACTGCCTATTGCCATTAATGTATTTGAAAAAACTCTTTGTATTGTCCCCCACATTTCTGGCCAGCTTTAATTCCAGTTGAGCTTTGGCCACACAAATTTTCTCCCTGTGGCAAGCAGCATCTTTGAATTATTACCATGTCACTTGACCTTACTTCCACTGGGCATACACCTTCCTTTTTTGCCTTATCTCCAAGAGAAGATTCCTGTTCAGCCAAGCTGGCCTTCTGCCTCACCTGCTTCACTTCCAGCAGTTGGGAATTGCCTGCTCCTGTGCCCTTAGGAGGTGATGTTGAAAAAGTGACCAGCACTGATGGACCCCAGCACCTGCAAAAACATTTTCCCAGGGGACCTTACTCACTAATTCCCTGAGCAGCCTGAAGCCTGCTCTCCTCATGTCCAGCATTGAGGTTTTGCTGGCACTTTTCCTCCTGTCAATAGAGATTTTAAACTTGATCCTTTTGTGGTCGCTGTGGCCAAGAGGGCCACCAGTCTCCAATTCCCTCAGGAGATCCACTCTGTTGACAAGCAGCAGATGAAGGAGGACGTCGTTCCAAGTTGACTCCCTTAGGGCCTGTTCCATAAAGTTGTCATACAGATTTTTTAGGAATCTTCTGGCTGGCTTGAACCAACTGCATGATGCTGCCAGTTAATTTCTGTCAAGTTGAAGTCCCCCATAAGGACAAGGGCAGTTGACTTGGAAGTGTTCCTCAGTTCCTCAAAGAATAATTCATCAGTGTCAGCATCCTGGCTGGGAGGTCTATAGCAGACTCCCATTATTTGACATCCACATTATTTGTTTGCCTCTTGATTCTTACCCAGGGGCTCTCAACAGTGCCATTGCCAACTGTGAGCTACATACATCTAACCCTTCTATTACATACAGTGCCACTCCTCTGCCTCTTCTGCCTTGCCTATCTCTCCTGAAGAGCCTGTAACCATCCAACAGGGCATTCCAGTCATAGGTCTCATCCCGCCAGGTTTCACTTATGCCAATGATCTGAAATCTCTGGGACTGGGCCAAAGCTTTTAGATCCTCTTGTTTGTTCCTCATGCTGCGTGCATTGGTGTAGAAACATTTCAGGAGTGGTACATTGTAGCCAACATCTCTTGAGGCAGACTCAGGGATCCCGTGGGTGCTGTTTCTTCAAGTTCTGGCACACCATCCCATTGCTCATCACTGGTGAGCCTGGTTTTATCCCCTTCAGGGAGAAAGAAATAATGCAGAACTGTGAATGTATGTAAAAACAATTAATCACAACTAAGACAAGGGCAAGAATATGGAAAAGCCTATACTGAATGAACAGAAAATATGAATGTAATGAGAAAGCAGCTGTAAGATACTAATAAGGAGGTGTTACAGGATTTAAAAAAGAGCAGAGTCCTGTGACTAAAAAAAGCAAATACTGCAAGAGTCACTAACAGGCAACTGAGAATTAAAATTTTTAATAGTTGTAGTTTGTGTTGTAGAGACAGGGAAAAAAAAAGTAATTTGGTTTCTAGCAATAGATTTAAGTTCTTAGTGAAAGATACAGAAAACCAGTAGAATAGAAACAAACTAGAGGAGAATTCTAGCACATTATATTTTGAAAGAAGACTAACAGAAGAGCCATATTCTTTTTTGACACAAGTCCTCACCTAGTCATTATCTAGAAAACTGCAGTCTCTCGTGTCCAAGTGTTTGATAATGTCTTGAGATCAGGAGCCGAGTTAATAATTTTGAGGAACTGGTTTACAAAGGAAGGCTCCAAATGTCCTGAAGGGGGGGAAAAATGAATCATGGAATCAATCAGGTTGGAAAAGACCTCTGGTCAAACACCACCATGTCAAGCAGATCATGGCACTAAGTGCCACGTCCAGTTTTTCCTTAAACACCTCTAGGGACAGTGACTCCACCACCTCCCTAGGCATTAGATTCTAATGTATAATCACCCTTTCTATGAAGAAATTCTTCCTAATATCCACCTAAACCTCCCCTGGCACAGCTGAAGACTATGTCCTCTTGCTAGGTGCCTGGGAAAAGAGGCCAACACCCACCTGGCTACAACCTCCTTTCAGGTAGTTGCAGAGTGATGAGGTCTCCCCTGAGCCTTCTCTTCTCCAGGCTGAACAACCCCAGATCCCTCAGCCACTCTTCATAGGACAAGGAAATGTCCATTTCTTTGAAATTCTACTGTAACTCTGGCTTTCTGTAATCTTGCCTCCAACAAAATAAGACATTCAAGCCCACCAGATATTTGTATCTGCCATAACAAACCGTGGCTGAGCTGGTCAGGAGCACCCCATTTGGCAAAGAATCTCTCAATGTGTAGTACATGTTAACTCCTAATTTTATAGTTCAATCATTTGTCAAATGTTCTTAGGTCATGGTGTGGTTTAGTTAGTTAGGATTGGAGCAGGGAAGTAAGGCCCCTAGAAATAAACAGCCATAGGAATCTAATGATGACCATACTGTCAAAGAGAAATAAGGTTTCAGACTGGCTGAACAAGTTTTACATCCTACTTAATGATCTGTTCAGTAGCTCCAGGGCTTGGCTCTCAGGTGGAACAGTGAGTGTTCTGACCTGGAATTTCCTATGCTTCAGCCAACAGTCAGCCAAGAGCCCATCCATGCACTGGTGTGAGGAGACAAACAAGCTCATCCATTGTGCCCTGGGAGCAGGTTCCAGAAAGCGGCTGCTATTTGTGAAATACTCAATACAACTTGTAGAAATGCTGCCAAAATACCAGTACCAACTATGAAATCGCAACGTCTATGCATCCTTAGTTATGGACGTTCCTGCTAGCACATTACCCAGGACGTAGGCACATACAGTAGTACAGCTCTGCTTTATTGGGAATGCATATTCACATGTGGAGGTGATCTGGGTAGCCATTTGACTACAAAGGAAAGCATTTGGCTCTTTGTGATTGGATTACCACTACAGCTGTCTTCCAAGTTCCCTGAGAAGTTCATTCTGCTTATCTGTTTTGATGCAACCTGAGTAACCTAATTTATTTCACACTGCTGGTTATAAATACAGCCACATATGCAGCTCTACAAATATTTATATCAAGGGCAAATTTGTCTAAATGAAATAAGAGGTCTGTAATCTTCATAAAGCAACAAAGATGAGTACAACACATAAGGTAAATCAAGGCCTCTACACCAGACAGTTCTTCATCTGGATCTCTTCCATAGGAAATTTGTAATCCTCATGGTTTATAAAACTGCCTGTAAAAGAATGAAGGAGTCACACTTCAGTTATCTTTGCAGGCAGTTGTGCTGGAGGACCTCAGAAGTACTTGGTCATATTGAGTCTTTTCTAGGCTGGGTTGAGTTACCTACAAATTACGTTGGTCATGCCAGCAGTGTAGCTGCAGCAGTGTGAGCACACCAACATAGTGTGCTGGCCTCCATACTACTTATGTGAGTATAGTGAGTGTAGCTATTTCTACAATTATTTTCTGTGTTTTACAGATATGACTGCAGTGCCTGCTACATAAAGGCCACCCCTAACACATAGGAACTAACATCCATTCAGCTGACGGAAACTCTCCTGTAGTTTCTTCTTCTCCTGAAGAAACTCTTCAGCAGCCTCAGGGCTCCTCTCTGGTGTTGCTTTGTGATTAGTAGATTGTCTGTAGGTTACTAGGTGTCTGGAAGTACCTCCATAATTTTCATACAAGCTGAAGAAGAGATAAAAGGGAAATTATTAAGATATAATGAGGGTTTTGCCAAACAGATTAGAGAGCAGCAAAATAAACAGATTGCAGCACAATGCACATTTCTGACATTCTTGACGGGCATTTTTAAGTTAGACATCCTGCAGTCAGCATGAGATACTCAGGAAAAAGCTTATCCCTAGAGCACAGCTGAATCTACTGTCCACTGGAAGAGCTCTGGATCAAAGAACAGGGCCTAGAATCAAAATTATTTTGCTTCAGCACATCTATGTCTTTATCTCTAAACCACAATTCCTAAAAACAGACGTAAAGATTGCAGTAAATTATGATCAGAAGTGCAACATCTCTGAAGCTGACTGTGACCTCATGCTGTGCTAATTGTTAAGGTGGTAGAGATGGTCAGCATGGGGTTTTTCTATGTAAACAACTGTCAAGTAACATCTCCATCACTGTTCCTCTATTTTCTACACTTCACAGAAAAAAAAAAATGATCATGAATGGGCTGCATTACACACCCTGCAGGAAAAAAACACAGGTCCTGCCTGAACAGACATTAATTCTGTTATTTGTGTAAAGGAATGAAAGACGAATTCATTTTAAAGCACAGAGTAAGGTTTGTTTCCCAGGCCAGCCACATACCTCCTGTGTGAGCTGGAAAGTATGAAGGGTTTGGGAGCTGCTAATAAAATTTTGTGATTATCATGTCCCTGTTGGTCTGTTGTTACACTGCTAGCTGTAAGACAGCAATAAATTAATTCAAGAGGTGGACAGCAGTTCTTTCTCACAAAAGTTGTTACCAGGTTCATCTGATTCAATTACCAGTACTTGAAAGGGCACACAAAAAACCCCCACTGCTCTGAGAATCTGTTTGGACAGGATTCAAGCAGAAAAAATTGGAAAAACAGCTTTACTGCCTGGTTACACAAGTCATGGAAGCATCTGAGCCCTGGTTGAGAGATCTGTGTGTAGGCCCTGAAGTTATTGTACTGCAACTCAATAGGGAATCGCTGTTGAGTATCTAATAGATGTCATAGGTCTGCCATTTTCACAGAATCACAGAATCAGCTGGGTTGGAAAAGACCTCCAAGATCATCAAGTCCAACCCTTGATCCAACCTCGCCATGGTTCCCAGACCAATGCTGCTTAATATTTTTGTCAGTGACCTTAAAGAAAATGTACATAGTTACTGATAGATAGCAGCTGGGATTGCTTTTCAGCTGACCAAGTGAAATAAAATGTGTATTAACTGTAAATATACAAATAAAATGGGTACTAACATGTAAATGTATGCTCACACCTATGCAGAAAGGAACAGAAGCTAAATTCATGAGGAGTTTATACTGGAAAACAAAGTATTTTTCAATCTGCTGGTTGATCGAAATTTCTTGCACAGCCACATCCTAAAGGAACAAGGCCTTCACTTCTATTCCATAAAAAAAAAGAGAAGAGGTACTAGAGGGAAGTTTATTACTTGTGCTTTTAACCCATTTGTGTCACAACAGAAATACTCTCATGTCCCACTTCTTGGGTCTGTAATTTAAGAAGGACCTACTGAAATGTTCATATAGTAAAGGGCTTCTTTGTGCTTACACAGACCAATACAATGCATAGTTTTTATAAAAGATTATAGGAAGTATTTCATATTAACCTGTCTCTCACTGTCTTTTAATTTGAAATTTAACTTTGCCTTTTGATATCAGTACTCATGTTCAATCTGAGACAAAATTTTCTCTATCGTGACTCTTAACTCTACAGTACAAAAAAAAAATCACCAGAGATGTCTGCAAACACCTTTACTTTCCCACACAATTGGTTTCTCATATTGTGAAGTTTGTTTAGTACTGTCACTATTTACAGATTCATATCAATTACAAAAGTATACAGGAGTGTTACTAAAGTGAACTCAGAGGAAAAGCCACAACTCTTTCCATCGGGATGAAACCACTTCATTGCCACAGTGAATGAAATCTGATGGTTTTGCCTCTGTGTAACATGATGACTCACATACAAAACCTGCATCTGCATACATCTACCAGGATGGACTATAACTAGGACTAAACATCTGAAATTAATACAGCCAAGTGCTATCCCATGTTTAATCCAATTAAAAGGACTGATGCACATCATTTGGAATGAATATGAGGTAATTTAATGAATCACAATAGGTCTCATGAGCATTTTTGTTGCTAATTAGGGCCATAAAGCTACAGGATATTATTTCAATCACCCACTGCCCCTCACAAAATAACATACAATTTAATAACAAAGCAAACCACAATGCAATAATTGCAGTGCAATACAAAATTAGCTTAACAGCTAAGAGATGCATCTGAGACTCAGGCATGTGTAGAATTCCCAATTAAGTCAGCTTAACAAGTACTCTTAACTAGTACTCTAACTAGTACTCTTAACTTGCTAGTCAAAAATGTGCCCTCAGACACATCCACATACATTGTTCCACCTTCTTATTCAAAAGTGACTTGAATTGAAACTGAGATATTTAAAGTGTATCAAGACTGGCAAGAACTTCTGCTCAGCCTTAGGAGTGCATGCAACAGAATCTATTGCAATGAAATGCAACTGCAGAAGTCACATTCACAATCAAAACAGTGTCACTTAAAAGGATCCTGACCAGTTTAAACAGTTTAGCGGCACTGATTTAGCTTAACTAATAAATCTGCATTTACAAAAGGCATACATCAAAACAGTGAGAAAGAGGACTGTGTTGTTCAAGAGACTCACCTGAGATCCAGGCACATGTATAGTTCCCAGTTCTTGTACTCAGCAGATCTGAAAGAGTTTTCAATTCTGTAACCATGTGTAAGGTTCATTTCCAAACCCAGGAGCAATCTTGCAGTATTTGGTTGGCAATGCTGAGCAGACTGAGTGTCAAAGCTAGTAGTTGAAAAGATAGGTATGAGCAACGTAAATGATAAAAAGTATGCAAATAGGTAGACAAGTAGATTCAGGGAGTACCAATGTGCCCATGGCTCACTATAAATAGGTGGAAAAATCCAAACATCAAAAAGGAAGTAAATCGTTAAAGTTTACCTATGATGCATATGGATTTTTTTATTTTTAGCTTTTTGTAGATTTTAGAAGTAGCTGTATTATATCCCTCACCCTTAGCACAGTAGTTTATACATTTATCCAACACTGTTACCCCATTCCATATCACTCCCTCAAAATTCCATTAGCTTGTTTAGACTTCCCTCAAGGTAGGCCTTTATTCTTTTTAAGAACATCTGCACCCTGGCTTGAACGACAAGATCCAACTAAGGCATAGTGACCTTCAAGCCCAGAACTTCAGAGGAACTCCAAGGACTAAATGTGCTGCGATGAAGAGGAAGATGTTGAAGAGGGGGTCCCAGAGCCCCCTGTCTCAATTTCCAGAGGGGTGTGCCAGGGGGAGGTGCTGGGGGGCAGACAAATCTGGGATTGGATGGAATAATATCCCAAATTGTGAAACCCCATGGACATGAGGGGGGCATCGTGTATTCCTGTGGGCTTCAGGTCAGAAATTAAAGGACCTACCCTCCTTATCTTATCTTATACACTAAGTTGGCTTGAAGTCCTGTTTTCTGTGGTCTCTTAAGGCAACACCTAAGAAATACATGGGCGTACTCAATAATTAATTAACTCATTCTCCTAGCTAATCATCTGTGTTTCTTATTAAGGTTATTTGGACTGGTCTGTGAATTGCCACAAGGACTGAAGCCCAGAACAGATACACTAAGACAGGAAAATCATTAGCAAAATGCTCATTGGTTAGCACATAAATAGTTCTACTGAAGACAACAGTCTTGTTCAGTCATAGGTTTGCTTTTACTGAACAGAGGGATGAAATCCTAATTCCTTGTCTGAAGGCAAAGTCTGACCAACTTATTCAGTTGTACCAGTACTACATGCAGTTTTAAAAACTCTCACCCATTTATCCAGTTCTGTCAAGCTAACAGCCAGTAAAATGAAAATGTAAAAATAAAAATTTTAAAATAATAAATTACTTAGAAAACAATCCTGCACTTTTTACCTCACAAAGCATCCCTAAAGATTTATGAGTACAGGTAGAGTGTTCAGTGCTGTGCCAGTGGGAACCTGATATGACTTGCAATGGATCTCACAGCAAATGAATCCAACACAGAAGTAGGGATGCTCAAATTTATGAAAAGTTCTTTTCACTTTTTCAATACAAGACAAAAAAAAAATCTTAGAACATTCACTGAATAAGAATGAGGAATTTCAGGAAAGTCTGAAGAAAAGCTGTTATTTAAAAATAGAAATTTTAAAAATAGTACCGCAGTAAAAATTTATTCTTCTTTGGATTCTTCATATTTTTTTTTTCAAGATTCCCAAGTTTGAAAACCACAGCATGACAAAACTCAAGGATGTTTTCTACCTCCCTGTGTTTATGAACAGGGAACAGAACCATGGTGCATTACAGGTAGGCAACCAACACAGTACATGATTTACAGCAAACAAAATGTGGGAAAATTATTATTGTAGAGACCAGAACCTTTGTGAAATATTAACTGTTACGATGATGAATGGTGTCCCTCAGAAGGAAGCTCGCAGGCAGCCATCAGGCCTAAGCTCCCTGCATTACTACAAGCAACAGATATTGAAGAGCTCATGCTCATTATTCAAGAGTTTGCTTTAGAAATGAGTTAAAAATTGCTGTTTGTAATGCTTTTAGATTTCAGAGAGACACTGCTGGTGACACAGAAAGTACCTGGGACCCAACTGTTTCACATCCCCTTGTTCTTGCCCTGCGTTTATCTAAAAAGTTCTCAATGAAGGATTCACTCTGGCTTTGCCCAGAGGAAAACACAGAGAGTTGCATACACACACATAGGCTGCAAAGGTCACAAAGCTTCACTCCCGCTGAAGAATCACAGAACGCGTTGGAATGGACCACAGTGGGTCATCTGGTCCAACCTCCCTGCTCAAGCAGGGTCGTCCTAGAGCACATGGCACAGGATTGTGTCCAGACGATTCTTGAGTATCTCCAGCAAGGGAGACTCCACAACCTCTCTGGGCAATCTGTTCTAGTGCTCGCACTGGAAAGAAACCAAGAAACTTCAGGATTCAAAAAGAAAACATAACAGTCTGTCTCGCCTTTTAGTTTTTTTTTTAAATCAAATTCAGCGCCGATTTCCCTTGAGAGCCGGACTTGGGCAAAGGGGACCAACCCCTCCAGCCGCCTGGAGGGGTTGGCTGCTGCTGAGGCGCAAGCAGCTCCGCCACCCCCTTGCTCAGTGACCCTCGGCCACGGACGCGATTTGTCCCATCGCCACGGCAGCTCCCCACACCGGCAGCTCCGCCTCGGCCCGGTCCCAGCGCCGCAGCTGCCCCGCCATGGGCCCAGTGACGCTGCGGAAACGGGCCACGCTCCCCGCCCCGGGCCCTGCAGCCCAGGCCCGAGCGCCACCTCCTCCCTCTCACCCTCCCTGCCCGCAGCCGCCGCTCTCCCCGCCCCCGGCCGTGTGTGCGGAAGCTGCCGGCGCCCGGGATTGTGGGAGCGGGGGGGCCACGGCGCGGGGAGGGGACGCGGCCGGGGCCGGGCCGGAGGGTTCCGGTGCGGGGCGAAGACGTGTCGGCCGGGGCCGCGCAGCGACAGGCGCTGCTGCCCCTGGCCCTCTCGGAACAGCGCCCGGCCCGGGGCCGGCCCGGCGGCACCATGGCCGGGACCAGCAGCCCCGAAGCCGTGAAGAAGCTGCTGGAAAACATGCAGGGAGACCTGCGGGGCCTGAGCCTGGAGTGTCGGAAAAAATTCCCCCCCGTCAAGGAGGTGAGTGGCGCTGAACCGGGCCGAGTCGAGCCGGACCGGGTTGGGCTGAGCTGGGAGGCGGGCGCCTTTCCGGAGGGGCCTCCCTGGCCGCGGGGCCCGGCCCGAGCGGAGCTGCCGCCGTGCCCGTGTCCCGCTCGCCGGAACGATGCCGCTCCCGGGAAGCCCCCACCGCCGCAGCCGCTGGCTGCTCCCGGACTCGGCTGCTCCTGGACTCGGCTGCGGCCGTCGCGCTCTCTGTGGTGGTGTTGTCGGTGCGCTGCCGCGGCGCGGGCCGTGGGCTGGGCCGTGCCCCGCGGGGAGCGGGGCTGGCGGACAGACCGTCTGTTGACGAGGGCGAAGCGGGGGCGGCACCGCTGCACCCTCGGCGATCTCCGGGGTAAAGACAAAGTTCGGCTTGGCTGTCTCGGCACCACCGAGCGAGCGAAACTCGCCCGAGGCGGGCTCGGTACCGGGGCTTAGGCGCCCGGGCGGGCGGACACCGAGCAAGCGGGAGCCCGACGGGCTGAGGAGGACTGTGCTCAGCCCCGGCGCTGCGGCTGCGGGGGACCCTGGGGCCGCGCAGGTCTCCTCTCGGGTCTGTGCCGTGCCCCTGCGACGAGCGCACACGCTGCTGTTGCTCCCGGGTCGGCGCGCCTTATTCCTCACCATTGCACATCAGTGTCTGCCCGTGCGAACTGTGCGGATCGCTGGTGATCGCTGCGTGCCCCGTCATTTTGGGGTTGTTGTTTGGGTTCCAAACGCTGTGGGTTGTATCAGTTCCAGCTGATACAGCAGAGGAAGCTTGGGAGATACAGAAGTTTGGATTACTTTTTTTTTTCTTTCTACAAAATCCCATTAATAAACTCATGAGGGAGGTTGTATGTTTTATTTTTCAAACCTCCGTTTATGCTGTGCAGCCAGGGACTTCAGTAATCTCGATGAGCCGGATTACTTTAATTGAAGCGCAGTCAGATTTTTTTCTCGCTAACTAAAGTATAAATTTTAACCGTATGTTTCTCTGTTATGTTTATACTCAGTTTAACATTTTCCCTAACGGTAGTTTTCTATGTAGTAGTGGGAGTAAAAACAGTAATAAATTAACTCAGATTAAACTGCAGACCCAGAAACTCAGAAGAAAGAAATTGCATATGGAATGTGACTTGAGTTCCAATTCAGTAATAGCATATTTAGTGTTGTATGTAGTATTATACCCTTTAACAGATGACTTGAAGCTAATGACTGTTCTTGTTTTGAAAGGCATGAAGTGACACACTGTAATAGAGCATATTATGTATGGCTGTAGATTGCAGAGGAATGCTGGTCTGTTTGAGAAATTCTGTATGGTTTTTCACAGAAAAACAGGAGAAAGTTGTGATCAGTCCTGAGGAACTGTGTGTAGTCACATGTAAATAAGAAATAGTTGTGGTCAGTTGAACAGAAATCTGCCTGTGTGTTTTGGAGGGACATGGGGGTGCTGCTTCCACTTTCTTCTGTGTATTACTGTGTCTCTTATGTTGTTTAGTCCATGAACAAGTTTCCCCACTGGGTTAATGTTTACTTTCTTTTAAGATCTGCAAAGGAGATGGGCAGTGTCACCCTTAAGCTAGTATTTTTAGTAATGCTTCGTTACATTTGCCATGCTGACCGTTTAGTAACTACTGCATGTGCAGTTCTTGATACTTGTTCAGCACATTTATCATATTCTTGTGTTTGACTTTTGTGTTATTCCGTTTTATATCTTGATGGCAATTTGCTTAGCTTTCTTCATTAAAAACAAAGTTTTTTCACAGTTGTCTGGAATAGTACTGGAAGGTGTTAACAAAAGAGGTGGGACTTTCTGCTAAGTTGTGAGTTCCTACAGTAGGATGTATGATACAGTCATAGGAAATGATCTTACTTCCTCACTTCTGGAAGCCATTTTTTTGTTCTAGTTTTAAAGGAAGTGGGTGTTCTTTTTTGTCAAATCTAAACTGCTAAACAGATATTTTAATTGCATGCATTTGATCTGATCATGATTAGATTTGGCTAGAGTGATCAGAGGAATTCTCCTTATTGATTTGGAACAGCACCGTTTTTTTAAACTATGTTTAAACATAGGCTTTTTAAAACAAATTCCTACTACTTACAATCTTACTTTTTTACTTGCAGTGTAACTAGACTCTCCTCATTGCTACCACGTGCGTTGTAATTTATGAGTTTATCTTGCAGTTGATGTCTATGCTTTCACGTCACTTAATAAATTCAACATACTGTGATAAAGCTATTGAAAAACTCATAGTCCAAAATTAATAGTTATTAGATGTATCATAGTTGTTAGATTTGCTAGGTACTTTAAGAAGGTAAACTGCTTCTAATAATCTTTCCAGTGTGTGACACAGTTGAAAACTTTGCTCACAGTTATTTGTTATCATCAACCACTTCTAAAATGATTTGTCTGTTCTGGTTCTTTTTTGTTTTTATATTAATAATGTCAAAATTCTACAAACTGATAGGTTTTCTGCTCATAAAAGTAATAATGTAGTTCTCAATTCTGCTTGTTGCTCAAATGGTTAACTTGAGCAAAGCCTTTTTAAATCAATACTGTAGGATTTTAGACAGTTGTATGATCAAAAAAATAGAGATTTCATGTTATTAAAAGAATTTTAGTTTTCAAACCAAGTTTCAAACTAGTTTAGTTTTTAAAACATCTTTCTAATGTATATGTAAGCAATATCTATTAGGTACAGAGAGACCAGAAAAATATTGAATGATTCTTTGAACAGACATGTAGATGACAGAGCTAAAGAACTTTATGGGACTTTTTTCGGCGGGGGAGGGTGAGAGTGGGGCTTGGATGCAGCAGAGAAGGGGACAGCCTACTGTGAAATCTAGATCTCATTCTCAGTTAGGAGCTTGAACTCTTCACTGTTTTAACCAATTTCATCTCATATTTTTCTATTACTTCTGAGTCTGTAAACTTTTCTAAGTAGGTTACATTTATGTGGGTATCATATAGTTCTAAGTCCAGTTACTTACAACAGTGGAGTCTGACTTTTCTGACTTTGATAATCTGTTAAGAAACGTTGAAATTGCTGAGTTTCTCTCAGTGTTAAACTTCTGACACAAGTATGTGGCAAATTTCCTTCCCCTTAGAGCTTTTAACTAAGAAATAACAGGATGTATTGTTGGCTCCAAAGCATCCATACCTCATTTTTGCTCTGTGTGAGAATACCTGAGTAGGATTTTCCTTGGTTATGCCACTTAATACTCTAAGAATGGGAGCTACAGAAAGAATCTGTGGTCTTGAAATTATGTTACTGACGATGTTTAGGGATTAACTAACACAACAGACTTATTTTTCTTAAGGGTATGGGGAATACCAGTTACTATTGCACTTCAGACACATCTGTTTGTTACTAGGTGGTTTTTCTTTTTGATACTTCCTCAGATCAGCACCAACTACAGAAGTATAGTAGGCATGAAAGCTATACACTATGACCAAGAGGTAATTTGGTGGTTGTGTCTGTGATATGACAAGCCTGTTTACACTGGCAGACATAACCACATTGCTGAAAAATGTGTTTGTATTTTCACAATGTATTTTTGTTGCCCAGTTAGAAAAATAGAGACTGTGGATGGGATAGAAGCTCTCAGGGCAAGTGTAAATTAAACAGTATCTTTTGGAGCTTGAAATTACAGAGGATGAAACAGTCTTTGGTACAGGCATCAGTTGTGTTCATATTTTTTTAAGTAATCTGGCATTTCTCTTAGAAAACAATACTACTTGGTCATTATTTTGTTGTTTTTAATACAGTCGGTTCTCAGATTTGCTTTGTACTATAAAGTATTGTAGTGCTGCTAATGCTGCCCTGAATTGCATACGGCCTGAAAAGAACTTTATAAAGTATTTTAACCTTCCAGTGTTTGGAGTTTTGATCTCCTGTGCTGTGCTTGTGGGAAGCTGGTGGTGCTCTCTTTAGTGAACTGGTGTAAGAATTTTGTCATATCACAAAACTGAAAATAGTTTAGTGTGCTAAATAGGTTGCCTGCTGTTTCTTATTACAGAATGGGAATATTGTTCAGTAAGCTACATCTGACTGCATAAAAAACCTTAGAAATACAAGGGGAAAATATTTATAATTAATAGAAATAATAGAGTTAAAAGGGTAATAAGTTCCTCCTGAAAGTTCCTTGCAGCGTGAATTCCAATTGTATGTAACTGTTGTTTACACAGATCCAGTCAAGCTGTCTCAGCTTTCTAGTAGGCTTGTAGTCTTTATGTTGACTCAGGTTTTTTCTTGACTTTTAAATAGCAGTAAAAGCAAAATGAGTTTAAAAAAATACACAAAAAATTAACTCTTGTCCAGCTCTTGCACAGTTACAGGTGAACTTGTGCTAGTAGGAGAGGGGAAGGGAAAGGGCAGGTGGGATTGGAGCAGACAAGGATCGCATCCTCCCTTGGCAGGATCATCTTGGCCTGGGACAGGGCATGCCCTCTGCTTGGCAGTTGTGTCATTGATTGCAGGTGCCTGTATATTTTAGGATGTTTGTTGCTGTGGTGATTTGGAATAATAGGGTTGGAAAAGAAGTAGTATTCTACTTGCTTCCATGTGGAAGAGCAGCACAGAATTAAGTTTGAATACTTCAGTCAGTTGAAATGCTCCCTTGATATTCCTGGAAGAAAGCTTTTAATAGCCTCGCTGTGCTGGTTTTTTACCAGATCTTTGTTTGAAACAGCAGCATTGCTTTTGTTTAGCTATTTATTGAGTTGTGTGTGCCCTTGGCATACAGACATATTTTTGAAACTGTATAGTAAATTGCTGTATCTAGGAAAAATAATAGAATCCAATGTTGCAATCTTATTTTTTCTTCTTTTATAAGAACTCTACTTGCAGGCAAGTAGCCTTACAAAGTTCTTAAGGTAAAAGTTAAAAAGTTTGGGTTTGAATGACTTCTGGACAAAGCAGACTTTAAATTACTTAATTACAGTAGAAGTGGTGTGGACTAGCTAAGGCAAGAGATAGGATTTGCCCTTTCTGAGAGTCTGTGTGTTGTTTTGTGTTGTGTTGTCTGAAGACAGGCATTATTCATACATTTCTTCCTTTGGAGTCCTGTCTTATTTGTATTGAGTGATGTACATAACATAACAGTGTAATCCCCTGGGTGAAATCATTCTTGTTTAGGAATGATATGCCGATCCTGAACACATTTTAGAGTTAATGACAAATAATTAGTTGCGAAGCTTGTCCTTTTTAGGGAATCTTTGATGTCATTGAGTAGCTGTATGAAACTAAACATGAGGATGTATTGCAAAAGTTAAACATACATTAAAAAGATACTGATCAGTTAATTTTGCTTATAATGTCAAAGTGGTCGTTAGGTTTCATAATGCAACTGGAAGGAACAGTTAAAAAATGTGTGAATATTATATGTTTGTTCTGTAACAGTAATAATATTTCAGAAATTCTGTTGGACTTACTGCAGTACACAAATTGGAGAAGGCTAAGAAAGAAAATGACATGCTGAAATGCTTTGTGATTCGGGCGTCTGAGTCACTTGATGTACTACTGTCATTGAATGGTTTCTGAGTGCTGTGTTCATGCCACTCTAGTGGTAAAAGGATGAGCCAAATGAACCTAACAAAGAACAAGCCTTTGTACATAGACCATTTTCTGTAGGAGTAACCAAGTTTTTGGGTTTTCTGCTTAATTTTTTTAATAAAATGGATTAAATAATTCTGACACTATAGCCTACAGGGAACTTAACCTACTCTGAACTTTCCAGGTTGGTTTCTTTTCAGGTCTTCACAACATTAGTTCAGAAGGATGAAATACTGTAGAGTTTTTTATTTGCTTTTAATGGGTATTCACTTAACTAATGTTTTAAAGGTTCTTTTGAAATAGAGAAACGATGCTCTGTAAAATGCATATTGTCATACTTATGCAGCTTGCACTCAAGCATGTGTTTTGTGCATGTGACTGGAGATTACTCTGTAGCATTCTCGAGTTGCCAGCCTAAAGCTGAGCTGGTAACCTGAAATGGGTGATTGCTAATATTTCCTTCAGTTCCTATTACAATTCCTGATCTTTACCACTTGCTGTGTCTGCTGACTTCGTGTTTGGAATCCATTAATTTTACAGTGTTTTTTATTCAATATTGATCTGCATACCATAATATTTTTCAAAATTATGTTTTTAAAAGTGATCTCTTACGTTTCTAGGGGACCATCGTCTATTCAAATGCATTCTAAGCTTCATGTGATTGTTTTAGTTTGAGAAGAAATGTCATATGTTCAGAAGGGATTCATATCATACACATAGACCAAATTTCTCCGTCACGTAATACCTTGCAATTTAATGAATAAAGAAAATGATTAAAAGTTCCGCTATCTCGGTCTGTCTGTACACTTTCCAAGGAACACGTTTCAGTGCAGGATTAAGGTGACTAATGTCACATGTCTAAGCTCCCTTCATTGATTGTGCAGGCTTGGTTTGTTCTGGAAGTACTGTCAATAGATCCAAATAACTATTCAGGACATCATGTAGCCAGGGAATTGATTCCCTCTATCACCTAGACATTAGATGTTTTACATTGCCACTTGAAGTGCAATAATGTTTCTTCCTTGGCTTCCAGTATCTGGCCTAGGAGAGCATGGGTCTTCTGGTGTCTGCACGTAGTTGTCTTGGATAGAGAGGCCTAAGCTTAGACCTCTGAATTGAGCCCCTACTAGCAGGTCAGCTGAATTAGCTTAAGGAGAGGCTTTAAGAATTAAGGAGCATTCAGTAGAGACAATCTCCATTGTAATGGGAGTCTAAATATTTAAATTTGTGCATCTTAATACCCGATTTAATCCCCATCTGCCTCTCATGGCTTCTTGAAGATCATACAGGAAACTGTAGCAGAAGTTGGGAATTCTTGGTGACTCCAGTCGTCAACTGGTGCCCAGACTGTTTCTCTTTACCAGGTGCCCAGCAAAAGGGCCTTGCTGTCTCTGACTGGGTGACTCTAAATGTAGTACCTGTGGCAAAGCCTCAAAAGTTCCCTGGTCCCATCTGTTGTGATCAACAAGCTGAAGGCAAAATTAGTTTGAACTTCACATATACATCTCCTAAAGCTCTGAAACGGGCTGTTGTTTTATTTTTAGTGTAGAATGATGATTGTTGTGTCAAAAGCATGTCATTAAAATTCAAGTGCAAGTGTTCTATGTCATTGATTGAAAATCAGTTGTGTGGTGCTTGAGTGGATCACTCAAAAATCTGTTAATGGTAGATATGGGCTCTCTCAGGATATCCATACATATATCTCAAATATATTATATATATTAATATTATATTAAAAATATATGTATAATTTATATAGAGTATAATACAAAATATGGGGTACATCCTTATTCTATCTGTCTGTGGAAGAGAGAAGTATAACTTAAGAATTTGTTGCTAAGTGGCTGTGTTTCTTCTCTATCAAGTCTTGGTTAGCTTTTTTGTCTTTCTGTCTACATTAGTGCTGTTCAGTAATGAGTTGTTTTGTGTTATTTTAATTATGTTAATTTGTTATGCATTCTGATTTCTTCTGTTAATTTATATGTGATGGTTTTTCCAGCTGAGGTGTAGCATTTTGATTATGCAATGAAAACTTGTAATATAAAATATTTGTATTTAATTATCTTTATGTTCACGTCAAGTGGGGTAGCTCCAGAGGCAACAGCTCTGAAGCACTTTAGATAACACTGGCACCTTTCCTGGCATTATTGGTGGTTAACCTTCAGGATTCTGAATTGGCTGCTGGTACTCCAGACTGACAATTTCGGAAGATCAGTGGGCCAGAGGAGTCAAGTTCACTTCTGTCAAGTGAAAGAGCACTCTGAATATGAGAGCAACTAATACAGTTGCTCTGTATTAAAGCTGGAAGTTAACAAGGTTGTGTGTTTTTAAAAAACAAAACCCACAAACTGCAGTATTGTAAATCTTCAATTGGAGAAGAAAGTGTGTAATAGAATCAGTTAATGCTTTCATTTTTTTCTATATGATAATTTTTCTAATATAATGATAATAAATCATTCACTATAATAAACCCCCGTGAGTGCACAGCAATGTCAGATCAAAACTGGCAATTCACCAGTTTAAATCACAGGTAGAATGAGCATATAGAAGAAAGGAGAGTCAGAGTGGGGATCGTACTCGTGGGGAGGAAGATAAAAATACAGAAGGCAACTACAGTGATTTTTCAAACAAATGTGGTATACTTGAGTGCTTTCATGAGACTGACTGGTTTAGTGAGGAGCTTTTTGTGAGTGTGTCCATTTCCAAATAATAGTTTAGTGGTACAGTAATGGTCCAGAATGTGCTTTTGCAAAGCAAGCCAGAATAACAATGAAGTGAAACTGTACTTTAGACCGGATGATATCTTACCTAAACTGTTGGATATAGGGTTAGTGTTCTAGTTGGAAAGGCAGATAATGATGGATAGAAAAAAATTCTCTTTTTATTTCATGTAATAGTTATGAAATGACCATAGATAATATATATTACTCTCATCTAGTCTTAGTAAAAGGTTGGCAAACAGTTTAATGTAAGTACCAAAGCAAACCATCGTTCCTGAATGCTTTTCTTTTTAGAATAGAGAAATCAATAGCTTGTGTAGTAAGAACTGCAAACCTTACAGCAATTTTAGTGTCTCTGGAGATCTTCTCCAATTTGCTCTGATGTACAACCAAAACACAAATGATCATTCAAAAGCACTAGCAGTGGAAATTCTTGATTTTATTAACTTTCGGTAACAGTGCTATCAAATTTAGAAGTTCATGCAAAAATATCTTTAACGTTAGATCAGTTCTTAGTAGAAATTAGCACATGGTTGTTGCATTAAATATCTTCATGGTTATATATATTTTTTGGTTAACAAACCAAAAAAGGTGCAGATTTTGTGTCATTGTTCCCTTAGAAAAACTTGTTAACCATCTTATTATTTTTCAGTGAAGGAAGGGTAGCTCTTTCATGTTCACCCCAGGATAAGGACAAATCCATAGGAATTATTGTGGAGCAACTGATGTACTGCTAGATCACATCCCATGTGATCCCTCTGGTACCTTGCTTGCCTGTACATATGCGTTGCAAGATGTCTTGACCTGGGGGAGTTAAATGTTCAAGCATATGCTGTGCCATTATTCCTCATCCTGCCAGGACAAGTCTCATTCTTGGGCTGCCAGGTAACATCATTATGATCATGGAGTTAGCTACAGTGATACCTTTTGGTAATGCAGACTGCCCACTGCAGTTGGGTTTGAGAACTCCCACAGTGTCCCCAGAAGACAGATTTGAAGAATTGGTGCCTTTCAAATGCACTTATCACTCTGCTCCTGGTATAATCAGCAAATATTTGGTAAATTCCAAGGAAGGAGAAAGATGATGAGGCAAGTGTTTGAGCCCAGAGGGTCCTGTTGAATTTTGCTATGAGATTATTGGCTGTTTGATTAAAACCAAATCTAAGTACCAGAAGAGAATGACTTGAATATGTGCTATCACTGAGAGTCAATTTCTGTTCTTCATCAATGTTTCCCTCCCCAAACTGGGCGCTAAAGTTGCTTCAGCAGAAACATGAACAAAAAGTCAATAAAGGGAAGTGTGTGTTTGAGGCATTTTATATAGGTTCATTTCACAGTTATTAAAGCAGCAGAATAGGAAATCTAGTTGACTGAAGGTTTTAGGTACACTCAAGCTTTGTTTTGTTACAGGAATTACATGTATTTGCCTCTTTTAAAGATAAAGGACAACTGCCTTGCTCATCAGACCGCTATTAATTGCGGTGCTAAGGGAAGCTGATAATATTACATCTAAAAGTGGTGACTGCTTTAAAAACATGGTACCTTATATTAATGTGAATGTAAATATCATATTTATCATATTATAATATTTGTACCGATAAATACACAATATGATGCTGATTCTCATGGTTTTTAAGATCTTTTTCTAATGGAGCAGTGTCCTGCAGAGTGCTGTAGTATTTGATGTAAATTTGTAAGCTTAAAATCTCTTATATATGTTTTAATTTGCCAGTTAAATTAATGCAATCCAAACACACTTTTACATTCACGTATACAGAATAGACAGGTGAATGGCCTCATTTTTTCTATTGGTTGTTTGTGATCAACTGAGGTAATTTTTTTGTGTTAATGTGTTGTCTCTTTTACATATGCAGTGGCGTATGTATGTTATTTTTCTTTTGTAGGATGTGTGCAGTGTAATTAGCTTTTAACTGTAAACATTTTTATTTGGGATTCTGAATAGAAACCATAGAATAATGCAGATAATCACAGAACTTCCTGTATCTCATGGAGAAAAATGGTTTTATTCGGAGAGGTAGTAAAAAGTCTAATGACTGTTGTTTTGTTTGACCTTATTTTTTTTAAAAAATATGTACTCTCTTATATAAAGCAAGCATGGAAACAACTGAAAGACATATAGGAAATAATTTTTTCCTTTTTTGTGCCAAGCATATGGTATTTGTGGTTGCCACTCGTGAGCAGGCTTAATAGTTCTTTGAATCAGAATGATTCAGTTTGTCACTCCTGGCAAGAAAGAAATCAATTGCCACTAGATGTGATGAGTTTTAGTTTGAAGGTAGTTGAAGTTGGGCATATTTTACTACAGGACTTCTCTCACACTGCCCACCTGCAACCCTCCAAGCAGGACTGCCCTGTCCGCCCTCCTGCCCATCCGGGGTCCCCATGGCCCACTGGGCCCCCTCCCACTCCCCCAAATTGGACTGGAAAGGCACACACTTCCCAAATCTTTGTATGCGAAGCCTAGCCATGATGTTTGAGTTGAAGTTGGACTGTGACAAATCCTTCTTAATTAATAGGAACTATCTGTTGTGACAAACCTCCGCCAGTTAGCTGACAATTTATAAATGAAGAGGAATAGAGATTGACTTAAAACTCAAGAACTTCAACACGTTAAGTTAATGTAATTAAAATAGATGAGAGCTACGTTTGGCACTCCTTATCTCCTCATTTTAATTATGCAAAATATATATGTGTATCTTGTTTTGTGCTCATTTGAGCATGTTGTATGTAACCAAACACTTTGGATAATATTGTCTTTGGTTTTGAAGTAGAAGCACTGTGTTCAGGAAAAGTTAAATAACTCTCCAGAATTTCTTTCTCTCTTAAATGGTATTAAGGCAGTGTTTAGTCTTTCTGTGTTGTTTTGGGAAATTAAAAAAATAAAAATTGAAAATTTCAGCTTGACATTTCTCATTTAACTATTTTGAGAAATACGTATATCAACTCAATTAAAATATTTGACTACGAATTTATGCAGTCACCTTAACCTGACTTTCTGGCAAATCTTGTTGGCAAAGTGTTTTGATGGAGAGAGAATATTAATACTTGGTAGAACTGTCACTTTCATATTTCTACTGCCACAGCTTGTCTGCTTCTCTAATCTGTTTTATGTAGTGACAGCACACATCTTTAAATCAGAGGAAAAATAGAAATATTTAGTGTGGAAAGTGCGCAGGAATATGAAGTTGAAATAAAAGGGGAAGTGTTCTTTCAAATTTGGCAGAACAGTATTTTCCAGCAATTTGCATCCTGTCGTTTGGGAAAACCTATTGCATTTATTTTCATTTATTTAATTGTTTCCAGAGGCTTGTAGTGTGTTAACAGAATTAAAAAAATGGAAAGGCACCATGTACAATGCATTTTTGTGTTTTGTACACAAAACTTGTCAGAAATCATAGTGTTGAAATGCAAACCCTCCATGTTCTATTTTCAGTTTGGCCTGATGTCATTAGAGAACATGACTTCAGTGACTTATGCGGGGAAGTGTTTGCAGATAATTGAAGAGAGCACTGCTGTTCCTGGCAGCAGTGTGTGATGTCCTCGCCCTGCAGCACCTGGTTGTCATCCAGCCGGGCTGTGCCTGTGTGCCCCCACCCTGCACACGTGTGGGCCCCGTCCCGCTGGAGATGTGCGTGAGGAAGGGAGGAACGCTGTGGGTCTGTCAGGTCGTACTTATGGGGAAAGGGGAGGAACTGCTGGTGTGGACTGTATGGCGTGCTGGGGAGAACAGAGAGTATTGTTAGAAAGCCAACCTCATGCTACTATCCTGGGATAATTTGTATAGTGCATTTGGGAGACAAAATCCATGGAAAAATGGGTTTCATTTTTATACTCATAGTTTGAAACGGTACAGAAACTGTTTTACTGCTTACCAATGATTTTCCTTTGCATTTATAGGACTGGAAAGTAACACAAGGAGAATCATGATTTATAAAAATTCTGAATATAACCCTTCCCGTGGAATTCTGGAAAGGAATTCCAGCAGCTACAAAGATTTCACTTCTGCATTAGCTCTGCTTAGTGAAAGCACTACAAAAACATTTTTTGCTCTGAGACAATACCTTTTTATTTCTCTACAGTATTCTTATTTCTTTGCAGATATTGATGTATGACATATAATACATCTAAACTACTTATTTTCTTCTCTTCCAGGCTGCTGAATCAGGAATAATAAAAGTGAAAACAATAGCTGCACGCAACACTGATATTTTGGCAGGTAATTATTTGCGGTACAATGGGGGAAAATAAAGCAGAGTTACAGATCAAAATGTTAAAAAGATGTCTCGGATATGTCTAGTAATACTACATCTTTTTAGTATGTGCTATATCAGTGATGCTTTAGTTTTGGACTCCTAGCAAAAAATCCTAGCATAAAAGTTTTTTAATACTACTTCTGTTTCATGTTCATGAACGTGAACTGAACATGAACATGAACTGTTGCTGAGGAAGGGCTCCATTTTCAGTTGATGCTCTACAAAATTAATCATCCATGTAGAAAAACAACATGAAATATTTAAACCCCACATTCTCAGTGTTTTAGTCACTGTCTTTGTTCACCACAACTGTTGTTAAGTGCTCTGTGTGGAGTTCAGCAGTGTGATCCTCATCTGTGTATTTAATATGAGAGTCCAGCCTTTGGGGACTTGTAACTGGCAGGCAAAAATCCATCTTAGACTGAGACAAGGTCATTCAATTTAAGATGTACCAATGCCTTGAGGGACAGGAGATATCTTGTGAGTTGCAGCTTTGTAAGTGCTTAAAACACAAACTCTGACTGTCTTAAGCTTTATGAAATAGTATGTAAGTAGATGGCTTCTTGGCAATTGCTGGTAAAGTCTTCGACCAGATTTGAATGTCCTTGCATTAATACTTGAGTGCTTTACCCCAGCTGTAGTCAAAATCCTTGAAATGCTAGATTATTTGGAAGGTCCAATGATACAGGTCTAAAATCATATATAGTTTTGATGTATGTAAATTAAATATTGTTAAGGAGGCATTTTCTAGAATTATTTGAAGTAACAGTCCCACTCCTCAGTGTTTCACTTTAATGCCTCTTTTTTATTTGTTTATTTTCTTTGTTTTTTCTGCTGTCATGAATGCTGACATAAGTGGGAAAACTATGCCAGGTAATGTCAGCTATATCAAAATACACAAATGAACAAGGGAAAGTTCTAGTTAGCCATTTGGGAAGCTTCACAGTCAACATTCTTTGGCATATTAATGTGTAAAGAAGCTGGTATTTTAGAAAGCTAGTTTGTAAGCCTGCAAAATTTTCTGGTTTTTAATCTTCATTTCAAAATGAAGACACATGAAAGATCATTGAATTTAGGCATAGGTAGGCAGTCTTTACTTTTATCTTTTTGAGGGAACACTTTCTGGTAGTTGGTCAAATTTTTAAAATACTTTTCCTTTGGAAAGTTTAAACAAGAATGTACTCAGTATTTGTTTTGTTAATCAAAAAAACTGCACAGATTTGTTGTTATGAGGTTAGGAAAACCAGCAGGTCCTAAAAGTTATTTTGATTAGTTAATCTTTACTAATAGGATAATAACTGTTCCCCTCTGTTCTGCAGTTTCATACTGAGAAAGTGTACTTTGCCTGCATGTTATCCTAACATTCCACAGTTTAGACATAATGTCATTACACAGTCTTAATTCTTTATGGACTCTTGTATTTTTTGAAGTATCAGTTGTAACCTAATCTTGTAGATAAATTAATGCCAAGATATTGTCTCTTATCTGCTCTTTAAAACTTTTTGAAGGAAGATAGTATGTATACTTTGTAATACTATGTAGTACTATGTATACTTAGTAATAATAAAGTTGCAGAATGCTACTGTAATTGTGAAATCTAGTGAGGTGGATACTTTTTGACTGCTAGATGATTTAGAAACATCTACTAGAATTTCTACTAATGCAAATGAATATTTTGATTAGGATATTATTTTTTTAATATTTTGATGTAAACTGTCATTTCAACTTTAGCAGATTGTTTTGAATAAGCTGATCCAATACCTTCTTGAAGCATTGCATTGTGTAGGATTATTATTTTTAGGAAAATAGATGCAGTCTTAAAATCGTTATTAGAATCTTAAAAAGCATTATTATTTCTGGTGAGATGTGTTTAACCTGCCAGAACTCCAGTGCCCTTAATCTAACTTCTTTCTATCTCTTGAAAAAGTTGAGCAGTTTCAAAGTGTTCATTCTTGGCAATCTGTGCATGCTTTATAATTTATTTATGAGGATTTGAGTAATTCTGAAGGAGGAGAAAGCTTGTGCTTTAATTCACAGGAAATAAATGTGAGAAATTATTTCCACATGGCTTTCAGAAGTGCAAAAACTTAGGTTTTAGAAGTTTTTCTAGAAAATCAGAATTATAATGTTGCTGAGGGAATGAAAGAATTTTACTTTCTCAAAACTTCTTTTTTATTATGGTTCAGTAAGACAGATTTCTTTTTGAAAATATTCTACCATAAATTGGTAGCCAAATGAAGGCAGACCTGGCTACAATAACATTTTTTGTGTATTTTAAGACTGAAGCTAATACAGTCACAGAATCACATGATCACAGAATATTCTGAGTTGGAAGGGACCCACCAGGATCATTAAAGTCCAACTCCTGTCCCTGCACAGGACAGCCACAAGAACTAAAGCATGTGCCTGGTTGGCACCAAACCAGATCTACAAAACATTAATTTTTTATATTCATAAAGTAAAAATAATTGTATAGATTCTGATGTGAGATTATTGTTTTTAATAGATTATAGAAAAAAATACTGTAAAAGGCTTAAATTTTTCTTTGGCTTGTTATTTATTAACTCATGCAATTTTTGCCATTCAGAACTATATCTTGAGTCTCATGTTAAAAATAAGTGTTTTGTGGTATCTTTTGAAAAATTTAGTGGCAGTTCTGAAATTTGTATGAGTGAAGTAGCATTTGTGCCTATGTTAGTGAGCTACCTAGGCTCTATTGGCCTTGTACTGTAGGTGTTCATAGATTATAAAAGGAACTTAGATGTCTAGCTCACATGTAGACACTGACAATTAATTAGATGCCTAAATTACATGTCTTGGGAAAAAACTTCTGTGTTGTTGTTTGTGTTTTGTTTTTTTTTTAATTTGAATATCATGCAGTGTATCATAAAAGAATGGTATTGGAGGATAAGGTTTATATTGTGTATTTTAAAAGCAGGTTTACTTGTTTCATAGTTAAGTTAAAAAACCTGTTGAAATCAAAGCAGATTGTTAAAAAGACAGTGAACCTATGTATATGTTCATTCACATTTACACTGACGTTGTCATTGTTTTTGATTAGACATTTGGTGCAAGGTCAACCTCTGTCAACTTGACACAGAGCCTTACTGGCTCTGAAGAGGCTGATGAAACTGGACTGTATATATGTTGGTATCATCCTGTAAGAACTATCTTATAGAAAGTTGGCCTCTATAATTTATACTAGCCAAATCTTTTCATAGAAACTGCTGAGTCATGTTATTTCATGTTTCAGTTGGAAATTATCAATAAAGTATATTTTTGTAGCTTTTACCTTGATGTTTCTTTTTTTTCCAGATTGGTTGCAGTGATACTTAATATCATATTAATAGTATAGATCATGTTTGCATTTTTATGTGAGAATGTATTTTCTGTTTGTTTGTGGTAAGTTTTGTGCTCGGAAAAATGTGTGGAACTTTTCATGAACACATTTCTTCTATTACGCATAGACTGAAACAGTGTATGACATTCAGTGTAACAATACACATTGAACTTTCAACTGTGAGGAAATTTTTAGTGTTTGAAATGGTGAAGAGCGGAAAAAATCTTAAAAGTTTGCATGAATCAACAACCACGCCTGTAATTTGTAAAACACTCATCAGTCAGTCATGCTTTCCTTTCATATTTTTAATATTTTTCATGGTTTAATATTTTTTAATTTTATGAAGTTTATATCAGATTTATCAAATTACTTTTATGAGGAAAAACTTTTTAAAATGTCAGCGTGGAATGTTGTATTCATTATGAAGCTTTTTCTCCTTAACAAAAAAAAGGTGTGGAGGGAGAGAAGTTCACGAAACTGATGCTTTCTCCTGGCAAAACTTCATTTTAAGAAGCTACCCTTTGTCACTAAAACACTATTTGACAAATTCGCAGCCAGGTGAATGTAGGCAGGATACAAACAGTCCAGTCTCTTTCTCCTCTTGTTTTGTCAATGGCAGTTCTCACTTCTCCTTTGTGCTTTGGTATGTCGCTCTGTGCCGCACTGTTGCTTTTGCATTAGGTGCTGAGGTGAAGCAGAGCAGAAGGAGAATGCTACCAGCCTAGGACTGGACCCTGCTGCAAGGCCTGAGAAAGCTCTGGGGTTGGCAGAACCTTACACCTTGCTAATCAAAGGGACTCTTAAGTGGATGTTTTGAGTTTGGAAAGAGGAAATCACTTGAGTGTGTAAGAGAGAAGTTGCTTGGGATTTGAACCGCAGCCAGGGTAATTGTGGAAGTGAACTGTGTCAGCCCAGTGTCTGTGTTCACTTGGCTTTTCCCTGTGGTGCAAATGTAAATCCCAAATTTCCAAGACCGGAGATAGCTTTTTATTAATAGATGTGGTTAACAAATTGTATTCTTCAAAGTATTAAACATTGACTGCTTTTAAATCTCTTTTTGAAAGCATTGAAAGAGAACAGCTCAGAAGTAGTTCAGCCTTTTCTCATGGGTTGTGGAACAAAGGAACCAAAGATCACTCAGTTGTGTCTAGCAGCCATACAGAGGCTCATGTCCCATGAAGTTGTTTCAGAGGTAAGACCAGTCTTTATATAAAAAAATATTTCAGGGTGGCAAATACAGGCCTCAAACTGAATGTGAATGGGTTGTTTTAGGAGGCTGTTTGTATTATAATCAACGTAGTCTGCAAGATATTTTACTCATATCTGTTTTTCAGTAATTTAAGAGAAAACCTTTTAGAGCATTAAAAAAAAAGCTAAGGAAACATTAGTGACTTCTAGAAAGAAATTAATGAAAATTGAAACCAGATGATTTAGTTTGCATTCTTACATTGCAGGAACTGAAGATGTAATGAACCTTGTGCATGTACAAAATATACTCTGTGCAATAACATTATTATGTTTTTGTTACATTTTACTTTTAAAAATAAGGTAAAATGGTTGCACATTTTGTGCAACTGTAAATGTCATGATATATTATGATAGTGTATACATTAACATGTTAAGAAGCTGGTGAAAATAATGCAGTTAAAATATACCTTCAGTTGTGCTTGCTTATTGTAAAGTTACACTGGTTTTTCTCTGATATGAATGAATTCTAAGGGTAAAATATCTTTTTACTGTGTCTGCTATATTTCCAAGTAGAAAATGTAGTACACACTTTGGACTACACATTAAGAGATTTCTGCTGTCAGTTTTTTAAAAATACTTTGGGAAGTTTGTGACAAAATGGCTTTATATTCTCAGCGTAGTGCTATGGTACAGAGAATCAGGAACATTCCGTTATGATATGTCTTTATGACAGTGATATTCTTAACTATCTACACATGATATACTAGTATGTAAACACTTTTAATTGTTGGAAAAAAATTATTTCTATGTAGGCTGCAGCAGGAAACATTATTAATATGCTTTGGCAATTGATGGAGAACAGCCTTGAAGAACTTAAATTGCTCCAGACAGTTCTTGTACTTTTAACAACCAACACTGTTGTGCATGATGAAGCACTGTCCAAGGTAAGAATTTGTTAGTGCCAACTATAGTACTTAAAATACCCAAGAGGAAAAACGGGGAAATTTTACATAGGTGGTGTATGAAAATAATGGAAGAGAATTCTAATTCTTGTATGGCTTAGAGCATGTAGTGCTATGGCCAGGTGTGGTTGAGGTTCTTGCAAATGCAAGAACACAGAATAAAGACAGAAGAACAAGAAATACAGATTTCATTACACATACAGATGTTAATTTTCAAAATTCATTATAAAATATGTAAGTATTAAACTGTGAGTTAGAGATAATAATGAAATCCAATGGGAAGCAGAACTGAGGTCACTGCCAGCACAATGACACGGTAAAACGTGTGACTCAGAGAGGAATAACAGCGGTCAGGGCAACATGATTGTGAAAGTATTGTGATTTAACGTAGGAGATGAATGGCGTTTTAGTTTGGAGTTGACTGACCTTTCAATGATTAACCTTATAATTCTAATATTCTTTTGACATTATTATTCGTGCAAGTTGTCTATGTGATTACTGTGTGTGATGGAAGTCATCATCGGTGTGATGACTGTACTTTTATTGACACATGGTAATGTCTTTAGTTAATACCATTTTTAGATTACCTTTGGGGAAAATTACTAAAGAGTTTTTTGGCTACAATAATCTGTAGAACTTACTCTGGTTCTTCAAACTTAACATTATTAAAATTATCTTTTTTTAGGCAACCTTTTGACAAACTGTAGTGGAAAACATTCCTCAGTCAATCAACCGTCTTGACTCTTAGCTAAAAGATTAAATATATTCTTGTAAGGTGATTTTTTTCCTCTTTTTTGTTTTCCTTTCAGGCAATTGTACTTTGCTTTCGATTGCACTTCACAAAAGATAATATCACAAATAACACCGCGGCAGCTACAGTGCGGCAGGTGGTTACTGTTGTATTTGAGAGAGTGGTTGCTGAAGATGAACGATATAAAGGTGGGCATACTGCCTACTCAGCTTGCTTTTATTGACCTGTTTTTTTGATCCATCAGATGTTTCTCTTTCAGATAAAGAAGTAATAAAATGTCTATAAATGTTATTAAAAAAAAATCACAGACATGGTTAATTTTAACTATCCTTTACTTGTATTTAAAGGAGATGAAGTCATCAGACATTGTGTCTGTCAAGTCAGTACAGCAATATATAAAAATCCAGATTTTTTTTTCAAGCTGTGAGAACTGGTCTTCAGGTTAGTACTGTGAAGAGATTTGAGGTGAGGGTGTCATTTAAGATGAAGGTACCTTAGATTGCTGAGTGAAATACATGGCAGTAGTAGTTTTGAAGAGAACATTTATTGGAGAGAAGTGCTTGGTATTGATCTCTAGTAGCCAATCTAGTGTTCATTTCCATAGACATGATAAGTTGGAGAAGAATTACCTAGCCATTCTCTTTGAATCTTTTTGTAAGAACACTGATTACATACTTGATTTTCAACAGTTCCTTTGTTCACAATACTGTTTTGGTTTTTTTTGGACAGATATTATTGACCAGCCAGTTGCAGTTCAAGGAAATAGTAACAGAAGATCTGTCAGTACACTGAAACCATGTGCTAAGGATGCATACATGCTTTTTCAGGTAGTTGGGAAGCATATATTTATATATTTGCTGTTAAGATTTGGTGCTTCTACATCTCTAAGGAATTTCAAAAATTTACTGTTGGCATATTGACAAGGTCCTTGATGAGAGCCTTGGGCTTTCGTATGTGTATTTACTGTAATTGGTGATGATTGGAAATCATCATAGTGGCCTTGGAAAACATTTTACTATAAATCTTTAATAGCTAGGCATACATGTCCGTATTAAATTCAAGATTCTTATTTATGTGAGCCAAATAGTGCTACTACAGTTCAGTCCTGTTTCTTATGCTTGGTATTGTACATTAAAGGCAAGTATATAATGAAAAGTAGTAGTTGTATTCGTCACACCAATAAAAATCTTCTTAGCAAATTCAGTGGTCATGAGATATTTTTGAGGGCAAGAATTAACAGAATTGCTACAAGGATACTAGCAAAGTTTAAGATTTCAATTTTAAAAGTTTTCTTTGCTTTATAATTTATGTAAAAGAAATATTTGAGGAAAAATTATTTTGGAATTGGAAAATTACTCATTATAAAAGAGGGAGAGTGTGTAGATTTTGTTATTAACTCGGGAAACTTTGCTGGTACAGAATGGTACAGAGATTGTAAATGTTACTGTGTTTCTTTCGAAGGATCTTTGTCAGTTAGTTAATGCCGATGCTCCTTACTGGCTTGTGGGTATGACAGAAATGACCCGGACATTTGGCCTCGAACTTCTTGAGTCAGTCCTCAATGACTTTCCACAAGTGTTTTTACAAGTGAGTAGTTCTTGGGGGGGAAAACAGAAAGACTTTTGTTGACATAGGTAGTAAAATTTACCATGTTTTTCTATTCCCAAACACTTTGTGTGCATTTTGTAGAGCACGTTTTACTCTGTTTCACTTCTTGTTTTGCCATTTATATTTCCTCCAAAGATGCATTTTCTTATCTTGCCTGACTTATGACAGCTCTGTAACTTTAGGTGTTATTTCTATGGAAACGTTAACCTTACCCCACTTGTAAAGTAAGAATCATGTCTGTAAATTGCACTTATCTACTACATGTAAATACACCATGATGCTACAGTAAAATGTTTTAGCAGATAGTAGCTAAAATAAAAAATTAGATACCTAATAAGTGGTGTTTTAGCAGCCTATTTCAACTTGCAAAATAGAACAGGAAGGGTGCATAGTATGAACCTGACCATTGTCATTTCACCATACTTTTTGGTAGTTTTACAATGGTGTCTGCAATTCTTCCTTTTCATTTCCTTAATATGTAATTTATACCAAGATTTACATGACTTTGGACTGCTTGATCTTTACAGTAAATGTAAATAAGATGCATAATCAGAGAGCTATGGGGTAGCAGTTAAAGAATATCTGCTTATAACTTGTTCTGTTTCCTTTTTCAGCATCAGGAATTCAGTTTTCTTCTTAAAGAAAGGGTATGCCCTCTAGTTATAAAACTCTTCTCCCCAAATATCAAATTCAGGCAAGGTTCCAGCACGTCATCTTCCCCAGCACCAGTGGAAAAACCATACTTCCCCATCTGTATGCGTTTGCTGAGAGTAGTTTCTGTTTTGATTAAACAGTTTTACAGTTTGCTGGTAAGAATATGCTAATTTTCATTATACAGTTCTGGTTTTCTATGTATTTACCGGTACTGTGATCAGTAATAGTATTGATTAGTTCTTGGGAACTGTTAACATATACTGAGGGAAGAAAAGTCTGTTCTTTTCCTCTTATGTGTATTTTTTTAACATATATTCTAAATGTATGATTTTATTAAACATGGACTTGTATGAATTTCCTAGTAGATTAGCTGTTGTTTTTTCTGTACTTAACTGCCTTTCAGGTTTTGGGAACCTCTTGATCTGTTGTTTGCCTGGCTTTAGATAGTGATGATTACTGTACCTTGTTAATATCTTATAAGAGGCTTTTGACTTGAGTTGCTAAAGCTGTTTACAGAATGTGTGTAAAAAACACATGTTCAGCTGTTCTTACCTCCCAAATTTTAGATATTTGTGAAAAAAGACGTTTTTCTGCTTCATTTGTTTACTGTAGCAAATGTATGACCTTTATTACAATGTCTGTGAGGAATTTAACTCTGTCAGTACAATCGCATATTGTGGTTTTAGCCTGTTAAAAGTAATACCTAGAATTATTAGGTATTTTTTTGATATCATTTTGAGTAAATACATGTTCAAGAGATTTTTTAGATCCTGTACACAACTTGCTGTGATAGGACTCCTAGGATGAAAGAGAAGATTTTTTTAGAAAATATTTTGTAGGAGCATTTTCTTTTGATTTAATTACTATAAACTATATCTTTTAGGTAACAGAATGTGAAATCTTTCTGTCATTGCTGGTTAAGTTTCTGGATGCAGACAAACCACAGTGGCTAAGAGCTGTTGCAGTAGAATCTATTCACAGACTTTGTGTGCAACCTCAACTATTAAGGTATTAAATATATTGAGTTTCACTTTTATATAAAATGTTAAAAATATTTCTATTTTTCTCTAATAGGAAATGCTTCCTAAAACGTTGTAAATATTGTAAAAATTGTAGAAACTTAGATGCAATAAACTCTTCATGATAATTCTTATGATGCGTTATACAGTGCTTATTGTCTAGGAAGGGCTGAATTATGGTTGAGTATCCCAAACCCTCTCTATCTTACCAGTGTCAAAGGAACTTTTACCTAAAATTAAATACTAGTGTTTACCTAAATATTTGCCATTAAAATATGCATTTAGTCTACAGAATGGAGTGTGTGCGTGGGTGAAGTTGCTGTTAAAAATGCTTTTAGTCTGCAATTTGTCAATACTTTCTGTTTTATAAAATATTTTCTAGGTCCTTTTGTCAATCGTATGATATGAAGCAACATTCCACTAAAGTTTTCCGTGACATTGTGAATGCATTGGGGTCCTTTATCCAGTCACTATTTCTTGTACCAAGCACAGGGAACACATCAGCAACACCAAACCAAACTGGTAAAGCCTTGTCCTTACTATCAGTTTATTTTTCCATCATTTTCTTGTAATAATAAATTCTGGTTTGATTCAGTACATATATCTGACATTGTACAACTCTGTGCTTCCGTGTTCATTGAGGTGAAAACCTACTTTGAGACAAAATACTGTTTTCAGGTCTGCTACAACAGGGGATTTTATCTACCTGTGTTGTGGGGAAGACATAGCCCCCAGTTGGCAGAACAGTGCTGGTGCATTAGTTCCTGTTTCTACAGTGACCAAGCTCCTTGTTTCACAACTTTTCTGAGGGAAATTATGAAGAGTTGTTTCTAATTTCTAACTATAGAAAAATTTATCTGATTTCTCTCTCCTTGTGCTGGGATGTCATTTATGATTGCAGTTTAAGTAGTAAGACAGTGTGTGTTCCTGGGAGGCAGTCACTAATTCTTCTGGGTGCTCAGGGTCAAAACTGAACTGAGAAAGCCAAGAGGTAGAATGAAAAATGTGTATTTTACTGATGATCTTTGCTTTTTTTAGCTGAAAACAGACACTTAATGAAACTAAACTTGATTGTCTTTTCTTGCAGCCAGGGTTTTACCTACCATTTCACTAGGTATATTTTTATTTTAATAAGAAATGATCCTTTTGTTAATACTTTTTCTGATGTTTATGTCCAAGTTAGGGCTCTCTGCTTCTTCTTGGGGTTCTGGAAGCAGATTTCTCAGGAGTAAACAACATAAAAATAATTTTGTAATGGTGTCTTTTGGTGTAAAAACCAGATAATCAAAGTGTAATTATTATCTATCGTATCTACTATTAAATTAAGAAACACGGAAAGAGTTTGGTTTTAGACTTACGCTTTCAGGGTTCATTCATGAAGCTGGAATTCCATGTTGGAGTTAGCAGTGATAGCATGAGGAAATTTTGTGTCAGTATCTGTTGTTCAATAGCTGTCTGTACAGCAGCGGATGGAAGACTTGTATTAGTATTATTTCTGGGTTACTTTAATTCATTTAGGATAAACCAGAAAAGCACTTTTCGTCATGTAACATGTACATATGAGCAGGCATTCTAAAATACTCATTCTGAAAACCTAAATTTTGCCCCATTCATTGCAGTGAAACAGCACTGCAGCAGGGTCATACCCTTAGTGTTGTTGCTGTTTCACTGGGTTATAGTTTCAGTTCAGTTTCAGTTTGTTTTCTTCTTTACCTTTTCATTTCTTTTTTCTGCATGTGTTTCTCACAGCACTTTCTCATACATTTGTCTTTCTACCTTTTTTCCTCCTATGGTCAAATATGCAAAGAGCAGATCAATGCAATGTAATTTTAGAACTGAGTCTTCTGATTATAACAACAATCCTGTCATAGCAGGCTGTCTTACAGAATCATAGAATGGCTTGGGTTGGAAGAGACCTTTAAGGTGATCTAGTTCGAAACCCTCTGCCATGAGCAGGGACACCTTCCACTAGACCAGGATGCTCGAAAGCCCCATCCAACCAGGCCTTGGACACTTACACACTTTATATACCTGGCTTTTGAGCCTCAGTTTTGCAACAAAGTAGCTGTTTGATAGAAGTTGAAAACTGCATCTACTGCAGTTTGCATCTACTGCAGTGTCTCTTTTATTATACTGCTGCAAAGTTTACCAACCGCTTTGAGTTACGTTGGTATGAAAATAGTTGTATATGTCTGACTGCTCAGTGGGATCACAGAAAATGACACCAGTGTAATTGTGTGTTAAGTGGCAGCGTTTGGTTAACCATTTCTGTTTAGCAGCATGGCGTTTTTTTCAGTCTGTTAAATTTTACTGTATTAAAATGTATTCATAAGCTTTTGTCTATTCATATTGCCTAAATTAGTAGTTTAGTGCCTCTCTCTGTATTAAAAGCAAGCACACCAAAATGGCTGTTACACTGATGTATTAGGCACTGTGAGTAACCTTCCTGGGGACTCTGGCCTCTCTCCCTGTTGTATGTACAGAGAGAATCTGAACTTGTGGGACCTACTCCTAGTAAGCATAGATGTCCTATATGTAGGAAGTGTATATATGCAGCATTTTTTCTCCTTTTATAATTTTTTTTTTTTGGTTCCTTCAGTTGGAACCAAAATGTGTTCCTTCCTAGCTGTTGGTAGGCATGTTGTCAGCTCTTCCCTGATGTAGTTTGTTTTATTCTACCTTGGCATGGCACAGATTCAAATGTTGCCGTTCTCTTCGACCCTTCTTGTGGCTTTTGCATTTCTGAAATCTTGAAAGTTTGTTCTTGGAATAATTAACCTCTTTTTCTGATTATAGAGTTCTAGGTCAACTATTCAAATAATCCTTAACTTTCAAATATCTGTCTGACTGTTCACTAAAATATATATTGTTTTATCAAGACTATGTAAGTTTGATTAATTCACAGATTCTTATGTACGTTGCTATACCTTTCATGGAAACATTTTATTCCGACTGAAAATTAGGCAGTTGGCATCCATGAGCTGCACATATGATCATGTTTTAGACAGCAGAGGGAGCTCAGAAATAGTTTTTTGTGTTGGTGGTGGTTTTCATTATTGAACAGGGTGTCTTCAGATTACTCCTGGTGTCTCAAAATTAAATGTAGAAAGAGGATGTTTGCTGATCACTAAAATGAGATTGGTTCATTTTATCACTTTGTTTTTCTGAACAGGAAGCAATGCATCAGGGAATACTGGCTCAGCACAGACTAACCCAGGAGTGCTAGGAATGGGAGGAGGTGCAACTGTATTACCTGCCTTTGAGTACAGAGGCACTTGGATACCCATCCTGAATGTAACAGTACAAGGCAGCGCTAAAGCTACATAGTAAGTACCTCTATCCTTTTGAAAATGTATATAACATACATATAATTAATTTTGAACTTGATGATTTAAGGGGTTTTTTACTAGTGAGTATTGAGGTCTTTGTTTCTCTGGCATTGAGGTATATTAATAATTTTCTTTTTGTTGGTGCCATGAGGTGTTCTGATTTTTTGCTGTTTTGTCTCAATGCCCTGGATTCTGATTCAAATGTCCCCTATGGTTTTAGCATCTATTGATTTCCACCCCCCCCCTACTGTTTCTGTAATAGCTCTTCACTTCTGGGCCTCACTGTAGTATGTAACGATTTTGGAATATCTGTTGCTGCAATGTGTAATGGCAAACATTAGGACCATTAAGAAAATGGGAATAACGGGAGTGAAAAATAGCTTTCTTACACCAACTTTACTATATTTGCAGTTTTTATTGAGCAGGATATTATGGTGGATATTGGCAGGTTGTCATTTTGAACAATGTGTTGACCTATATACCAAGGTTAGACTCTGAATGCTTCTTAGAATGACCAGTTATTTTGTCATGAGTTTGTATAATGGAGATGGTGTTCTCAATTTAAAACTGTGAATACTATGTTACTTTTGAAATAGTGAAAGTTTTTTCATGTCAGTCGTGGCCATTGCTGACTAATATCTTCTGAACTTTAAGTTACTTGTATACCACGAAATTTTGGCATACTAAAATTCAGTGAAATCTGCAAGTAGCCTGGATCTTAGTATTTTTTTAGAGTAGAAGCTCCTTTTTCTGCCATTGACACACAGAAGGAAAAATTCGTCTTCAGATTTCAGTAGTTAACATGTATGTGTCAACTTGACTTTTGTTCCAGCAGTGACCATGAACGTTGTTTTAGGTTACCTGTCTGTTCTCAGGAAATACAAATTTTTAATTTGGTCAGCTACTACAACCTCCTGATTTTCTTCCTTGTCTTCTTTCTTTCTTTCTTTCTGTTCTTAACTGGCTCAAGAACCTTGTGGCCACCATCATAATCTCCTATCCTGCTCTGAGCTTGCTTCTTTTACTTTTGGATACCTCAAATGGCTCCATGATTTCCTCTGCATAATTTTTGCATTTTTTTTCTTCTGTGTAAGATTATGGAGTTGTCATAAGCATGTCTGGTCAGCAGTTTTTTCCCCTATCTTGTACTTTCGTCTATAGTCCCTGCATGTAAGGAGATGAGTTGCTGTAACTGTGAGTTTGGGTCATCCTATCACTGATTCTCTTCTGCTACCGTTAGATTTTCATACAATGACCACACCTTATACTTTTACACAATGTCTCTTCCCAGACCACTATACCTCTTCACATGAGGAAGTAAGTGTTTTTAAGAGGACTAGAGAGACTGTTCAAGATTTTTTGTGGCCATTGACATGTAACTGTAACAACTTGTAATTTATTTAGAAGTTAGAATTTCTTGTCTTTGAAAGTAAGAGGACGTGACCTCTATGTCAGAAATAGTTTGTAACTATAAAACCCATTAATAATTTTAATTAGACCTGTATATACATTCACACTTACTTGTATATAACGAGAACTGATCATGTGATTTACCTGTAGTGCTTGTGCTCCCAGATATCTGCGGCAGCTATCTTTAGGAAATTAGAGGTGATAACTGAAGTGTTGCATATTTGAGAGAAAGAATAATCCTTTGTGCGGAAAAGAATGGTGACACTACAGTGTAAAAGTGTCTTTGGCATATTTTAGCTGGAATATTAGCTATTTAAGAGTAGTTTGTAGGATAATGAAATGGTGGTTGAGATAGCAGGTAATGGCCTGTCTCTACTTGTGCAGATGCTGCTGTATGTCAGCTACAATCTTTTCCTGTTAGATTTGTAAGTCAGCAGTACTTTATGTGCTTTTAAGGTAAAAGATGAAGAAAAGTGGCAGTGAGGCTGCAGTTCCAGCATAGATGTTTTATTTATGTACTTTTCAGAAGTGAATCATGTAGACATTTCCTCTTCGTACAAATAACTTCCATTGTCTATTTATGCATGTAGGTAAGGAATATTTGGCCCTGTAATATCTATAGCTATAATAATAGCTATTACAAGCTTTTCCAATCATATTGACTCAAAGATAATGATAATGGAACGTCTGACTTGTTCTCAATTGGCTATAACTATGTTCACACTGTCATGACTTTATGATGTATTTCTTCTGTTTTTCCTATGTACTTGTATTCTTCTGAATAGGTTCTGTTGCAGTGGCTTTAAGAAAAATAAAAATACAAGTAGAATTATTCATTAAGTGATACTTGCTTGTAAGTGTTCATTTTAAAAAATATTTATTTGCAGTTCTCTACTCAGTGTGTATGTACCCTTTCTGTTACTGTTTTATTTAGTGACTCCTTTAATCTTTTACTCAATGACTTAAGGGTTTTTTTCCTTGAGTTACTGTAAATCTTGAAGGATGGTAATTGGGGCCTGTTTGTACTTAACATTCATTTGGAACCTTGTTTTTTATTATTGTTATTAAAAACAATGGTATTGCTACACACTTACTTGTCATGTTTTCAATTTTTTTAGTTTGGAAATGCTGGACAAAGTAGAGCCACCTACAATCCCTGAAGGCTATGCCATGTCGGTGGCATTTCACTGTTTACTGGATCTTGTCCGTGGTATCACTACCATGATTGAAGGAGAGCTGGAAGACACAGAAACAGTCACTCCAACCACAGCAGAGACAACTTCATTACCACCGCAGTCTTCAGAGCAGCAAGATTTGCAGTCTCTTTCTGATCAATCAGAGAAAGAATTAGGTATTTGAAAATTCAAACACTATATAAAGTACAACATTTCTACAGAAAGAAGGATTTTAAAGTTCATGCTTTGTTGCTTAAATTTAGTGTTTCTTATTTATGTATAAAAACTTTTAATGAAGTGGTTCTGGTTTGCTTTTTTTTTTTGTAATGTAACATCAGTAGCCTATTAAAAAAAATTGACTATGTTCTACTTAAGTTCTATAGCACCTTAGTCACAGATTCCTTATGGTCTATTAATACTGTTTTATGTGTAGGTAGGTGGGATGTGAGGGAGGGGTAATAGGCATTGTGTTTGACAGAAATACTATTCTGCCTTCCCATGCCCTTAATTTCTGCTTAATACTGAGATCCAAGGTCACAAGAGACAACCTGACTGACAAAAATGGGGCACTTACGTCCACATTAGAAGACAAATGTATTTCTAGTAACAAGATAAAAAGAACAATAAGCATTTTAATGGAGAGATTTCAGGAAAGATTGAAGCATTTAGGGAAGAACTTCTTTAAAAGCAGAACTGATATGAACTGAGGATTCTATTTGTTCAACATATGACGAGTCTGTATAGGGGTCTGTACGTACAGAAGGGCTTGTGGTTGAAGAGTTGAAGAGTTGAGTTTGGCTTGTGCAAGAGGAAGCCGAGACTGTAGGGCTGAAGTTCGAGCCCGGGCACCGGAGCTGCCGAAGGGAGACAGTGGGAAAGAGAGGGGCTTGTCCTGCCGCCTCGGGTGTGGGGAGCTCTCCATGGTGCTGCAGCACTGCCGGCTCAGCCCTGGGACTTGTCATGGCCGGGTGGAGAGGGACATGTGGAAATGGTATAAGCAGCTACCCATCTGCTAGACCAATACTTCTTCCCTATTAAATAAAAGAAATGGAAAACAGAAATGGAGAATTATGAGTACCAGGGGAGAGTATTTTTCCTTCACTGAAAAACTTTAGTGTGTTTCTTGTCCCTCATTTTTACATTTCTGAAAGTTTATTTTTATAGAAAAAGATTAAAAATGCTTATATATACACCTTCATAAGTTGCTTTGTTTTTTGTTTTTTGGGTTTTTTTTTGGTGCAGTTTAGAATAAGCAGTGCCTTGATGACATTTCTTGCTTTAAGAATGTTACTTTAAATGCAGGTGTTGAAATTCTACTGAGTGTGTTTCTGTATATACATATATGTGTCTGTGTAAACATACATATAAAAACACACATTAAAAGATGCAGTAGCAAGCAAGCATTTTGTTTGTGATATAATTGAAAGTTATTAAGGGAAATACTGTGTTTCTGCTATAAAAAAGTTTATGTATTTCTTTTAAGTTAGCAGAGCTGTCTGGGAAGAAATGGTGAATGCTTGTTGGTGTGGTCTTCTGGCTGCTTTATCCCTCCTACTTGATGCAAGGTATCTGGTCTTTCATTTATCTTGATTTTTCTAAGATGACATTCCAAGCTTTATTTTGAACTGACTTTTGATACTGGCCAAGTTGACAGTTGTCAGCATGAGTGCCGTTCATGGCACCTGAGCAGTCAGGTTTGTGGCTTAGACTGAGTAAACGATACAGAAGTCTCCAGACGTCTAGCATCAACCTTTAATGCATTTCAATAAAGAACAATTAATTGTGTTTTTGAAGACTTGTATTTAAATGATCTTTATTTCTTTTTACTTTGACGTGATTCAATGTCCTAATTACTGTAGGTAAGAGATTAAATAATGTCTTGGTACTTGTTAGTACTATCTAATCTTTTAAGTGGAAAAGCTATTTACTAGGTAATAACTATGGTAAATTAATTGTCTCCTTCAAAGAGCCTTTTGTTATAAAACATCTTTTTCTGAAAATAGTTTTAAATACCTCCTCATAGTCTCCTTTACTGTCTCTGAGAACTAAAGTCCAATTTTATAAGAAATGATTCTGAAGAATTTTGTTGATTGGTTATGCTTACTCTTCAGTATTTATAGTGTTGACAGGAAGTGTATGTTCTCAGGGCTTTTGATGTTGGTTACCTACTTGCTTCTGTGCTCTGGATTAATTCTTGCTGAACAATGTGTACTCTTTCAGTACTGATGAAGCTGCCACTGAAAATATTCTAAAAGCAGAATTGACCATGGCTGCACTTTGTGGAAGACTGGGTCTTGTAACATCAAGAGATGCCTTTATCACTGCCATTTGCAAAGGATCCTTGCCTCCTCACTATGCCCTTACTGTATTAAACAGCACAACTGCAGCTCTGTCCAGCAAATGTAAATACAGAAATTTTCCTTAATTGTATTTCCATGTACTGTCCTCTAAACCCATTTTTTTTCAGGATGTGATTCCAAAGATACGCAACTATAGTATTTGGCTATAATAAAGTATGTAAGAATCCTCAGACAGGACTTGGGTTTCCTGATTAGTCTTGTAGCATCTGCTGAGTATCATTCTAGTCAACCTAAAACTTCCTGAATGCTTAGGGTATGTCAGAATTCTAAGGATCTGTCTACCGTGCTAAAGATCTGCTGGGATATGTAATTAAGGCATCCAAAATCTGAAAAGGTCTCTGGGCAACTTGTGTACTAAAGCTTTGACTAGAACATCTTGCATTTATGGTGTACTAAAATGTTTTCTACAGTTGTCTAGTGATGTTAGTACTTACTGCAGAAGTGGAAGATCTAAGCACTGGGCTCTATTCAGCTTACAGAAAGTTGAATTGATGCTTTCCACACCTTGAGAGAATGTTGTAATTCATGAGATATGCCAGCTGAGGATGTACTCTTTCAAATTTTGAAAATGAATTACTGTTTACTGAGAAATGCAACTACCTGAAAAATATACAGATGGATCTAACATTAGACCTCTTAATATAGAACAAAACTACCTTAGACTGGGAACAAGGACCAGCACCTTTACTTCAGTCCAATCCACTAAGTGTATTATTAGATCCTAGTCTGTGAAGATGTATGCATGACTGAGCCACACAGTTATCTGTTGGAAACAAAGCAGAGAACTTAAGTTATGTATATAGGTTGTCCTTCTTTTTACAGGTGAGTTATAAAATGGGTGTCCTGAAGTCCTGTATTGGAAAAACATCATGACATAGTATTTATGACACCCTCTGCAGTTTTCTGAGTGCACTAGTACAATGGTAGCACACAGTGATACCGTTTACCCACAGTTACTACCAATAGCTGACTTGAGTCTAATGCTCGTATCTTAAGCATAAATATTTCAGTCTTAACATAAAACATATTAATGTTTTGCAAGCAATGTCTAATAGTTAGAGACTGGGAGTAATTGCAGACTCTTTAACTCTGTAAGGCAATGACATAATAATCTAAATATAACTAAAGATCTCAAAGTGAGCTACCTTAAAGCTAATACTGTGAAAAAAATTCTCTGGAGCGTATTTGCCAGAAGGTGGTTGTTACTACTAGTAGTACTGGATTTTAAATTTAGATTTTTTTTTTTCTTTTCGATTTTCCTATAGCATATTCCATTCAGGGACAGAATGTTCAAATGATTAGTCCCTCAAGTGAGTCTCATCAGCAAGTTGTAGCAGTAGGGCAACCCTTAGCTCTTCAGCCACAGGGAACAGTAATGGTAAGTACAACCTGTAAGTGATTTTATCCTGCTTAACTGCTTTTTTCTGCATCTCAATATGTCTCAAAAATAGGCTACAGATAAACAGCATTCTTACAAATAATGGTCATCTGAACTATTATCCTAAGGTTTTAATTTGGGACAGCCCAGGACACCAAAGTTCTCTAACTGCAAAGAAGTCTTACTCTTTTTTTTTTTTTTTTCCAACTTTTAGCTCAGAAGCTCCCACCCATTCCGTTTGGAAAACCCTAGATCTTAGCTCTGTTATGGACCTGTGTGGGAAGGTCCACTTACATATTTTTTTTAAGATAGACTGATTTTGTGGAGAAGATGCGATTAAGCTGGAGCACTTGAACTTGTGTCTTTGATAATAATGTGAAACTGGGAGAAGAGGGCAGCGATCAAATCATGGAATCAGAATGGTTTGGGCTGGAATGGACCTTAAAGATCATCTTGTTCCAACTCCCCTGCCGTGGGCAGGGACACCTTGCACTAGACCAGACTGCTCAGAGCCCCATCCAACCTGGCCTTGGACACTTCCAAGGATGGGGAATCCACAACTTCCCTGGGCAGCCTGTTCCAGTGCCTCACCACCCTCACAGTAAAGAATTTTTTCCTAATATCTGATCTAAACCTACTTTTTTTCAATTTGAACCCATTCCCTCTTTTTCCGATCACCACATGCTCTTTTAAATAGTCTTGCCCCATCTCTCCTGTAAGTTCCCTTCAGGTATTGGAAGGCTGCAATTAAGTCACCCCAAAGCCTTCTCTTTTCCAGGCTGAGCAATCCCAATTTTCTCAGCCTTTCCACATAGGAGAGGTGCTCCTTCCCTCTGATCATCTTGGTTGCCTCCTCTGGATTTGCTCCAACAGGTCAATGTCCTTCCGGTGCTGGGGACCCCAGAGCTGGATGCAATATTCAAATACTCGTATTCAACAGGATAAGACTGAGAGGAGAGACACTGAACTACCTCTCTAAAAAAGATACATTGTTCCAGTGCAAACAAAATGTAGTCTTTAAGCTACTTAGTAAAAATTGGAAGATTGCTAGAAACACTGTCATTGTGGAATGATAAAAATTGTGTGGTGGATTGGTTGGTTGTTTCTTTTTTTTTCCTAGTTGACATCAAAAAATATCCAGTGTATGAGGACATTACTCAACTTAGCTCACTTCCATGGAGCCGTTCTTGGTACATCTTGGCAGCTTGTCCTGGCTACTCTTCAGGTATAGCAGGAAATATTTATGCCTTGCTTTTATGCCTTGAGGTTTTGCCGTAATTTGGTTTTGAGTTAGTCTGTGAGCAAGAGAAGAAGCTATGATTCTTCTCATACTGTACTTTGAATTGCCTTGAGTAAGTACTGTAGCATTTCCTTGAATTCTGTTTGGCTGGAAGGTCGCTAACTAGTTTGAGTATAATGTTAGTTTCCCCTCTACCTGAAAAGGGTTTTCTGCTGAAAATGATCCTTTTGTATTTCAGCATCTTGTGTGGATTCTGGGACTGAAGCCTAGTGTTGGAGGTGCATTAAAACCTGGAAGAGCTGTGGAAGGGCCCAGTACAGTAAGCACCACTGTTCGTTTTTCAGTTAATAATTACACAGTATTTTCTATTGCAATCTACAAGACATATTTCTGTATCTTTTTCAAGGTTCTGACTACAGCAGTTATGACTGATCTGCCATCTATATCCAGCATGATTTCAAAGCTTTTTGAAAACTCACAGTAAGAAACCTTATCTTATAATTAAAATAATGTGTGTATATCAAACAGTGTTTTGATACCAGTTGTTTTTCAGGTACCTTGATGATGTGTCTTTACACCACTTAATAAATGCCCTTTGCTCCTTGTCTCTGGAAGCCATGGATATGGCCTATGGAAACAATAAGGTATAAGAAGAGTTCTTTACTTTCTTTTTAGATGTTTTTGTGAAACACTCAGAACACTTGTGTGTTTATCCTCAAAGCTAACTGTTTCTAATACTAAGAACAGTAATACCTTTGATGCTCTACAGTAAAAATTAAATTATGAACCAGAGAATGTCTCATATGTGATAGTTAAACGGTTTCTAAATTCTGTGAAGATTCTCATTGTGTTCTTTGCGCTTTTTGTTAACTAAGGAATGTCGTGTGTTTCCATTAATGAGATTGTGGGTAGATGAAACTTTTAAAAGCCCTTATAATTTCAGAGGTTAGGGATTCTGGGTAGCACAATATGTTCTGTGAGGTGCTCATTTTCATTTGAATTTTCTCTTACAATGCACTTCAGAGAAAGCCAACAATTTAGATATTAAAAAACCCTGATAATTCATATTTACTTGGGAAAACCACAGTATTCATGTCAGCCTCAGTAAACAACCTTTACCCAGAAAGGTTAAAGACCCTGTGATTGAATAAGGTTGAATATATATGATCCTAATCATAATCTAATCCCAGAGAAGAGTTTCTGAAAGTTTTTCATTCATCTGTTACACTAGAGATAACGAAGACAGAAAACGTGCTTCATAATATTTGGCAATTACAGCAACAGAGAATGAATTAAAATAAACAAAGTTTGTGCTTAAAGTCAGCTGAAAGCTAGAATAAGGAATCATCAGAAATGGGAAGAGACAATAATTCCAGCACAATAGTAATTTTGACTATATATTGATGTTCAAAAAATAAAATTAAAAGAAGTTTATAACAAATATTTGCATATGTATTTGATTATCATATTCCTGCAGAGCATTTTTGAAGCCAATGGAAAATAAAGAATTAGAGGATTATTAAATGAAGTATTCTAGATTGTTCATATACAATTTTAACTTTAAAAGTTGTAATGGGGAAAAAGGCTATTTTGCTAGCAAAGTATGTTATAAAATTGATTGGACAGAGGACTATGTAAACCCGAGAGTTTTTAAAGGAATATCAGTGCTCTGGTTGTTGTCAAACTTGGGGAAAACGATGTGAATTATGGAAGTTCCTCAGGGTGTGCTGCTGCTGCCCCCTTGTGCCTTCTCCTGCAGCGCTGCGGGTTCTGCGGGAGCTTCCCTGCGTTCACAGCTTGCGAAACGCTGTGCTTGGAGACAGCTGCACCTAATGCATAAATTATCATGTAGCAAAACGCTCTGACGTTATCTCAGTTACTTCAAAGTCATGTGTTCAAATTCCATTTTATTAAGGAACCATCGCTTTTTGCTGTTGCTAAATTACTGGAAACAGGACTAGTTAACATGCGCAGGATTGAGATTCTTTGGAGACCTCTGACCGGTCATCTTCTGGAGGTAACTAATGGCTTTTAACCGTTGTACTAGAGTTTAGTTTGTATTAATGAAAAAAATCTAAATTGTAATTACATGTTTTGGTTTAAGCACCTTGTTTTTGCAACACAATTTGAATTTAAAAGTTAATGTACATATTTAAATTCCACTATTTTAATATGTTTTACTAACTTTGTCTTTATGGTACCATCAGTCTTTTTGTGTTTTTAACACAGAAATGTTTAAAAGGGTCAATTTATTATACTTCATATATGTGTTGTAATTAAGGTAACACAAACAGATTTTACTGTTTCACACAGTACAAATATCTAGGAAGATTTTGAGATGGACTGAAGCCATGAGATTTACTAACAAAGGGTTGGGGTTTTAAACATTTAAGCTAACATTTGATTGCTTTCTTTAGAAGAATACTGTACAAATATAAAATATAATCCTATTTCAATTTCTTAAATATTTTAACTTCAATGTGAAAAATGTGCTCCATCAAGGAAAAAAATCTTCTATTTTGAATTGAAAACTAAAAACAGGTGATGGAATATAATTGTAGTTTCAATTCTCCACACAGATATGCAGAAGAGTAAAATACAAGAACAGGGTTCGATTTAGAGCGGGTGAAGGAGAAAGCTTTTCTTCCTCATATTCCAGAGTGTCTCAAACCCTTCCTTAGCACCAGTGCATTATTTCAAACAGTATTAAGGATTGGTCATCTCTATTTATGGAAGCCACGTATTGTTTTATCTAGAAGAAAAAATTTGGATACTTTGATGTTTAAAGACTTAAAGCACAGGCATGTCTTTCTCTTGTCTATTTTTCCCCTTCAAAACAATAAACTTTACCATCCACATCTTGAGATTGTGTGTTTTCATCTCAAAAGTAGTCTGTTGCAGTGTCACCCATGCATTGTGGGTAATTTGCCACTGTTTTGTAGGAAATAAAGTCTTTAATTTTATTTCAAAGTATTGCTTTATTTCCTTTTAAACCTAAGTTGTTGAGGTACAATAAGGAAGGAGAAAACATTGGCTGCAAATTTAATTAAACACAACCTGAGGGAATAATTTTTTTTCTCTCTCTGGAGCTGATTATCTGGACAGATTCAGAGCATCATGAAGTAGTTCAAATTCTCTCTCTCTCTTTTTTTTTTAATATGTAGGATTACAAAAATATAAGTAAATCAGGAGAGTAGCTATTTCTTGTCTGCATTTTTTAATGTGAAGCTAGCTCTTCTACGTTGTCCTCCTTTTCACTTTGGCTAGTGGCTGATAAAAGAATGGTCCACGAACAAAAGCTATCAGCCTTCTTTATGATCCTGCGTTAGACTTTGGGTTCTCACACCATTTGAGCTAGGGCTGGAAGGATGAGTGAGAATAATTATGTAGAGGTCAAAGAAACTGTAGACTTTGCATATTTGTTTGAGTGTAATATATTAGGTATGGGGGGTACAGTTCATACTAGCTATCTATGCAATGGATATGCAAAATGTTTTTAATTTTCCTGATCTAAAAAAAGCAATTGGCAGAATTTATTAGGTTTAGATAATTAGGAGACAAAGAGAAATGAAGACACATTTGAAACTCAAGTTTCAAAATGTTCGCTATTGTTTTGTCAAGTTTTTTTAAATAATGAAGTGTAAGGCTTATTTTGCCTTCAATATGTAGTTACTTTTTGTATTTGAGAGTATAGAAGACACTTTCTGTGTTGGCTGCTGCCATGTTCCTCACTTAATTGCGTTAAGCAGTGTGTGATACTTATAGTTTTATAGTAGCTTAAGGCTAAGTTAAACCTGAGAGTTTCAGGCATTCACTGAAGTGTTGTTCGGTGCTTTTAAATCAATCATTATCTGAATTAGCAGTTAGTATATTCATTTTGGAAAATTTATTGACTTGAATTATGTATGTAACTTTCATTATGTTTCCTTCTGTGTCTTTCACTGCTCCCTATTGCTTCCTTATGCAGAAGGTATGTCTGCCCAAAAGATCGGTTTCCTTTTTTTTTTTACTATTAAACCTAATTTATCATCTAGAGATTTATTTTATTCTGGTTTAAAATTATTATAATATTGTATGTGCATTATAATATAATTAAAATAGCAATTTTTAATATGTATATCTCTATATAAATCTTGGTTAAATAAAAGTGACTTTAAACAAAACACTGCTGTGTTTTCAGGTCTGTCAGCATCCTAACTCCAGAATGAGAGAATGGGGAGCAGAAGCTTTAACTTCTCTCATTAAAGCAGGGTTGACATTCAGACATGATCCTCCATTGTCTCAAAATCAGGTAGAGTAAGTTTAAGAGCAGCTGCTTTCCTCCTTCATTCGTAAAAGAACTTTACTGTTGAGTTTATAAAGTCTATAGCTGTAACATTCAAATGTAACTCATGAGAATCACCTCATGCATTCTAATAAGCTATCCTCCTTTTTTTTCAAATACCTAACAAAGAGTGGTGATGTTTGCATATTATGTCCCTTTTTTAGAACAAATTATGGGTCATCCTCATGAGTGCAAAACAATTTCAGAATGTTTAGAAGTGTGTATGTGATGTCATGGCAGGTAAAAATACGTTGCCTAACCTTCAGCTATTCAATCCATGATGAATAAAGCATTCTGATATATTTATTGAGGTTCAGTGGGTAGCTTTTCCAAGATCTCTTGAGTTGAAGCTTTTCCAAGATCTCTTGAGTTGAAGCTGAGTGTAGCCCTGCTGGGTGAGCATAAAGTTGCATGATACTTTTTATGCAGCTGTAACAGCATGATGTAGCTGCTTCCTGAGGAACCTGGAGAACAGGGGCCAGAGAAGTATATTTTCTGCTAAGATGCTTTATAAACAGTATTTTAGGAAGTCCTTTCTGACTCTGAATTTAAGCATTTAATCAGTGAGCTACTGAATTAATTTAATAAATCTTTAATTTGTACTTTATATTTTCACTAACTATACATAAAAATAATTAAGGATCACTTAAATGTTAGCATCCTTAATATGATTTATTGTTTGCTTTTAGAGACTGCAGTTGCTTTTATTGAATCCACTAAAGGAGCTGTCAAACATTAGTCATCCTGATATCAGGATCAAGCAGTTGGAGTGTGTGCTACAGATTTTACAGAGTCAGGGTGACAGCTTAGGACCTGGTTGGCCATTGGTGCTTGGAGTCATGGGGGCAATCCAAAGTGATCAGGGGTAAGTGGTGGAAATAAAATTTTAAAATCAGATAAGATAAGAACAGTAGAAAGAATTTTGCTTATATTTTCTTCTTTAATAGCCTCTTCAATAATAACCATAGTTTCATTGTAGTTCTTAGCTTGTGAAAAATTTTACAGTTTTTAATTTTTTATTTTAAAATACAGTTTTTAATTTTTCCTGAAGCACACTTTTATTTTACTGAATGAATCTCTCAGAAGACTAGAATACTATTCCACTCTAACCTCTCCTGTGGTCAGCATTTAGTATACACGGAGGAGTACTCAATGTGCCATTTCATTTGATCTTAAGCATCTGCTAGACACATCTCTACTGCTTGCAGATAATTCTGTATCAATCAGCTGTTGCTCAAAGTTTATCTGTTTTTTCCATTTCTTCTTAAATCTTCCAGTAGTCTCCAGTGTGTGTCATCTTCTGATCACTCTCTTTCTTGAAGACTTTCTCCCTAAATGGTTGCTGGTAGCAGAAGGATGGAAGATTATTTACTTGTTGTGGGTGAATCCCTTGACCTACTAACACAGTTGACTCTGTTGCCACCAGAGGCGTAATGTTACTGGACTGGTCCTCTGTCCGCAAGGGAAAGTGAGAGATGAAGTTGCAAGGAGTTTTTTTTTTTGAAATGAGCCCTGAATTGAACATCTGACTTTGAACTGTAAGCACCAAGAATTATACCCACACACTGAAACCATTCTTTGGTGCTAGTCAAGACTAGCAGCAGGATAGGTCATACTCTGGTATCAGAAGAATCTCCTTGGCGTATCTCTCCTTTTGTCCCACTTTTGATTCAGTCTTCTGGCCATATAAAAAACTCCTAAAGCCAGTTCAAATGCTTGAAGGATTTTGCTCTTGTACCAGTATTCTCTGGCAGTAGTTCTTATGTCACCAAGGATTTTGGCATTCTTGGTTGTGATCATCCTTTGGTACTTGCTGTTTCCACACTTGGTGCAATGTGTTCTTGCATGCCTTTTGATTTTCACTGTTGTTGGTGAGGGATGAGAACCAACACAGATTCCTTCTCAAGACAGTCTTCAGATCCGGTTACATCTCAAATCCATACCTCAGTGGCAGATATCTCGAGATGTTACTAGCATCTTGTGTTATGTCTTAGTCTCCGCCTACAAAGCATATAGGATAATCTACTTTTCTTCAACTAAAAGCACTGTTTGCCCACATCATATTAACTATAGTAGGAAAAAATTAAGCAAGCCTCCTTTTCCTTGAGAAACAACTGAATTTCTTACCTAACTTACAGCTGTGGGCACAAGATGCAGATACTATTATCATACTTTAAATATAAACTTACTGACCACAAGACTTTCTTCACGAGCATCTTCCCTCTGCTTAGTGAACATCCTGGATTCCAGGACAGAAATTCATTTACCTCCCTGGAGAACTTCTTTCTAGGCTGTTATAAATACAGAAAATGCTCTTTTGAGAGCCATTGATGCTTCGTTCACTTCCAGATTGTACAGTACCAGCCTGCCAAACAAAAGGAAGTCTGTCTTTGAAGAATTTTTCAATGGAATGCCCCTGGTTTTTTTAAGCATAGATAAAGCCCTGTACAATATGAAGAGTTCTCGCTAAGCTTGAGTTTCTTGCATTTATATTTACCTTTTTTGTGGTCACCTATAACATCAAGGACAGTTTTACGATTTGAAGAGCTGTATTGCTATTGCCACTTGCACGACGGATGTCGAAACCTTTCTCCAAACACATAGTAGTGTGGGACATTATTTGGGAAATGACCTGTTTTGAATTTGTTCTTGTAGCCTTACACTTGAAGTTTAGAAAGAGAGCTTACTTTCCCATTAATTCAGTGCTTCAAAATGAGTAGTGTAACTATACTGTCATTTCCTATCTCCTTCCCTGTTCTTTTAGAGTCCTTGAAGGTGACATACCTCTGGAACTTGGAGGGTGGAGGGGAACTGCAGCAATTTTGGGTTGTGTTTCACTTTATAGACTCCTGTAATGAATATGGGGGAAAGTATTGCTGTGAGCATTTCCTCCATCAGTATAGTAATGATACATACTTTGATCTTATGTGGTAGGGTGGATGTTTCCGTGCAGTATGCATCATATTAGCAAATTATTAGTTATACCATTATTGTCCACGTGAAGTTTCTTGTGCATTCTTCTGGATTCCATATCATGTTGGCTTTTACGATGCAGTGGAAATAACCCACACATGATTTTTATTTTTAATTAATCAGAAAAAAAATATTTAATTTATGGTTTTGAAACAGGTAATTGACATATCTATAGTCTGGATTTTAGCTAGTGCATTTGAACTAACAAGTCTTAGAACTCTAGAACAGAGAAGTAGACTCTTCTATATAAAGTTAACTAAGAACCACCAGAAAGTCTAAACTTCAACTCTACTGGATAGTTAACATGGGCTAAAATGCTTAGTCAGAATTCCAAGCTTCAACTTAATATCTCAAAAAACCCCATTTAAAATATTGCAAACTCATCTCAAAAACATTAAATTGATTTTTTCATTTTGTTTTTAATAATACTATCTCCTGAGGTATTGTATTCAAAACATTTCTGTGCTCTTGAGGAAATTTGAAATGAGTGCATGTGTGTGTATTTTGTTTTTGTTTTGTTTTTTTTTTAAGTGAGTCCTTAATACGGACTGCATTCCAGTGTCTTCAGTTGGTTGTGACCGACTTCCTTCCAACAATGCCATGTACTTGTCTACAGATAGTTGTTGAAGTTGCTGGAAGCTTTGGACTTCACAATCAAGAGCTAAATATTAGCTTAACTTCAATTGGTTTGTTGGTGAGTTTTACATTACCCTACAGTGATGCTGCTTCTGGCTTTCATTTTTTTCTTTTCTTATTTTAATGAAAACTAATCTGTAGTCAATGATACAAATGAAGACCACAACCTCTTTTGGGAGGTTCTTACCATGCTCTTCATCAGTATGCATTTTTCATCTTTTAATATGTTTTCCCCTTTCTGGTGCTTCATGTATAACTGGGGCCTAAAAGCTGAGGATAAGAAAAATATTTTTTGCGCTTTGCAATATTTATGTGCTGATCTTATGTCATCAATGTAGAGAAATTATTATTGTGATGTACTTTACAAAATACTTTGTGAAAATGAGAAGCAATTTATTTTATTATCATTAAGAGCAGTACAATATTTTTATTGTACAACACCATATGTCTTATTTATTTTGTAGTGGAATATTTCAGATTATTTTTTCCAAAGAGGCGAAATAATTGAAAAGGAGCTAAACAGAGAAGAGGCAATGTTGCAGAAACAGGCGGAAGAAAAGGGAGTGATGCTGAATAGACCTTTTCATCCTGCATCACCATTTGACTGTCTTTGGTTATGCCTGTATGCCAAACTTGGAGAACTGTGTGTGGATCCCCGACCTGCAGTTAGAAAGAGCGCTGGACAGACATTGTTTTCTACTATTGGTGCTCATGGAACTTTATTGCAACATTCAACATGGCACACAGTAATATGGAAGGTATGATGTGTAAGCTTCCACTGAAGGTTTTGTAAATAACATTCACATTTCAATAATAATTGAGCATTCACCAGTTAATGACCATTATCAGTTATATAACTTATTTAGACTTTTTAAAGATAACATGGTGTCAAAAATCTGATTTCTCAGGTTTTGGGAATGTTTTTTACACTTTCTCTTCTCTGGCTGTTAAAGCCTCTCTTGAAATGTAATTTTCATGTCTTGATTATTTATTTCTTACTCGTAAGTTGGATTAAAAGACTGTTTCCTTCCTACAAGAATAAATGACATTTCTTTGTGTGAAAATGGAGATGTTTGAGGGTCATGTGGTTGGGCTGACCTGATGTTAGATGGAGCCTTGCTTTGCTATCTGTTTTGACTTTCTTCTTTTGAGACGATCTGTCAAATACCCTGTTCTAAGTCACAGTCATGTTTGTTGTTCTTTGTGGAAAAATTAGGCTATATTTGAACCTGCTTGTTGTACCTGTGAAGAATCTTACATCCACTGGTTTTAGCCTTCTGTTAGTGCTAACACTGTTCTCGGTGGGGTTGATTGTGCTATTTCTAAGCCTTCTCAAGTGGCCATCATTTGACTGATTCATAATCTTGGCTGCTGTGGAGACTATTTAGAACAAGGGAATTTTCAGAGTGACACAGTGACAGAATGGATAATGGAAAAATTACTATTTTTTGTTAGTTTACTATGAATACAACTATGTTATTTGAAAAGTTGCTTTTTTCCTCTTTTTTTCTGACTATCACAGGTTTTATTTCATCTGTTGGATAGAGTTCGAGAATCCTCTACCACAGCTGACAAAGAGAAGATTGAATCAGGAGGAGGCAACATTCTCATCCATCATTCAAGGGATACAGCTGAGAAACAGTGGGCCGAGACATGGGTATTAACACTGGCTGGAGTTGCAAGAATATTTAACACCAGGAGATACTTACTGCAGCCTTTAGGTAAAATTTATAGTTACTGAAAGTAACAGTAATAAACTTCTTTCTTTTGTATATTTTTTCCATTAAAGTACTGGGCAAGAATCTTAATCTTAGCTTAAAAGTGTGTTTTGTTGTGTGTTGCCTCAAATGTTATGATAATTAGGGAGTTACTAGTTCATGCTCCTTAGAGACAAAAATTTTAACTACAGATTTTGTCTCCTGTATCACAGTAATTGAGATTAAATCTCAGTAGTCACAATTCTGAGTGCCAGATAGGTTTAAATTATAGTAGCCTGATAACAATAATTTTTCTCTTCTTTCGGTTGTCAGAACATACTTTTCCTTTTGTCTTTCTAAGGTTATGCAACACTTGCCTGGAACTCTTCTGTGGCATCAGTGTGTCAAGTTTAACTGTACTCTTAGAATGTAAAGAGAACTCACCTGTAAAGTCAGTGGAGTATTGAACATTTACATTTTTCATGTGTGCAGTAATATTTTACAATAGCTTAGTAATTTCTACAAGGAGAAAGTGAAAAAGAAATAGAGAATGTATAGCTTGCAAAGCAAATTCCTCATTACATTAATATACCTTCACCATCCTATAGTATACAATTAATATATATTAACTAGAAATATGTTGTCATTTATTTCATTTTGGTTGTTGTGATATCAACATATTAATAGCTATCAAGAGTATTGGTCATTTGCAGAAATGTGGTAGATTTTAAACTATATTAAACTTGAGTTAAAACTGAATAAAAAAATTAAAACTATTCTAATTATTCAAACCCTGTAATTAGTATAGTAGAAAATTGAAGGTTAAGGCTAAATTTAATGAAAAACTCAAATGCCCCAAATGAAATCTTTCCACAGTACAATTATAAGAGCATTTTAAAATCAATTCTTTATAAATACATTGCATGACTATAGATTTGACCCTTAATTCTTTGTGTGTGCTTAACCCTTTTTAAAATCAACAGGCATCTGGTATGCATAAGAACAAATCTATTTCACTATACTGAATAATGAAAACATATTTTACTAGTATGGGATGTGGTATGTGATTTTTCGCTAGCAAATTTAACATGAACATAGATATATTGTTTCATTCTTCATATTTGTGTGTTTCTCTGTCACATTCATTCTTCCTGGTTATGGTTGAACTGATATATTTTATAAAAGCCATTTGAGCTGACACTTAATCTCTTGAAATTTTTGTCTATGAGAGTAACAAGTATATGAACAACCTTTTAGAGAGGCAGGATGTGTGGGAATGGGAATAGGAAGCAAGTTCCGAGTTGATTTTTTTCCTCTCTCTTTCTTTTTTAAATAGGAGACTTTTCTCAAGCCTGGGATGTTCTTCTTGATCACATCCAATCAGCAGCACTCAGCAAAAATAATGAGGTTTCCTTGGCTGCTCTGAAAAGCTTCCAGGAGATCTTACAAATTGTTTCTCCCGTTCGAGACTCTGAGAAGCCTGAGACACCACCTGCCATCAATGTTTCTGTACCTCTGGTGGTAGGGACAACAACTGCCACTAGTCTTGGTAGATCATTCATGAGAACTGACTCCATTGGAGAAAGAATAGGAAGATATAATGGATCTGAACTGCCTGTAATAACAGATGAGATTGAAGATTTGAATCTTTGGTGGGCAGCCTGGAACAGCTGGTATAGAATTGGTTCTGAAAGTACAAGGCCTCCAATTACTTGTGATAAATTGACTTTCATTCCCAGCCAGCCTTTTCTTACAGCTTTAATTCAAATATTCCCAGCTCTTTACCAACACATCAAAACTGGTTTCAGCATGGATGATCTCCAAAAGCTGGGTGTCATTTTGCATGGTGCTGTTTCAGTTCCAATCAGTTCAGATGCTTCCCCTTTCATCCTTCCGTCTTACACTGAAGCAGTTTTGACAAGTTTACAAGAAGCAGTGCTTACAGCTTTAGATGTTTTACAAAAGGTAATAATGCGACTTCTGATGTGTGGTGAAAGGTAAACTACACTGTGTCTCACTTCTCAGAACTATAGTGAGGGACTTAAACATGATTTTTAAAATTATTTATAATTGCACAGTGTATTGTATTAGAACAATCAGATCTCCATTCCTGATGCAACCCAGGTGCTCTGCATTGAAAGAAGTGGTGTAATCCTTATGAAATGTACTTTTGATTGATTGCAGAAATACTTTAAGTATTGTGCTGTGTTTGTAGCCATTTACTTGGCTATCTAATATTGAAGTACTGTTGATGTTGAAGATCTCTACATGGAAATAGGGGAACAGTCCCACAAGGCAGAATCATTATCTTTGCAGCCACTCCTTTAGTTTATGGATTTGACAAATACTCATGAATGTATTTTGAAAACAGAGGTATAAAAATAGCATCATAGGTAGGCTTGGGTTGGAAGGAACCTTAAAGATCGTCTAGTTCCAACCCCCCTTGCCGTGGGCAGGAACAGCAGTGGTCTGGAGTAAATTGTTTTTCATGAATTTCAATTCATTTTGCTTGGATAGAAGTTGGTATTAAATCTCAGCTTTGTATGTGTAACATGAAGTTTTAACACTGACCATGTCTGCTACATTTTCATCCTTTTCCAGGCAGGCTCGACCTTTTGTATCTTCCCCTTTCCAGCAGCTCAGTCCTGCCCAAATACTGTTTTCCCCACTTAGTCACTCAATTTATTCATCTCAGATTTTTCTGTTTCTTTGTTAGTCTCCTTATCCAGATGATCTTAGTTTCCAAAGGGTGCAGGCATTAGTGCCTTTTTGAAGAGAGGGTTACCAGAGTTTTTAACATGATGAAAAACTGCACATTTTTATACTCTTGTTCTTGTCAAGATAAACTGTTTTAGCTGAAGGTTTCTTAACAGTAACAAAAGCACCAACTCCCTGTGAGAGGGAGACATCTCCCCTTCCCCACTCCCAGTCTGAATGATTAGTGTGGCAGTTACAAGCCTTTGCAAATACAGACTTCCATAAGACAGTACCTCAACTTATACAGTACCTTCCATCCCATCTATAGTTATATTATTAACATAACAGCACTGAAGTTCCTAAAAAAATTAGTTGAAGTATATTTGGATGTCAGTAAGTTCTGTGAAGTTGTGTGATTACTCCTCTTGGCTATATAACACAGTACAATTCACATGACAAGGCAGCCAGCCAGTGCTGATGTGGAGCAAAGGCGATCTGTCAGATGGTTTTTGCTGCAGGCTACAGTATCTTTTTCTCTCTTGAAACTAATTGATACTCTCAGAAGTACACACAGAAGCTAGTGGGTGAAGAGTATGTAAATATTTGCAATCTTCTTTGAAACAAAAGGTTTCTCAGGTGTTTGCATGTAGGATCAGGTTTTTTGGTGATACAGGAAGACTTGGGTCAGTTCTGATCTTCTAAGAACTTGTGGAACAACTTTGCAGTTTGAATAGCGTAAAAAACCCTGATATTTCTCAGATGAGCCCTTGACTGGTTTAATAAAGATATTTTATAATGCAATTCCACTAACAAAAGACATTGCAACTCAAGAACATGGGACTGGGAGGGAGCTTTGGATCTCCTTTCAGGCTTCCATATGTTGAGCCCATTTTACACTCTTTATTTTGTCCTTCATTGTCTCTTTATTTCTCAGTAGAACTTGTCATCTAGTCTTTTACTGCTGTAGTATAAGGTTGGAGGTTTTTTTTTTTTTTGTAAGTCTCTTTCATCACTGTAGCTCAGCTAAAGTTTTATCTCAAGCCCAGATTTGCTCATTATTCTGAGTTCTTCCCTACATTCACTCTAGGTCAACTCTACAGTGAGCCAGCTGGCTCATCAGATAGAACACAGGTGCATACATGAGGATCAAATACATTTGAATTCTGCCTCTGCAGGCAGTGTGGATGCAAACCTCTTTAGCTGTGAGTGTGGTAAACTCAAGGCTGCATATACCAACAGCAATGATAGGGACTTAGCTACAGAGAGCAGTTAAAAAAAAAAAGAGAATACTCCATGCCAGTGGTTGCACTGGGAGTTGTTAGATAAATCTGAACTATTAAAAAAATGGAAGGTTAGTACCAGAATGCTTTAAAGCATAAATTTCTGAAATTGAAGTATTGTGTCAATTTTTGCAACAAAAAAGGATCTGCAGAGTATTTTATTTTGTTTGTGTTTTGTTGTAGTGTGACCACTACTTTTTGATTTATGCGGGTCTCTTTCCTTAAGACGTAAATAAGTGCACTTAATGCAGTAACTAACACCCTGTTTTATAAGCAGCTCTTAAAGGTACTTTCAACATCCTTTGTCACACACTTTGTTAGGCTGTTTTTCAGATTTTAAGATGATTAGATAAAAGTTACGTAGTGTCAGTCAGAAATATAAACGTCTTTGAAAAGCAATTCTAGTTAGTCCACAGAATCATTTCAGTTGGAAAAGACCTATAAGGTCATCGAGTCCAACCATTAATTCAGCACTGCCAAGTCCACCACTAAACTGTGTCCCCAAGTGCCACATCTACATGCCTTTCAAATGCTTCCAGGGATGGTGGTGACTTAACCACTTCTCTAGGCAGCCTTTTCCAATGCCTGACAACCCTTTCTGAAGAAATTTTTCCTAATATCCAATCTAAACTTCCTCTGGCACAACTTGTGGCCATTTCGTCTTGTCCTATCACGTATTACCTGGGAGAAGAGACCAATCCCCCACCTCCCTACAGCCTCCTTGCAGGTAGTTATAGAGAGCAGTAAGGTCCCCCCTGAGCTGCTTTTTCTCCAGGGCTTGTGTTCCGGCCCCTTCACCAGCTTCGTTTCTCTTCTCTGGACATGCTCCAGCACCTCAATGTCTTCATTTTAGTTAGAGGCCTATAACTGGACACAAGACTCAAGATGTGGCCTCACTAGTGCTGAGTACAGAGGGATAATCACTTCTGTAGTCCTGCTGACCACACTTTCTGATACAAGCCAGGATGCCACTGGCCTTGGCCACCTGGGCACACTGCTAGCTCATGTTTGGCAGCTGTTGGCCAGCATCTCCAGGCCCTTTTCCATTGGGCAGCTTCCCAGCCACTCTTCCCCCAGTAGTATGGGGGAAGAGTGCTGCATGTGGTTGTTGTGACCAAAGTGCAGGAGCTGGCACTTGGCCTTGTTGAACCTCATACAATTGGCCTTGGCCCATTGATCCAGCCTGTCCAGATCCCTCTGCAGAACCTTCCTACCTTCCAGCAGATCAACACTCCCACCAAACTTGGTGTTGTCTGCAAACTTGCTGATGGTGCACTCAATCCCTTTGTCCAGGCTGTCAGTAAAGATGTTAAACAGAACTGGTCCCAGTAATGCTCCCTGGGATATGTTAAAATAGTCTTCTGTGGGAAATGTAAATTGCATCTGTGCAAGTAAGTTACATCTATTCAGAAATTACCCAGGAGTTTGTGGATGTTCTTTTTTCCCTTTCTATTCCATTTGTTTATATATAGAATCATTTTTATACCTTTTCAAATAGGTATGTAATCTCACATTAACATATTAAAATTTAGTGCAGTGACTTTAGTGCAGCAGATCAGATGAAGCTGTTTTACAGGGTGTTGAATAATTTTAGATCAGCAATTAACCCTTTAGTCTTCTGCAGTGCAGGTGAGTACCTAGCTTCCAAGCATCCTTTTCAGAGTTCAGTACAGCTTTGACCTTGAGTACTAGCAAAGGAGTATGCTTTTGTAGGAGTTCTGCATTATATTCATAATGTTGATTAAGCTTTTTGAGCATTAGACATGCATTTTAAATTGGAGGAAGGTGAGGAAAAGAAAAAGGCCATTGGTGATTCATGGAGTGCTCTGCTGCAAGTTGTTCATTGCCTGAAGGTGCAGTTAGGTCTTCAGGTGATGTAGTGATGAATGCCTGTAGCCCCTGTTGGCTTGCTTCCTCTCGTGGCTGGGGACTCAGGATATTTGCTTGCCCATTGACTCACACAGCTGATGTGGCTCTAGCATGGGGTCTGCACTCAAACAGTTTTAGAACTGTTACCACCTTGAGTGAGTTCAGCCATAACTTGTCATGGATGATCTGTGGTTAATGAAAAGGGCGTTTAATTCTTCCCCCCAGAAAAAATGACAGTACAAGCACAAAGTCTTTTTGTAGAGCAATAAATTAAATTGATTGTTTCTTGAAGCTTTGAGAGGAGAGACTTTGGGAAGTAAAGCAAGGTATTTAAAATGGCAGAGTATAATTGGAGTAACTTCATAGAATCATTGTATCTTGCTTTGAAAATAAATGCCCTAAGATTTCCTTGGGATTTATATTGCAACTGGAAATCATTAGCTTCTGACAACATGATATTTCATTGACATCATCTAAGTACACCCTTCCTGAAATGTTTTCCATTTTAAAGCAGTATTATGAGTTTCAGCTGTACCAAAATCATATAATTCTCATTTATTTATATTCCTTTCTGTAAGATGCTATTTTAACTACTTTTTGAAGCTTGTATAATTTACTTCTGAGATTTAAATGTTCCTTGAAGTAGGACTTAAAGAAGATGTGGCTGGGATCTATATACAAGACTTATATAAGCCTTATATTTTACTGACATGTCAAAGTAGAGTCAGTAAAGAAAATATATCTCTTTTATTGGATGAGATAGCTGTATTTACTGAACTATATATGCTCAGGTATCTTGCCACTTAATTTACTTTAATAAAATAAGAAAACTTACTTTCCTTAAGCTGTTAGAACTATTCACTGTCTTTTATACAGCATGACGCTCGCATAGTCTTATATGGGGATTTTTCACTGGGAGTTCCTTGCACTGATGCAGATGTTGACTGCAAAAGCTCAAGATATATATTAAGCTTTTGTATTTTCTTTTGGTATAGGCTATATGTGTGGGCTCAGAAAGTATGCAGATAATGTATCCTGCAATCTTTGACCAACTGCTGGCCTTTGTAGAATTTTCATGTAAGCCTCCACAGTATGGACAGCTGGAAACAAAGCACATTGCAAATGCAAAGTATAATCAGGTAATTAATTAGAAATTTGTTTCACTTGGCTGGTGAATCCAATTGAACTTCAGATACAGGTTATTCAGCAAGGTGCATTTATTCAATCTGTAAAAACTTCACTGTGCATGTTGTGTAGTAAGTTTTTTTACATGCTTTTGTTATCTTCATTTACTCCCTTTACATTCTTCTTTGCTTTTATACTTTGTATTCCTTCATGTAGGAAAGGTCTTGCCTGGACACCAGACATAGTGAATGTGTCTGAACTTGTACAGTGAATTAATCTAAAATAATTTGTCCTACACATGATACTAAATTTAATACAAAGACATGATAATTTTGAATGGAGAAAATTCCCTCAAGCTGCAGATTTTTGAATTGCACGTGCTATAAAGAAATGGGACATGTTCAGTAATTCTTTTTATCTGTGTACGTTGCTATTCACTAAGCATGAGCATCTGATTCAGTGTAATGGAAGAGGTAACTATTATGTATGTATTAATTCTTCTTATTCTGTTTGTCCTGCAACACAATGGAATCACACTAGATACAACTATTTGCACCGGTGAGTTAAATTTCCTTAAAGATTGTCCTAATGTAGTTGTCTTGCCTAGACTGCAACATTTCTCCTATTTAAATGTACTTTACTTCAATGTAGAGTACATTTTCATAGCCAGACTACGTTGTATTTGCAGTTTTGTTGCTTGGACCATATTCTTAGCAAACTTTGCATGCATTAAACTGAGAGTTCAATGCAAAACATACACCTTCTATTCCTTAATTAATATGTTTTCACATATAGTTCAGTAATTTACTAATTTCTTTTCCTAGGCGGAATGGGTAGCACTGAATTATGTACCATTTGCTGAGAGGTCTTTGGAAGTTGTGGTGGACTTATACCAAAAGACAGCTTGCCATAAAGCTGTGGTAACAGAGAAAGTTCTTCAGAACATTATTAAGGTAAAAGTTTGCCCTGCCTATGCTTTGAATTTAATGAGCTTGTATTGAAAATCATGAGTTTTATTTTCAGCTAGTGTTTATAAACACTTTCTGGGAAACCTAAAGCTGTAGTAAACAAATGGATATTTTATGAAGATGAGCAGCAGGTAATAATTTCTTTTGAAGCTGCAAGGCTATTGATTAGGCTATATGTATTGTTCTTAGCTGGATAATGTCAGCATCAGTATTTCACTGTTAAGATAAAAATTAACTAATGTGTTAGGCCTCAAAATTTTAATCTTTGAAAGTATTATGCACCTGAGTCTGGTAAGTAGGCTTCTTAGTAAATATGGCATCGAAGGCCAAAGATGAGTTTCTGTAGACTGGCATATATATTTCAGGAGCCTCTGCTGTAGCTATTACTCTTGATTTGCTTCTAATGACTTTGTGTGTTGATGTAACTATGGAATGTTACAGATGAGCAAATATACCTTTAAGGTGAAATTGTCCAACTTTTTGCTTTTTTTGACCTTGTTTCCATTTCACCAAAAAAAAATGGTAAATAATAGAAGTAATAGTAAATGTCTGGAAAAAAAATGTATCTGACCTAGGTTTATTTGTAATAACTTGGCTGACATCAGGTTTTTCCTATATAGAAATTTAGAAATGTGAATGTATTTAAAGTAGGTGATATAATGAATTAAATATTTGTATTTCAAAGCTAATGCAGTTGTCTTCTGTTTTAATAGGATTAGTGAAACTGATATAAACACCACTTTTCTTTAACATTCACAGCTGATAATAATGTGATTCATTGCAGTAGATGAAATATGTTTCATGTCTCTAAGTCCATGTTGATTTTGGAATTAGATTTGACATATACGACGAATAACAGCAGAAAAAAATATTCTAAAATAGGGCTGGCAATAGAGAATTAATTATAATTGACTCCTTGTGAGAGTCAGAGTGAGTCTTTCCTCCCTTTGCTTTCCTCAAATCAAAGACTGCACTAACAGCATGGGGGGCATACATGTAGTACCCAAACCTAGTCACTATGTATTTGAAGTATAAATTGAATTAGTTTTCCCAGATAACTTACTATCGGGTTCTAAGTCAGTTTGACTAACAATGCTAAAAGGAATACATACAGTGTAAATAGTTCATGTGCTTAATGTTTTTAAATTTATTAATGACTTTGTTTTATAGATATTGAACTTTCTGTATAAAAGACTTAAAATTTACCAGGTTTTCGTCTGCTCTACATTTGAGTTGTATTGCACCCTTTGTCTTAGAATTTCGCTGGCTGTTCTTACTTGTAAATTTCATGTGGTTTAACAGCAATGAACAGGTTTCTTGCAGTGGTAATGTGTAACAGTTCACCTTCGTTAGGAAAAGTTTAAATTTAATTAAGCTTTTTTTCTTTAACTTGCATTTGGGGTAGCTTTCTAGGAATGGGACCAAATTCTCCAGAATATATTCATGGTAACAAACTGCCTGCAGTCTCTTAGATGTTAGGAAAGCCCATTTGTCGTGCTTAGCAGAAATGATGGGTGACAATACAGAAAAAGAAAATTAGTGTGTAATTTCATAGTATAGTTGATAATGGATCAATTCTGACTTCTAACCTTGTACTTGGCTACAGACCTGTACTTTAGCCAGCTGGTATATGGTAAATCATCTTTAGAATTACATTTTTAAAAGGCCATCTCATATACGAGCAGAAAAGGTAGGGATGTGTACTATCATCTCTGACTGTGTCCACCAAGATCTTCTGCAGAAACTTGCAGTACTCTTAGATTTGCCTGAGCAATTATAATTTTTGTTTCAACTTTCATTTTGCAGACACTAAGAATACCTCTCAGTCTGAAATACTCCTGTCCTTCTGAAAGCACATGGAAGCTAGCTGTTTCCTCTCTTCTCAAAGTCCTCTCCATTGGACTACCTGTTGCAAGGCAGCATGCATCTTCTGGAAAATTTGACAGTATGTGGCCAGAGCTAGCAAATACTTTTGAAGACTTTTTATTCACAAAAAGGTAAACACAATTTCCTTCTTTTTTTTTTTTTATGGGAAATATTTATAAGTAATTTGTTTACTAAATGTGTCAGTAGCGCTATTTTATATCTCAAAATTATTTTAATGAATGATGGAGAAAAGGTAACTGATGTCTACTTCAAAAAAATTACAGTTTTAGAAAGTAGTAGAAAAAGCTTAAATCAGAAGGTGAAATGTAAAAGCAAGAAAGAGCTCAACTGAACTCTCAGTACAAGGCATAGTCGTTCTGAACAGGCCAAGGAGTTCTGTATGGACTCCCAAGGACATTTACTATAGATTTGATAAAGAGTTACTCATATGTACTCAATTTGTTCCTTTCTTCACTTTGACCAGAATTGCAACAGTAATTTTTTTTAATTAAGGTGAACACTGTTAACTATATGTATTTCTCCTTAGTTCCATCTTGAAATATTCCACCAACTATGAATTTTTGAAAATTATTTCTTAGACTACTGTTCACTTAGAAGCCCATAGTTATCTTGCATTTGTTTCTACCCAAGATAAATTGACTTTGCCTTAATAATTAACCACACTTTATTTATGATACTTTATGAAAAATGTAGCTAAATAGTCATTTTATAACTACAAAGACAGACATATGTGTAAGTACATTCATAGTCTCTCAAGAATGGAACACTGTAGATGTGGGCATGTACAGTGGATGGGTTGAAAAAGTCTGGAAGTGAAAAATAATAACAATCAGAGACAGACAACTTAATCATAGAATCATAGAATGGTTTGGGTTAGATGGGACCTTAAAGATCATCTGGTTCCAATCCCCCTGCCATGGGCATGTGCACGTTCCACTAGACCAGGTTGCTCAGAGCCCCATCCAACCTGGCCTTGGATCTATTAATTTGTTCAACCAAAAGAATATATCATTAGGAAGACATCGTAAATCTTCAGAATATAGTAAGAGCTTGCTCCAGAGAAGAATTTTTTTTGTCCCTTGACAATGGGTAAAAATGCATTTCAGTACAGCAAAGATTATCTGGATTAGACACTAAGGAAACCTTTTACTATGAGGAAGGTTAGATATTGTAGAACATTACATAGGAGTGGGATGGAACTTCCTTCTTCTGTGAACATCTGTGAGCAAGCATCTTTTAGGAGTAGTTTAAGTATATGTAAGAGTGTTTCAGACTAAAGGACAAGGTGGAATATGAAAAATTTAATTCCCTGGTTTTCTCTGTATATGCTGATAACAGTAACAAATTAATCTTTCTTTTTAACAGAAAACAGTAGGGTTTTTCTGTGCCTTACACTAATATGCTTTCTATGTGTATGCATTTAGTTTTTAAACACACAAAAATCAGCAACCAAACAGAGCTTTATTTACTAATGATGGATAAATAGCAGCTTGCACAAAACAAACAAAAAATAAATACCGATGAAAATTAATTTTAGAGACACATCAGTTAATGAAAATGTTTGTAATAAAGAATGGCTTTGGCATTTCACCAATAGGATTACATGGCAATCAACTGAAAAACCTTTCCATTACTTTTGCATTTACTTGAAAGAAAATTTTATTAAATAAGAGGACCTTAAAATAGAAAAGATCATCATGACTGCTTAAAAGACACTTCAATCGTCCAAGTTTTTATTTTTATGCTTCCCTGTTTCTTTAATTTATAATAATCTTCTCACTATCTTGTTTGGGTTTGTTTTCAGCTGCAGTTAGTAGTCCTGCTTGCATTCTGAAACAGTTAACACCCTATAATCAATATCATTGTTTGGTTTGCAAAATGAAAATGAAGGTTTTTCAAGTTATTGCAGAGGAATCTATGTTCACTTAGAAGTTGCTTTGGGAATACATACTATTTGCTATAAATTAATTCTTCCTAAATATCTGCAAAACAGGTGAAACATTTCCTTCTTGCACATTCTTAGCTGACCAAGACTGGCCCTGCTACAGTTTCTTGTTATTAATTATTCATAAATCCAGGGAAGTAAAATTGTCATAGATCTTCAGTGTAATTCAGGGTAATCCACTATCATCTACATGACCTTTTTTTGCCAAATATGTTGTCCATTTTTCTTAATTTACAGTGAGTGATTTATACTTCCCTTGAAAATTATTTCAACCATAGAAATTTCATTTTATTCTCTTGCTTGCTAGAAATGATCACTGCTCGTATTTATTCTAATAGCTTTTGCCAGCTGTCATTCATGGGTAAATGTTCTCTGGATGCAAAAGAAAAATAGTACTTGTGTGAATGTTTGATGCCCTATCATGTCTGTCTTCACTTAAGTCTGATTTTGCCTCTTTAGAGACCAGTGTATTCTGTAATTATACATACAAAATGTGATTTAGGGATCAACTTTTTCATCATGATTGACGATGTTCTCAGAAAAGTTGTAGGAAACTTTTTTCTTCTCTCACTTAGAAGCTTCAAGGTTCAAAATAATTTAAAACACTAAAAACAGGCTGGTGGTTTATAGAACCACATGGCTACAGCAAGATAATTTGGCCTGTTATTATAATTAATGGCCATTATAATTATTCTTTCCAGGCGTATTGTGAATAGACAAATTTTGCTTTTGTAGTTGTAAGTTGCATGGCTACAGAATGTCTGGTTTGGGGTTGTAATTTTTTTTATCTCTCTAATGTCCATCTTTTTCTAAATAGAAGTTTGTCTTCCCAACTGTACGGTTCTGGTACTTACAGTTAGAGCTCTATCCCTTGGTAGCTTTAGAATAGATAGCCTTTCTGTTCCCTCTATCAGCCTCAGTCTTGTGGTCCTAAAAAAAGTTAAAGCTAAAAAGGGAGTACATATTCCTCATGCCAGTAATCAAGACAATTAGTTATAGCAGTTATTTATCCTTTTCTTCATCCTCTTCCTCCTCCTCCTCCTCCTCCCCACAATGCTACTGAAGCATGCCTCTCTCACTGTGATGCAAGGAGGGCTCTAAGATAGATGTCAAAGTTCCTCATGTTGAGGTAATCTCTTCTCATTTCCTTTGGTTAACTCTTTCTGCACTCTCTGCAAGGTGCTATGAAACTAGCCTTGTCAAGTAGGGCAAACCTGTCCCTTTTGTATTGAAATTTTCTAAATTGTGTCTTCTAGTGGATTGCAGTGGCAGTTTAGTCAGTCCCTTAAATTTGTAGTTGTTCTATTTGTAAGGAAATTGAATTCAGAATTTTCAGATTTACTGTGTTCTTTCAATTTTTCTTTTTATTATAATTTTAATAGAAAATATGTTAATTGGAGTGGTGCCTTATTTCAGAGTTATTTGGAAGAATCTATTCACTGTTTTGAAAGTAACAGATAAAATTTATTGCTGAGTTGAGGTGCATGTCAACCTTCAGATTTTAGGGGAGGGCAATGAGAACCTGCTTTCTTTTCCAACTATCCAAGTTTATCCTCTATTTAAGGCCAGCTAGCTGGTATAGAACTGTTTTTTGATGTGTTTTCTGTTTTATTTATATTAACAATGAGTTGTGTTTTTTAAAACTTTTGGTACTGCTTGAATTTTTGTCCATATCACCAAAATCAATTAACCAAGCCACAGATGAGAAGGTGAGATCACTGTCTGCTCTTAGTGACTTGTAAACTTGACTTGATTTTAATGACCCTGCTGAACCAGTGGCTTTACTGCAACTGTGAGTCATGTCATCTCTGGTGGCTTTCCAACTTGCAAATATGCCATGCAGGACAGAGCAGTTATTAAATCAGGTGCAGAAGTGTACAAATCTGGCTAAGGCCAGCATGGATTGAAAAGGTTCTGAAGCACAAAGAATTTGGGAAATGCAATTCAGCTGACACCCCAAGAGGCTATCATTGAGACACAGTAATTGCATTACTGCTTTGCCTGGATTTTTAGCATTCTCCAACATGTCACCCCTTGTGACAGGAATACAGTTAGATATAATCAGTTTGACCTGAATATGGTTAGAACTGAAAATTGTCTTTCTTATGCTGGCATTCTGTAATTTTTCCTAAGCTCTTTGCTTCAAGGAAACTGGAATGTTATGTCACAAAAAAGCCTTATTTTTCTTCCTCCCTCTTGATACATTTTCATACTCCGCACTTTCCACTATTAAATGTACTAGATGTTTCATGTTACTGTCTGTCCAGGCTTCATGCAAAGCTAGGTAAATGGCTTCCTTTTGTACCTACTCTTCAAACCCTTATTCTTCAAAGCTGACTTGGGACTTCTAAATATGAAACACCTGCATCTCAGTGAAACTCACTAATGCCTTAATGCAGTCAGTCCTCCTAGCAACACTGCATGACAGATTTGGTTAGGATTTTTACCTCTAGCTGTGTTCATTAAAATATGCTGTTGCATATTATCTCATTTTTCTATGCATATTTTCCAAGTTTCTGCCTGGCTAAGATGAAACTATTTCACTGATGTTCTAAATATTTAGTCAATATTTTAAATGTTTTTCTAGTCTAACTTGTAACTCTTTTAGTCTCTGTGGCCCTAGAAATCACATGTGTAGATAGCCTAATATTGCTTCTGACAGTGAAACTGAGTTGGCATTGGTTAGACAAGAGGTCTTAAATTAAAGCACTGTGAATATCTGTGTTTCAAATAGTGAACCTCCTCTGCATGGCCCCACCTGTATCTTTTGGACAGGAACAGACTTTCAAGCCAGGTATGGAGCTGAATGAGAGGGGATACTCACTGATGTTTAAGAAGTACAAAAGCACGGCAGAATTGGTCTCTGCAGCTTTGTACATCAAGAAATTTCACATATAGCCAAAAGAGCCCAGGTAAATGAAAAAGGAAAATGTTACTGTCTTAGAGAATTAACAGCTTCCAAGAAATAAGTTTCAGGATTTTTCAGTTTTGGGTTTTTTTTTAAAAGCAAACTACAGCTGAGGAGACTCAACAATCTTGATTTTTATTATAAATCAAAATGACATTTAAAATTAATACATTTCATGTAACTTAATTTACACAAAATTATCTTCTAGTAAGAAGCCGATCTGTTTATTATTTCATACCATTTTCCCAGAGGCTTTCATGGAAGTATGTCAAGCCATTATATAAAATAAAATTCAATGAATATGTGTATATATATAATTTACTAGAGCAGAAGTCTGTGCTCACATGAGGGAATTAAATCAATACGTTCCCAAAAGATGCTTCTGAACAGAGTGCTGCTGTGCACAGCAGGACTCCAAGTGCCTGTTGGCTCTGAAGCCCTGCCTAGACAGTGGGCAGTGGCTGGGAGCTCTGTACCTATGGAAGTTGCTGCATCACACGGCTTCTTATCTTTCCTGCCTCTTGACTTTACCAGTGTAGTTTGGATATAACCAACAAAGCTTTTGGCCCCTAGACAGATGTTTCATATAGACGCCTTACAAAAATCTATTTACTTGAGAGTATTTTGCTACATGAACAAGTATGTAGCTTAATCTCTAGCATATATGGCAGATCAGATATGGATGACTAGACAGAAAGGTCTTAACACCTCTTTAAGCAAACTTCAGCTCAGAAAGTTAGTCATAGATAAGGAAGTGTCAGAGTGAAAGCTTCCCATGTATTTCAACATGACATGTGTTTCCACGTATAAGTCTACATTACTGTTTAAAAGTTTTTCATAGTTGACAACTCTGTCACAAAAGGTACTGATTGAACAGCTATTTAACATTTTATTTTATTTTGTTCTTTGTTTTCAACATTGTTATGATCAGGTTCTTTCAAATTATTACAGAGATGCCTCTGTCCAAAGAAGGGTGTAAATGAGACCATATGCTCAAGTCAATAGTACGAATTTTTATTTAACAGTAAATGTGAGGTAGAAAGGGATAGAAAGAAATAGGGAAAAGAGAGAGGGGGGGAGAGAAAGAGACAGAGAGACAGATTAAGTAAAAATATCACCACTCTATGGATTCCAACAGCGTGCCATTGATCCTCTTCCTGTGGTCTTCCCAGTGGTGAGAGTCCCAGTCTTGTTAGTGATAGCTGCAGTCTGGATCTGTCAAGGGAAGCCCAGGGTGGTGAGGGAAAAGCCCGTGGTGGTGGAGGAAGTCCTGTGTAGGGAGGAAAGAAGTCTGTTGGTGAGCAAAGCCGAGGGTGGTGAGGGAAGACCTTGGCGGTGAAGGAAGTCTCATGTGATGAGAGAAGAAGTCCATTGGTAAATGAAGTCTAGGGTGGTAGGGAAGGTCCCATGTGGTAAGGGAAGAAAACCAAGTGTTGAGTGAAGTCCGTGTGTGGTTTTTTATTGGGCTTAGGCTTGGTGGGAACACCGTCAGTACCTCTCCTGGGGTGGGGAGTTCTACACTGGATTCAGCATTCCAGTCACTCACACCTGTGGATACATTCTTCTCAGAGGATAACCAGACAACAGTACCACCTTTCTCAAGTATCTTATCTCAAGTTCCTGTCACAGTCCAAATTAGTAGGCATATTTGGGGAGGGCTGGGCTTCAGTGAGCAGCTGCTTCTTTGCATGGTTTGCTACAGTGGACAGAAGTCTTCCAGTGATTTTAACAACGTTTAAGCCATAAACCATTTCAGTGTCTCACAAACCTATAACTCCAAACTTCTTGTCTGCCTAACATACAAACAGGTAATAAATACAGTATTTCATATTTTATTTTGTGTTTTTTCTAGTCATACATGTAACACTTGTCTGTTTCATAGAAAGGGTGAAGTTATCTACATGAAGCCTCTTTGAGGAGGAGAGATATATTTATTTTTCACGCAGGAACATTGGTACATACTGTCATAATTGTCTAAACTGAAAATTGGCTGTAGGTGTGCAGACTGATCTTCAGATGTCTTATGCTAAGCACCCAGAAGATGGGGAAAAAAGTTTATCTTGGAAAAATCTTATTTGTCTTGGTCAGCAACATATAGGAACACTGGAAAAAAAATCAAAAGTAGTAAAACAAAACAACCGCCAGCTAAGCTAACCAGATTTGAATGAGATTTCAAAACCTCCAGAGTTCTTAAACCTTCCATTAAAACTGGTGGGATGGAGAAGACAGGCCCAAGTAAGTACCCTTATTGAGACGAGGCTGGCACAGGTCCACAACCATATATTGGGCAGCTGCCTTGCCTGTGAGCATGTGCTTAGCTCTGAACTACACCCCACATGTCTGTTGTTTCCCAGGGAGGGGGACATGGGGTAGAGGAAAAGCTGGGAGTTTGGAAGTAAGGCAAAGGATGCCAGTCTGCTTGTCACTACAACAGTGCACTGATTCCTCTGCTTACAGAACAGCTTGGTTCCTTGTTCAGTCCAGAGCACTGTTTTCCTTACATCTGCCTATTTTGCCATAAATTAGGCAGGGAATGTTTTGTCAGATTGACCCTATCATTTTCCTTCCTTTTCAGTAGTGACCATCCTGTGTACTTAATTGGATGGTTTCTCTGGAGTTTAAAAAAAAAAAAAAGGCAGTCTAATTTAAGATGCATTGTAACACACAGCCATACACAGTACCTGTGCATTGAGGTATCACAGACAATCTTAATTGCACTATTGCTAACCATTCCTTTTGAGTGGTCAAATTTTCAAACTGTTCCTCTGCTTGAAGATGTCATAGAGTTATTTTTAAAAGTTAGAAGTAAAATCAGTATTCCTTAAGGATACTTAAGGAAGGGTGCAAGGTGACCACACTGTAATAGTTTCATGAGTTGTTCTTTTAGCCTCTCAATTTATGTAACTCAGAAAGTTCTCATACCACAAGTTATCCTTAGCTCATAATCCATTTTTCTTCTAGTAATTTTGCTAACTGTATCTTAAATCTGTGTAGATTTTAGCAGGCAATCCTATGATTATGGGGTTATAAGCAAGGTAATTCAGAGTTTACGTATTGTGTGAAGTACCTTCTTTGGTTTTGGGGGTTTTTTTCCCTCCTCAGAGTTCAGTAGAAGCATATCTGTAAAGCAAAACAGTTCATGATGAGGACCCATGACCTTTATTTCAGAGTAGCTCTAGAGTGGCAAGCATCTGTGAAAGCTTGGAGTATATTTTTTGTTTAGTTTCATTGAAAATGAATCCAGTTTTATGCACTCTTAATACCAGACATGAACCAACGTTTATAAAAGGGGATGTCTGAAAATTTAACTTGAAAAGCCCATGTCTGATCCAAAGTAAAACACCCATGTAGGCACATCAACTGAAGTAGTTGATTGTTGTCTAAGTAGGAGGCCTTTACTCTTTCTGCCCTGCTGAGGAACTTGGCCCAATGAGTCAAAAGAATCATAATCCAGCAAAGTAAAGGAAATTCACTGAACAGGTAGTCCAGTAAGTACATGGAAGGACTCCATAAATGAGATAAAATGTCACCAGAGAAAACCTCATGACTGAGAGCTGGCATAAAATTTCCAATCAAATGATACAAGATTTCCAAATGTACAAGCAGGATCTTGTGAAGTATTAGGTAATTTTCATGGTTGAATCACTTTTGGACATTTCATCTGTATATAAATTTTTATATATAATGGAAGAACTGCAGAAAGTTCTAAATGTCTTCAAAACTATTGTTTATAAAATGGGTTTTTCGTTTAATAAAAATTATTAAGAATAAGAACAAGTATATCATTTCAGTTACCAAGAAAAGTAATGTTCCATTCATGAAAAGTATTTCATTAATTTAGAAGAAAATGTAAAATTAAAGTTTTTTACAGTTGTACCACTGAAAATCAAAAGTCTCTTTCTTGCACAGTGATTGAAAATATCAATCACAGAATTCCATTAGACCAGGTTGCTCAAAGGCCATCCAACCTGGCCTTGCAATCGTTAATTATTACCATATAATAGTACCAACTTGATGCATGTAATAACTTTAAATGCAATGCATTTTCCCATACTTATCTCCTTACACATGTTGTGAATTTAAAAGTATAACATAATATGTTTATTTTTAGTACACCTCCTGATAATCTCTCAATTCAAGAATTTCAGAAGAATGAGAGTATTGATGTTGAGGTAAGGAGCCTATAACATATACTGAATCTCATAAAGAGTTAGTGACATTCACAAGTTGCATTTGGTTCTGAAAAAGTTTTTAAAAGTTACCCTTTCAGTATTTTTTCTGTGATATTGTATTCCTTTTTGAAAACAAGACAGGAAATTTATAGGCCCAAAATTCATCTTCGGGGTCATGCAAAAAGTAGAAGATGGAATGCCAAAAACTACTTCTTGTCCTCTCAACTTCAAAGCAATGTACAGCAGCTAAACCAAAATGTGTTTCTGCCTCTAACGCATTACATGATCCTTACTTATTGTGTTATTGCCAAGCAATTGCACAGGTAATTGTAAACCACAGAGAAAGCTGACAATTAAACCTGAAGTGAGTGCTTTCTGTGTTGAAGGGGGCAGTCAGCAATGAAATCGTTGCCCTTCAGATGTGTTCTCAATACTGAGAAGCTTCTGCATAAATGAAGAAATGATGTTGTGTTTGTGCAGCACAGAGACGGGTGTAATTGTAGAGAGATAATGTTTGGTTGGATAAGGCTGAAGAAAATGAAGCGAAGATGATACTTGAAATGAAGAGGGACTTGTTCCCTTTCACTCCAGGACTAAGAGATGTGGTAGAACAGGGATTAGGGGTACAAAGCAAAAGGAGTTGCAGAGAAGACATGGCAGTATGGGTTTGATTCCCTGTCATCTTTCCAGAGTGGCAGCTGGGACACAAAGATTTCTAGATGAAAAGCGGGAGCGTTTCTGCTTGCAGTGAGCAGAACTCTCAGATCTAATGCATTAATTTATGGAGATCTAAACCCACTTTGTTCCTGCATGGGAGTATCAAGACAAGGATAGAAAGCATTTCAGTTAATGTGTATTGCCTTAAGCTTGTTTAGGCAATAAACTCACTTGTTCTGCTTTGCAGATGTTACATTGTAAGCATGTGATATGCGTGTTAATGTTGTACTGAGGATATTGAATTGTGGGGAGGGAGAGGGAAATTCCTAATGTTAGATTTTCTCTTTTCAATACCATAAGTTTGATTTGAAAAATATACTTCAAATGTCAATGGAAATCTCAGTGATAACTCTTTCAGAAACTCTGGCAAAAGTGGGGCGAAAAGGTTTATTATTTCAAGTTTAATGTTCCATGCAAGACCACAATTTTGGATGTATCTGCAAATTTTAAAAGCTAAGCAATAGAAGATTTTGTAAAGTTTCATTAGACCTGTCCCTCTTGTGTAATGTTTCTGTCTTCATACTAGATTTACAATTTTAATATTCAGAAATCCAATATAAATATATTTATTTCTTTTTAGGTGGTGCAGCTTATCAGCACAGAGATACTGCCATATGCTAATTTTATTCCTAAGGAATTTGTTGGTCAGATAATGACTATGCTCAATAAAGGTTCAATACATTCTCAGTCCTCCTCCTTTACAGGTATGGTACCTGAATGACAAAAGCTATGGTATTTAAGTCTACTAGAAAATAATTAAAATGTTGTGAGTACTTACTCTGTTAAAGACTTTAAGTTCCATGGCATCTGTTCATTATAGACTGTTTGATATCCAGCTTGTTTTTATAAACTATATTTTGTGGAAGTTGCCAAGCATTCCTTGCAATTTTTTAAAAATTATTTCCTTACTGCTTGGCCAGTATCGTATATAATATTGTACTTGTGTTAGTTTCTACATAGTTTATTTTGCTTTGTGCCAGTTTTAACAAAAATTTCAGACAATTGTAAGACAGATGTAATATCCTGTTCTGAAAAATAAAATGACCTTAGCATAACTATATGGTGTACCTAACCAGATACCTTCTCTGCCTTTATGAAAAAATCACCTATGGTCTTTTTTGAAAGATAAAAATGAACATAAGCCATTACATAGAAAAATATTTGGACTGTACAGTACCAAATATTAGTATTTATGCTGAAGAACTGGGGTTGCTGGCTGTTTAGTTGATTTCATGTATTTTATTACTAAAGCAATGTTAAGTATATGCCATGTTACTGAGCATGTTGCATAATTCATCTTTTATTTTTTGAAGTATTGTGATTTTTGCACAGTCATTTTTTATTAGAATGTATTCTTAATATTTGTTCTTATCACTGTTAATATTTATTAATACTAGAGGATTGATAGCCTTTTTTCAAAGTATAATAAACGGATTAAAATGCAACTTCATGCACACTGGACAATTAGATATGTCATTTTACTTTGACAGAAGCCGAAATAGATATTCGAATGAGAGAGGAGTTTTCTAAGGTGTGTTTTGAAACACTGCTCCAGTTTTCATTCAGTAATAAAGTCACAACTCCTCAGGAAGGCTACATTTCTAGGATGGCACTTTCTGTGCTCTTGAAAAGGTCACAGGATGTATTGCATCGCTACATAGAAGATGAGAGATTGAGTGGCAAATGTCCTCTTCCACGGTATGTTTGTTTTTCTTTAGGAACTGAAGGTATTCCCAGGATTTTATGAGAGGAAGGTTGCATTCAAAATATCACTCAGTCAGGAAAAAATTAAGGGGGGGGTGTTGAAATTTAAAAGCCAGGGAAATGTTTGTGGGGAAGACATTTCAAAGAAAATGCTGATACCAATTTTTTGTTGAAAAACCTTTAAATAATAATGGTCATATTCTGTGCTGTTACATTTTCAGTTACTGAAACAACATATCTGATATCTACAGCATAATACTTCTGAAATCTGATTTCTTTTTATTCCCAATAGAGCTATGTGTAGTTATTAAATTGAGATGTGGAGTCTTACCAAAAATAAGATAAAATATCCCAACAGCAACATTGTGAATCATTACTCAAGTAACTGTTCTTGAAATGGAAAAATTGACTGAAGTACTAAGAAATTCTTTAAAATAGGAACTTATTTGAAATTCACTTAACTTTTGAAGGTTTTGATCATGAATGTGGAAATTGATTATGTTACTGTTAATCATGTATTTTGATATGAGTGTTTTCAGATTGAGATGTGTATGGTGTTACTGTTTAGAGGATCAAATTTAAAGCTATCCTAGCTGAGACAACAGCAATAATGGTGGTAAAGTTAAAGAAAAATGTTAACGTTAACCTCTAACTATCCTTTTAATGGCAGGCTTCATTGCAGCTGTTTGCCATTGGGTGTTGTTTTCATGTTGTGTAAGTTTCATAGAAAACTTATATTCTTAAGGCAAAAATGAGTATTTGACTGTTTGCATTTTTTCCTTTCTAGGCAGCAAGTAACAGAAATCATATTTGTTTTAAAAGCTGTCAGCACTCTCATAGATTCACTTAAAAAAACTCAACCTGAAAATGGTAAGTTTCTGTTAAACAGCATGGTTCTAAACAAGGTAACGTTACATCTACCACAGAGATGTATTTATTATTTCCTGTAGTAATTTCCCCAGAAATTTGAAAGAAAAGTGTAGTCTGTAAGATTCAGTGTATTGTAATTCTTTGTATTTGCAGGTGGCAGGTAGACAGAAACAAAAACCACAAAGTTTTTCCAGTATGCCTAAAAGCATAAGGTTCTAAAATATATTTAATAAAAAGAGAACCTCAGTTTGTGGTGTCCTTTTCTAAAAACAAAGAAACCAAAAAGCTGCCATAAAATGTTAGTGGAATTCTTAAATACATGAAGTCTTGATAGATCCTTTTTTCTTTCCATGATACCTTTGTAGGTCTTTATGGATCTTGTTCACATAGGTGCCGCACCGCTGTAGTTGAAGCGGGTGTACAAGCTGAATGCACAGACAGGCTGGTAGATACTTAAACTTGTGGTCTTGCTATCGCTCTCTTCGTGCTTTAGTATCTCATGTGCCTTGGATTGAGAAAGATGTCTTAGCTCATTGATGTCCAAGTAAATGGTTGACAGATGTATTTAAAAGGTTGAATTAAATGAAAGACCTCAACTTCATTTATAATCATGTATCCTGTTCCTCCTGTAAGCTGCGCCTACAGTGTATGTGTGGAGAGTTCTTGCAAGAAAACTTAGTCATGAGTCTTGGTATTGGACTCTGAAATTCTGGCAGAACTGCATATACAACACTTCCCTCTACTTCCCTGCTTTTGATATTACGAAGAACAGGAAAAAAAACCCTTTTCAACCCTGAAATAAACAAATAAACCAGTCTTTCCAGAAAAACACAGGCAGGTGGGTTTCTGCAAAGAGGCAGTGCCTCATCTGCAGCATCACTGAGCAGCCAGAGTTATGATAATGTGTTTTCCAAGGCTGATGGCAAAAGCGTGCAGGCAGAACTATGCCAGGATGCCTAAAGCCTTTTGGCAAACCCTGAAAGCAACAGAAGTACTACTTTGGTGGGTCTTCTTCTTAGAAGGGTAGAGTAGCCAGCTCAGCTGGACTGTTCCCCACATCCCTCTTCCTGTATGAGAGGCATTCTTCCCCTGGACATAAGCAGCAGTGCTTGCCAAACCTCCCGTGCACTTTCTTATAAAGAGAACCACTAGACAAATTACAGAATCACTTCACTCCCACTTCTTCTACCTTGTAATAATTTTATTTATTTAAGATAATTATTAATGTTGTCTGAAATCAGGGTTTGTTTTCTTTTGAAAGCAGAGCTAAAACAGAAATAAGCAAGGAAGTGACATAATAAATAAGATGCATGCTTCAATGTTTAATTTCACTTGTTGGAGTAACAAACTTTACTATGGATATTTTTTTTTTCTTGGTCCAGTGTTTCTACCTCTGTTTTCTATAGCTCTTGTAATCTGGAATGATCTGAAATCAATAGCAAGTCTCAGTGCTGACAATTTTCCAGAAGTGAGATATGCTTCCAGTTCAATTTTCTGTCTGTAGCAGAGAAAAGCGGGCAGAAAATGCACGTGCATTACAGATTTAATAAAAGTATTATCTTAAATTTGTCAGTTCTTCATCCAGAAAGCACAGTGAATTACTCAAATGTAGAAACACAGGTGTGTAGCACCATTTTATGGATATTATCCCATCTGGCCTCCAGTTGTGGCTGCAAAAAAAGAATATGGCTCTCCTGCAGAAATCATGCCTCATATTTGAGTGCCCTGTGGGGATGCCATAGTGTCTGTATAGCACTGGGTACCTATGTTTAGGCAGCTGAATGTGCCCTTATTTATACAGATACTGAAAAAAAAAATTGTTGTAAGAATTTGGACAGTAGTAAGTGATTCAGTCTGTTCTTTTCTTCCTTGCAGTTGATGCTAGCACATGGGCACAAGTTATTGCCTTGTACCCGACTTTAGTAGAATGTATTACCTGCTCATCCTCGGAAGTGTGCTCTGCTCTGAAGGAGGCACTGGTTCCTTTTAAGGACTTCATGCATCCACCAGCATCCAAGGTACAGAATGGAGAGTCTTGACCCCATAAAACTTCTTTTTTATTCTTGAAGGGAAAAAAAGTATCCAAAAATGTTTGTTCCCGGGTGAAGTTTCTCTGAGGAAATCTCTTGTGACTAGTACTTTGGCAACTGTGCTGACTGCCTTTTAACTGTACTAACAAGAGCTCAGTAAGTCGTGAATATAGGCTATATCTCAAAGGTTCCAGAGTGAGTAGCAGTGCAAACCTTTAATAAATTTAACTGACTAGTTGGAATCATTTATAATCTAATGTACTTGCTACAGTATCTTGAAGTGGTGATTGAAAAGTGGGCTTATGTACAGCTTGTTGTGTATGTGTTAATGATGTAATTAAAAATAATTCAATTCAGTCAGATTTATTAGGCTGGTGTTTTGCACCCTTTTTTTGAAGTACGAATTGTACTAAAATTTTATGCAAGATGGTACTGTAACATTCCATATATCTGTAACCAGCCTTTGTAAACAAAGGGAACTGATATACTTGTGTGTATAATAAATGGTACAGTTCTGTATAAAATAGTTGCATTTATTATTTAAATTCTTTTTAAAATATTGATAATGTCAAATGCTTGAAAATGTATTTATTATGAATAAGTTGTATGCTTGCATTTTTACTTACAGTTTGCCTTCTAAATTGCCAGATATGCTCATCCATATCTGATCATGTTATTAATTTTTGCTTAATTGAATGTATCTTCTTTGTGGCTATTGGACATCTACAAAGGGTCATATAACAAAAGATTGCAGCAAGCAGTCACAGTCTGCTGATCTCAAACTTCAGAGTAGTTGACCTGAAATGTTTGAATATGCAGAAATCCACTGTAGCACTTCAAGACTACCATACCTCACTTCATAATATATTTTTTCAAGATGTTTGTTTTACTTAATTCTGTCCATTTTTGTAGTTGCAGCCTTGCTTTAAAAAAAAACCCAAACATATTTGAGGATTGTTAGCCTTTTCTGGCCTTCTTGGCAAGTGTCACAATCTTTGAATCATGACCCAAGAAAGGTGATTTCAAGTATCTAAAATACTTGGCTGTAATACTGTGTTCAGTAATTCTAAGTGCTTTGTTTTGTAATGTCTTTTCAACCCAAACAAATTGTTCTAATCTTTTAATTATAAACTGTGTCTGATAAAAACCGCGAGAAGTGTAGTTTTGAAGATAGTTACTCATTTAGAAATGCAGTAAAATTTGTCATTAAGTAAATGTGAATGTTTCACTTTCACGTAATACACAATTGAAGTAAAACACTTTTAATAGTATTGTTTTTAAAGTTTGTGATCTAGCATTTAAACTCTTATTTAATTCATTTTGATTTCAGTAATGTTTCACCTGTATTCACATATTTTTAATCTGTGATGTGAAAGCACAAAGGCCAAATATATATACAAAAAAAAGACAGGTGCCTTCCTATGGATTTCAGAGCTTATCTTTAGGGTTTTGTTTCTTCAAGTCTTTTGTAGATATTAAAAGATATTGTCATGCTTAAGAAATGGTATTACATCTGTTTGCTTTGCACTTCCCTGGCTAAAGGGACATTGATTGGTCCATATGAACAGGTGTAAAAGTTGTAGAAGCTTCAAGCTGAAGGTGTGATGAACTGGTCAGGGCTACCCTGCATGAATAATGTTCTTCAAGCAGGGCTTTGGACAGGTTGCTCCCACAAGGCTCCAGTTTATGGTCCTTTTTAAAAACTTTCTATTTCAAAATACAGTAAATATTAAAGAGGCTTCAAACCTTGCACATTTCTGTGACCAAAGTTGCATAGAACTTAATTGTGAAGCGTGGATAGTTTTAAGAGAACACACAGTTTACATTAAAGAAGCAAGTTCTTCTCATTAATAGAATTTATGTCAAAATACCTTCTGTGGAGGAGCAGTTCCAGTATACTGCAGAACTGGGTGTCGCATACAGGTAACAACATTATCCATACTCTGAAAGTGAAAATCTCACAACTGCTCTCCTAATTAGTGGAAGATAAGTCAAAGTCTATGAGGTTATTAAGGAAACAAAGCGTAGGACAGGAAAGAAGGGAATTAATTTGTTTTAGAATATATTATTTTAACCAGAATTTCTGAAAAGAGGTGTGCAGACCAAGCTGTGGGTGAATTTGTTTCTAATTAGTTTCTAATTGATTTTTCAGTGGTAATACAGATGCATTTGTCCAATAAGGTAAATCTTCATTTTTATCTGTAATTCAAAAAGGGGATGCATTAGTCTTTCCAGACTCTAGAACTTAGGCTATTTTACCACCTATAGACATTAATCTTCCAAAAATTTTGAAATAAACTACCAATGAGCTAACTTTCCTTTCTTTCTTCTTAATTACAAAATTAATAATATCTGTGCTATTTGAGGTGTGTTTTGGACATGCAAGCTTGGTTTGACTGTATAAAAACTGCTTTCTTTTATTTGGTATAAATACTTTGAGAACTAAAAACAAAGCTACTTAGCTTAGAAAAGATGTTTTCATTGAATTTATTTTGTCTGTGAATAAGAATTATTCCCTTTACTGTGCCTTCTTGTCCATCACTCAAATATTTCTTCCAACTTGAAGTATCAGTTTCTTTTTTCTCTTTGTACTTTCTGCGAAACATTCTTAGGGTTTCTTTGATGCAAACAGCATTTTTGAATGTTTAAATTTCACATTTTTACATGTTTTTAGCAAGGTAAATCTTGCTTTGGAAGGGAATCAAATTAATTTAACATTACCTATTGAGTAGACCCATGTCCAAGTTCTTTTCAAGTCTGTAGGGTTGCTTATTCATGAGAAGTAAAACCCATGAACTTTTTCAGGATCAGGGTCTGCAGTGTGTCACTGAAGGCAGCCAGAAGAGGGATACAGCTGACTGTATAGAAATGTGTCAGCTGGAAATTAGAAGATAAGCATTAATTGCTTATTGAATGTAACCACAGTCTTCACCTTTTTCCTTCTTGTCTACAATTTTAAATAAGACATGGATGGGAATTCAAATTATTAGATTATTAGCATGTTCATATCAAGACTTTGGATTACTTGGGAAAACTTGTGTGTCTCAATGCCATGACCATTAATGTACTCAAGGATTTAAGATTGCATAGTAACTGATTATGAAAAAAGAAAGAGGCCTCAAGCTGGGAACTTCTAAGAATAAGATGTTCTTTAAGAAGTAACCTACAGTAGTTATTTGCTTATCTTCAGAGATGGTTATCTAACTGGAATCTGTTTTGTTCCCTTGTACATGAGCCTGCTTCCCCACCTCTTTTATTGGTGAACTGTGGAATGTTTCTGGACATTAAACCACATGAAACACATGGTGACTGTAAATTATTTACAAGAGTAAGTGAGAGTACATCTGTGAAAATCAGTAGTTTTTCATCATATTCTGCAGATGGAGTTCTTTCTTTACTTGGGTTGAGTTGTTTCTTCTTGTCAAACAGCAAATCTTCTCATAGCTGGCCTTGAACTCTTCAGGCAAGATATTTTTAGCAAGATTAATGCCTTTCTTTTCCTCAGCACATGACAAGCACAAGTACTAGTCATCAGTGAGAGAAGGAATTGCTGTCCACACCTGCCTTGTGAGCAGTGCATATTCTGACTGCTACAGGCCCGTAAGGGTGTTTAAAGTGGGGTGCATCAGAAAGTTCCAAATAAGGCAGCTAGTGTGTAGGGTTTGTTTAAATTGGAATCCAAAATTGTGCACAGATATGGCCTATATCCATACGTGTAAAGCATTTAACCATCAGCAAAATATTGATATTATATTTTTATTCCCTGCAAAGAGCTTACTTTCTCCGTGGAGTTTCCACCCCTACTTTCTGACAGTACTTTTCTGTGTGTGCTTTTCTGTGTGTGCTTCAGGTGTAAGTTTTTGGGGCAGGGACTCTTCGTCTATACAGCATTTTGTATATCGGGGCAAGTATAAGTCCAATAAAAATGATGGTAAAAAGTCAATGTAGAAGATAGATTTCATTTGCAGAGTACATACTCTTTAGGGTTCATAGCTGAGTTGTAGTGTTCAGGTTTATGTCACATTCAAAGTATCTGACTGCTGTGTAATTCAAGACAGATAACATTACACCCCCTAGGAATCCGGTTGCTGGGATCAAGAATGACTACAGCAGCAGCAAGTGAGCAAAATATTGCATGGATGGTTTAAGACAACTTGTGTGAGAAAGAAAGTGAAATTCAATACTCATGATTCTTAGGGAGGAGGGAGAACCTCAAAATAAAAATGACTGGACTTGAAGAAGGTAGCCCAGAAAATTGATAGGGAAGATCTCACAGAAGACAAGTTTGAGTTACGAGAGGAACTGAGGAGATAAGACAGTTCCTTGGAGATGTGAAGGTCTTAACTGAAAATATGTGCCAAGACTAGCTGTAATAAGAGACCAACTCAGTTAAACAAGGAATTCCATTGAATTCAAATACAATGAGCAGAGGACCATGGAAGGTGGAAATTCAGATAATGCCAAAGAGCAGTGTCAACAGATAGGGATGAAAGTAGATGAGATACACCAGTCAGCTGACAGAATAAATGCATAAGTAGTAAAAGATTTGCACTAAAAAAAGTTCTGACTACTTAAAAGAGTATGGCTGTTGACACAGGTGATTGGTGTTTGGTTCAGAGCTGCAATTTCTGTTGATTTTTTTCGTTTGTTACAGTGATGACTGATCCAAAAAGTCACTGCCAACTGCCAGTGTATTGCTTGTGCAAATGATATGAGTGACAAAGATTGAAGAAGCTTGCCTGGAAAAAGGAAAACAGGATAGAAAATGGTTATATCCTGTCAAATTGACTGAGCAGGACAAATTTTTTCCTGGTATTTAAAGAACTAATCTGAGTAATTTCAGCATTTTAAAGATCATCTTTGTGATGTCCTTGTGTCCTATCAGTTAGCGAGTAACATGCTAAAAACCAATCCTTGTATTTCTGAGTTCCTTATTTAAGCATTTTTGTCTCGATTATGAAACAACTTTGATAAAAAGGATAAGGTAGCTGTGTGTTCACTGTGCTAACTGCAGGACTTCACTAGCAAGAGATGAGACCATTGCTTGAATTTCTTATCTATGTTTAGAGGAGTTCTCAGATAAGCTTATTTTTAAAATCAGTATGATAAACTTTTCTCTTTCCATGTTAACATGTTTATTGCCACTGGTGGTCCAGATGCCTGCCTTAAGAACCTCATAAGAAATCTCATTTATCTTCTTTTTACCTGAAGCATGATATCCTTATGGAAGGAATGAGTTAAGTACAGCTACCATCTTTTTCTTCAATCAAAAATACTGCGATGTTGAAGCATATTCAAAGGCATCAGCCCATCAGTCTGTTTTGTTTTCAGAAGAGATTACCAATAGAGAGAGAAAGAATGAATTGCTTACCAATGAGAAAGCAAATCCCTTGGAAGTCAGGTCTCGGTTTGGCATCTTCACAGTTTTGTTACTGAAGACTCTGATCTTCAAACTGGAGTCAAACCTGTTGCTCTCTGTGCACAGAACATGTCTTAGTGTTGGCATGAGTCTCCATGACCAGTGGTATCTCCAAAGCTGATAGCTTTAAGACTGCAGAGGCTTGTGAGGATGTGACAGTTGGAAACTTGAAACTTGTCCAAACTTTACATTGCCTAGTCTGTTGGTTTTAATGTTAACTATTTCTTACTTGGAACTATTGAAGTTGCTTATGTTTCTGGCTTCCTTGCCAGAAGACTGACTCTTCTTTCCCCCATCACATCACAAACTAATGCCTGATCATGAGGGGAGGGACTGAGAGGCTCCATAGAAAAATGGCAGCCGAAACTGGATTGCCATCAATGCAGAGAGAGCAGTCTGGTTTTGATCAGCCTCTCTCATAAGAAAACATGAAGAGGACAAGAGTATTAAGTGCATAGTACTGCTGGCATGTACATGTACAAATTTCTGGAGTACATCACAACTATTACTTGCAGATTTACTTACTGAACATCTCTTCATGTCTCCTTGCTTGACGTAGCATAATATGGTACTACCTTACCACTAAAATGACCCCCAGAGTCTGCACAAAGTACCATCCTAGAACAAATGAGGAAAGAGAAACATTTGTCTTAGAACAGAGTGATTTAAATATCTTCTTTCAAAATATGAAGTTAATAATGTCTGTTACAGCTGCATGCACCATAATATCTTAAAATTTGAAGCAGTTATGTGTTGCCAGAGTCTCAAAGAGAATGCATTGAACTGATGAATGGAGTAGCACAAACCCCTCCCTCTTTACAGAGTTAAGAGTGGGAAGCAAGTTCTTGAAGTGCTAAACTACAGTCTGATAGCAGTAGCTGTTTCTCACAGTTTAATTTCACTTTAATCAGCTCAATTCAAACAACTAGGTCAAGTTTGGAAATGGGTTAGGAATTGAAAAAGTTTTGGGGTTTTTTTTCTTTCCATACACAGGATAGACCTATGAAGGTAAAATCCACTGTTATCTAAAAGGTGAAGGCAGTGGCAACCAGAAACAATCCATTGTCCTCTTTGATAACAAAATGTATTTCATGGATTTTTCCAATACATTTAAAACAGATCTAATATAAGAATTATTTCAAATGCCATTTTCTGCACTTTGCCATTTTCTGCACATTACAGCACTTTGCATCCAAACAGAGCTCTTGGCAAACTAATTAAGTGCTACATAATAAGAAAATGTATGCAGGCATTTTCAGATAAAATGTAACCATTTAGCATCTAATAAGCTATAGAATCTTAACTATGAAAAATGTATTCCCTAGTTCTAAAAGGTTGCCAATCGTTGTGAAGTGACTATATTTAATTGCAAACAAACATTTAAATAATTGCTAATGAAGTAACAATAATCTTTTAGAAGAGATAAATATAGATGCAAAATCAGGCTTAAAACATAGGTTTTTGTTTATTTAAGTCATTATTAAAAAGGAGTCACTTTTGACAGAAATCATTCCTCCTGTAATCAAACTTAGGAGAGGCAGTAAGTAGTATGTGCTTTGAGATGCACAAGTTGGATTTCTTTTCTGAGATTTAGGTAACTAAAATATTGAGGTCTACCACAAGAGTAAATAACCTGGCTTTCATTTGCAATCAGGGAAGACAAAATAGGCAGGCCTGGCAGGAGAACCATTCTGTCCTAAAAGAGGTCACGTAAGTTGCTATGTGGTAGTGACAGCGCTTGCTACCAGAGCATAGGAAAACTTCTTTAGGCTTAGACGTCTGGTGTTTCATGGGGTTTTTTTAAGTTTACTTTAAACATCTCAAAATGGAGATGAGAGAGCTACAGTAAATGCAGTTGACCTTGCTATTGCCATGTGTTGATGGTGCTGCAGTTTTTCTGAGTTCCCCTAACAGCATCTTCTTTGTGTTTTTTGTTTGTTTGTTTGTTTGTTTGCATTTTGGACCTTTATATGTCCTTTGCAAGGGGCTTACTCTAAGGCTTGCCTGTTCCCCCCTCCTCCCCCCTCCCTCAGAGATCATGTTTAAATATTTATTTGTTGTACCCTGTGTCTGCAAGGGATAACATGCTGTGACTTCCTTGTTGTCATGGCATTAGTCTAAATAATTAGACAAAGAGTTAAGAGATCTACAGTTACTGTTAGTGTAGAACACTGAGCTCTTTTTGAACTTTAAATTCTCCTTGCTACTGATCTGTCTTGGTTTTCCATTGCTTCCCCAATCTGGACAAGTATGTGACATTATTGTCTTCATGAACCCAATAAACTGAACGAAACATTTCCAGTCCTGCTACACTTATGTACACTCATCAAGAATTTTTCCATTTGTTCTTTATGTTACATTTAACTGCTGCTTTTTCCCCAAATGATTCAGCAAGTGTACAGTTACTTCTGATACGTACAACTTGGTGCCTGAATGCTTATTTTTGTCATTTGAATTTCTCATCTTTGAGGAAAATGAGAAAATACTATCTAGTAAGACTGAGTTCTTTCAAAGCCCCTACACATTCACACTCTCAGTAAAAAGACTTGAATTACTGAAAGTAATTAAGGGCTCCCATCCTCAAAATCTTTCAAGCTTTGCATTACAGGATGTGGGAAAGAGAGAGGGAATCAGAAAGGTGGGTGGCTCCGACGAACATTTAAGATCTGAAAGCATGCAGATTGATTCCTGTATCCATCTGCAGCCTTGCATATTTCCTAACCTTTCAGGTCCTTTTTCATTGCTTTCCAGGATCTGCTTTAATTACTCTTGGAGTTCTTGTTTTTAGATAAATGAAAATCCAGAAAGAAAATATCATGTAGGTGTTCTGATTTGCCATATAATAAACTCTGATATACTCTAAGTATCTGCCAGTACTTTGTACTGATATCTGATTATAATTTCTGCCTGTACATGCTAAAAGAGAAATACTTCAATTAATAAACTTAACAACCTCCAAGAGGAAACAGTATTCTACTGTTGTTTATCTCCCCTTCATATAAATAATTAAATTGATCCAAATGATGTGGTTTAAATTTACATTTTACTTTCACCCAGAAGTGCTGATTTTCCTCATATAGAAAGTGCTAACTTCTTGTCTAAGAAACTTCCTAAATGTTCTCATGATGTTAAGGTGGGCTTCAGTCTGTTAATTAAGGAGTGTAAAACAGACCTTAATTCAGGAAAACAAGTAATTGAAGTGTGAAATACTGATAGTCTTGTGTAAAAGTTGTTTTACATTATAGTTGAAGTGGCTTGAGAACAGAAGGGAGCACATAAAAAAATTAACCCATAGTTAAGTAAAAACTTTAATATTCCACATATGGAAGATTTTTTTCCACTACCAATATATTTTGTAATATAGTTAAAATAAATCTGATTATTTTATAGGGGAAAAAAGTATTTTAATATCTAGCTTTTGCTTTTTCTTTTTAATAAACACTTACACTTTCCCAATTTTAAATTGTGTTTCTTTTTCAGAACTGGGTTTTCATGTGTATGACAACTTAACTGAGTAGGAACAGAGCATACATTTCCTTGGTGCATCTGTATTTGTAATACTTTGCTTCTCCTTATTTGACTTCAAATACCCAACAATTAAGTCTCATTGCCCCTGTGAGAAATAGCATTACCTGGCTTTACCGAGGAAAACAGGAATTGAGAGAAAATGGTCTGAAGGAGATCAAACAGTCCCTTCCAGTACCAGAAGTAAAGGACTCCGAGTTACTGGGTACTTCCATTTTCTCAGCTGTAGAATGTTCTTTAATGTGCCAGGCAGTATCAAAACCATACATACTTCATAAGCATACAGAAACTCTTGGCATGTTTTCTCCAACAGAATGTTTGGTTTAAAAGTCTTTCAAACAAGCGATCAGTGATCTGATTGTGCCTGATGCTTAATATAGGTAGCAATTCCAAAATGGGGAACCATGTAATTTTATCTTTGTCTCTAAGGTGGCAATGTTTTGGCTTCTTTCTAGTGTGACTTTCTCAACTACAACTTTGTTGCAAGTTGTCGTTAGAGGCATTGCATTTCATTCTTAACCCGTGTTGCAAATAGTTTTGCACTGGAAACTCCAAGACTGTTGTGTATTATTTCCATATTTTGCATCACTGATTATTGTTAATACAGTCTTTGTAAACGCAGTCACACATTTTATTTTAAACTCTTGCAGTCTAATCCCTGTTGTGTGTTGGCAGTTGTTTTTTCAATAAATTTGTTCATAAATGAGTTGGTGGTGAAGGGCAAGAACGATCGACCAGAACGTTAGTTTAACTTTGGTGAATCTGTAATGAGGTTCCCAGTGTTTCTTTGAGGTCAATTTCTGTGTGGAGTAATTGTCTTGGAGCCTGTTTCCATTTAGAAGGAAAAGAGCTTCCAAGTTAAAGTGCAGAGCCAAGGCAGGCACTGTTGGTACTCTAAAAGCCCGTGCCCGCTCTGCCTCTCGGGCTGAGGCTGTAACAATCCCCCTGAACACGGGACTGTGCGGTGACATCCCAGCGCCATCCTGTTGCTGGTGCCGCCGCGGCCCCGGGCGGTGGCGCCTCTCCTGCCCCACCGGGCCCTGCCGCTGCCGCGCCGCTCGCGGAGTGCGTTCCCAGCGGAAAAGCCCCCGCTAGCGGGCGTCTGCTCCCTCCCCCCCCGCCTGCGCCTCCCGCGGTTCCCGCTCCGGCCCTGCGCCCCCGAGCGAGAGCGACAACAGCGGCTCTTCCCGACGCCCCGCGCGCCGCCCGGCGGGATAGCGGGCGGGGCCGGGCTGTGAGGAGCGGCCTCGCGCCGCCCCGCGCCATCTTGGGCCCGCGCCGGGGGCAGCGCTCCCCCTCCCTCTGCAAGATGGCGGCGGCCGAGTGAGTGACATGCCCGGTCACGTGGGCGCGGAGCCCCTCTCCCCCCGCGTTACACGCTCTCCATGGCTCAGCCGGACACACGGGCGGCGGCGGCGACGGACGGACGGACGGATGGAGCCGCGGCGGGAGCGGGGCCGCGGCGGAGCGCGGCGCCTTCTTTGTCTGCGGCCTCGGCAAGGCGAGCGCCTTCCCCTCCCCGACCCTTCAGCGCCCTCGATAGAGGGCTCGGCTTCTTCTTCCCTGCCAGGAGAGGCGGCAAGGGCTCCTCGCTGGGGCGGCCGGGGCGGGGGTCCTTCCGCGGCCCTTTCGCCCCCGCCGGCGACACAGCGCGACCTCGGACGAGCGGAGCTGGCTCTGGCGCGCCCCGGCCCGTGGCCGCCGGCTCTGCGGGCAGCGGGCGGGACGGCCCCGCGGGACGGCGGGAGGTCAGGGCGGGCCGGTGGCCGCCGCCTCTCCGCCCCGCACCCCCTTCCTCCGCGGCTGCCCGGGCCGGGCCGGTGGGGCCGCGCTGCGGGGAGGGGCGGCGCGGGCAGGACCTGCGCCTCGCCGGCCCCGCGGGGGTGGGCAAGGGGGGCGGCTGGGGGGATCGGGGGGTGGAAGGTGTCTGTCTGCTGCGTTTCTGTTCCCCCCCCCCCCCCCCGTTTCTCTCCTTTCTTCCCTCCCTCCTTCCCCTCCCCGCCCCATCTGTTACAGGCTTGCGGAACTGTAGCTGTTTGAAATTAAACGTGATCTTTACTGTACCAGCTGGGGTCTGTAATGTATCTGATAAATGAAGCTCTTCCCGTCGGTTTCAGGTCATGCAAGGAAAAGGGCAAAGCTGGGGAGGGAGCTGGGCGGGGTTTCCCTTTGCTTTTCACAGTCAGGCGAGAGGAGTCTGGTTGATGTCTGCAACAGATAAAGGAGACGAAGATCATCGAAAGACCCTAGAGCCCTTTTGTCTTTCTGCTGTTTTTCCCTCTAATTTCACGTATCGCTGCTGTGTTGTCTGCCTGCTTGTTTCCCCCTTCAGAAGGGGTCGGGAGCACCAGGGCCCTGGCTGAGGTAGTAGTTTGTGCTGTTGGTCGGGTTGTGACATTGCCCGCTGTGGAGATAACTGCGCAAGCTACTGCCTTGCTAGTGCTGGTGATGATCAGCTGCAGATGAAGACAATGACAATGGGAATCCCCTTTGTTTTCCGAGGTTGCATGCTGCTGAGGTGGCAACAATTCCTTCTCCTAGTTCTGCAGGAGGAATCTAGCCTTGGCCACAGAGACGAGTAGTGGTGTTTGACCGCATCAGTAGGATGCCACTTCTCTCACAGAGCTGGATGAAAAACCATTACTTTCACGCTGGCTGGAGGGCACCTGAATTTCGGCTGAAGAGCAAGTGTCTGCATTTCTTCTCAGACCTTATTATTCACATGACATCCTTGAAAGAGGTGGATTTTCTGTTTTGTGAAGATGGAAATCAGTGACAGACTTGTATTTTGTATGTTCTAATATGCAAAACTTGTTTGTGTAGTATTAAGTGCTTTTGTCTGAATAGTAAAAAGTCTTGAATATTTATCTAAGAAAAGCAAAAATATGTACTTACCACTTTCCTACACTGGTAAGAGTCCTTTTCGGTATAGTTGCCATTGTACTGCTTCGTGCTAACAGTTTTTTAGGTGAACTTCTGAGATACCTTTCCTGTATGTTTTGACTTACTGTGAAAAGCAAACCCATGAATTTGCTATTGTGAATTAACTGAAACTGCTAGTATATTTATAGTGATGGCTAAAGGTATCTTTCATATGAATTTTAATGTGTTGATCGTTATTATAATGGCTTAAACTTGGAATATATTAAAATGTTTACAATAAATGTGCACAACTGTCTGCTATGTTTTTAAAAATGAAAGTTAATTTTTCAGTCTTTATAAGACCTATGAACAGGTTGTGGTTAATCTGTTGAGTTTATACTGAAAGTTAAAGCTCTAGCTAAACACTTGAAATTAAGTTTGTACCTTAGTAGTGCTTCTAATTCACAGTTCTTATGTATTTATAATATCGGGAAGAACATGGTGATGTTTAACTGTCTCTTAATTTTTTTAACTCTGCGTGTTTAGAAGACATGCAGAGGTTGCTCTTGTACGTCTGCTGAATGTAAAGTGCCTTGCAGAACACAGAGAAGTTTAATCTGATGATGCTTCATTTCTGCCCTGTGCAGTGCGTTATTCTGGTGATTCAAACTCTGTCATAAACTAAACTTTTTAAAAGCTAGGTGTTCTCATGTTCACTAATAAACTAACACATTTAGTATTCTTACTATTAGGGGGTTTTTTGATGTTAAACAGTGATCACAGTTGTTGACTGTCTGCAAATTTAAAGCTTATCCAGTTTTTTTCCCAACTTAATCGAAGGGTCAAAAAGGATGCTATAGCTGCCTGCTTTTTGCATCCTAACAGCATATCTCAAGCAGAGACCCTTGAGGTTTGATCTGGAAGTTAGGATGGTATTTTCACAATCTACCTTTAGGTATCTATTTTAACTGGCCACCAGTCCCTCTCTCTTCAGTGGAGAAGGCAGAGATATATTGCTGATACAAATCACACTTTTAAGTACCTTAATATTATTTGATCTGAATTGGCCTTTCAAGGAGCTTGTCCCTGTATGTTGATTTTAAAGGAGGTGAAGGTCCTTCAGCTAAGCTAAGTGCCTGTAGGTGGGTTGCGTGAAATTGTCCTCCCTGTTGCTTTGCCTTATGCTTAGGCAACTCGGTAGGACTAGATCTTGGCTCCCTTTGTAGCTTTTTGGGTTTGAGGCAGAGAATCAATGAGAGAAAATGTGTTCAAGTATACTGCCATTAAGCACTTAGTTGCTTTATTTTCTGTGTAAATTATCTCCCGTAAACTTCACTTGCCACCTGAACAGTTAGTTCTTTGTGCTCTGGATGGTGACTTCAGAGTTCAGGAGAACGTTAAGAACCTGTACTTAAAGTAAGTAAGGTAGTGCTACTGAAATAATGCAGATGGGGGACTGCTGGTGAGATGATGTGTAATGCATGAGGTGGTTTGTCCTCATGTCCACATAGGTCTTGATTATGTATTGCTTAGTAGATTTTAGGTACGTACAAGTGAATTGCTTCTTGGGGACTTGCATACAAGATGCTTAGCTTTGCTCTGGGGCTATCCATGCATTTCTTGGTTCAGAGCACTACTCAGTCTTGGATTCAGAATACAGATGTTGGTCCAGTCAAGTATCAGTCTTTACTGTTTAAGTCCGATTTCCTTAGCATACTTATATGAAGAAGGCTGCAACATCAGGCTTTGAGGCAAAAAGATTTAATTCTTCAGTGGAATGGAGAGTTTTATCTTAGTGAGGTTGTAAAAGTCAAAGCTGGTATTTCTGAATCTGTGAACACGGAAAATGGCAAGGGTAGCCCGTATCTTGCAAATTCAATGATTCTTTATTGTGATGTGATTAATTAGTTGGGAAAAAAATTGCATCATGCCAATTAAAAAAGCAGTACTGCTGGCACATTGTTGTCTATGGCATTGTCTCATGCTGAAGTTTTTTCTCCTCTATTCTTCAGAGGTTTTCACACAACTTCTTGTGTAAATTTGTGTAGAAACACTAAAACAGGCACATGGCTGAGTTGATGGAATTTCTCTGCGAAGTTACTTAGTTTATAGTGTCCCTATTGTGTATTGTTTACTGTGCTGGGTGAAAGTGCTGCAAGAAATGTTCCTCTGTTGCTTTTCTGAGCACTTCTTTTGACTCACGGAATAATAAAAATGCATTGAGATTCACAGCATAGTCAATTAAGCTTTAGATGCTCTTATTCCCTGGTTTGATGTCTTTTTGCACTATTGTCTTACCTATTCTGTGAAGAACAGTCACCAGCTGCTCACCCCTCCAGCTACTGTCTGTCAGTGCTGCTTCTAAAGATACTGGCATGCATCAACCCTAAAATCTTAGATTCAAGATAGTTGCTTCCCTGCAGGGTGCAGTTGCCCTCTCTGTCACCAAGGAGAGTGCTGTGTTCCCGTGCTAGCAGAATTGATATTTGAGAACTTGTCTTCACTGGGAGCTGGCTTGGGTCTTCTACTTTGGTAGGTCTTGAACCATGCACATAATAATGACTGAGACCTCACGCTTTACACTGGGAAGCAGCTTGAGACAGTAAGAGGAAATACCAGTTTCTAGAGAATTACATCTGTAAATGCAGTTAAAATGCATCATTGCATTAAATAAGTCATGTCTGCAGCTTTTCATTTGATATTTTCTCTGTAAGAATGAGTACTAAGATAACATAAGGAAATGCTTACTCTAGTAATTACAAATGACAGTGGACCACATTCTTTAAATACTTTACTTGCATCTTCCACTATCCTGTGCTTAAGTGTTGCTCAATGAAATTATAAAAATTAGTTCTAGAACATTGCTTCTGGAGGAGGTTTTATATCTCATCTGTATATATGTACATGGTCTATGCCTCTACAGAGATTCTATAGCAGAAATAGAAGTGCTATTCAAAACAGAAGTATGAATATTTGGGAAACTGGTCTTAAATATCCAGATTCCAGTTCTCTAGGATGTCTTGAATATTAGCATTCTAATATATATTTGGATCATAATTTATACAAATTTATAATTTTTTTTTTAGGAAAGTAGTCAATCTTTTTAGCTGAAAAACTGAGGTTTTAGCTAAGAGTCTTTTAGCCTTGCAGCTACATTAATGTACAGGCTTTGTGAACTTCTGTCCGAAATGAACATGTGTCCTGCCACTGAAGGTGTTAGATACAAGGAGAAATATAACAGAAAAAGTTACTTTACTGGGGATTTAGTGGAATCTCTGAAGTGAAAGGCTTGCATTTAATGGAAAGGGTCAGGAGTGTTTCCTCAGACATGGAAAGTGCTACATCACAGTGAAAGCTGCTGTGTTTGCTCTGGGAAACAAATCTGAAGACTGGAAGTGAACTCTGTTTCTTCTCCCTTCTCAAGACTTTACCAGCAGAAAAGGCTCTCTTACCTGGCTTTCCAGTTTCTCTTCATGTCTGCTTATTTCTGTTGTCTTTTGTTTTCCTTGTACCTGAAGTTCTCATTCTTGCCTTATGAGTTTGTATACCCTGCAATCCAAGCAAAACTGCTTGTATCTTCTCAGTTTGCCTGCCTGTTTTAGTCTTCTGGTGAAGTTTTGCAGTGGCTGCAACAAAGAAGTATCTTGGTGCATGACAGTAGCTACATCCAGAACTTAGTGATGCCAGTGCATCAGAACACAAATGGAAAAAAAATCCAGTCTTGCACCTTCTTTCGTAAATGCTGGAAGTCTCTTGTTGCAGGCCACCTAAGAAAATAGCATCCATGATACCTGGTTATCAGATCCCTTCCTGGTCCCTGATTACCTTAATACTGTTTTCCACCCTCTCCACACTGACTTTTCAAGCCAGGAACTGTTTTCAGCCACTTGAAAGAAGGTTGATGTTTTTTAAAAAAATTATGTACTTCTCACTTCCATGAAAATAGGTTTAAACATCTCTGTTAAAGTAATGTGATGTTTCCCAATCCCCCCTTTCACCTGAAGAGAACTTGGAGTATTCCTCATCCCATTTTGAAGGGTGCTTTGTCTATCCTCTGTTTCATCCTTTGCAAGAAGCGAGGATTTTGCTTAATATTTATCCAGCCTTGTCCCACAAAAATGAGATGAAGGAATTGGTATGAAAATGTTGGCATTGAATGAGGCAAGAGCCTACCTTCTGTGTGGAGGATGTATTGGAAGAGAAGAGGGGATACTTTTGCTGATAGTTAACTTTGGAAGTACCACATTAGGAGGGACTGTTCAAATTATAACCCAGTGACCTGTGGCACATGTTCCTAGAAGGAACATTACTTTGTTGCTGAGGCTTTTGACCAGAAAGGCAGGAGCATCTTTCATGTGCCACTTGCAAAGAAAAAGAGTAGATATGGAGGCAAATAAAATATGGCAACAGATTTTCAGCTCCTTTGAAATTTGCCTTTTTTTCAACTCTGGTTTCTGGTTTATCTGGTAAAAATCAGTGTGGTTTGTATGTGTGTTTTTTGCTGAGGCCTTGTGTTTCAGACTGAAGCTTGGTTTTCAGTCTAAAAAGGATCTTGTTCCCTCCTGGAGTTTCTGCACCATGCTCTTAAAGAGGAGGTTGGTCTAGTTGAGGAGCTTCCAGAAGGAAGCTTCTGCAAGATTAAAATAAACCTAAAAATTGTATGTTTTAATTATTAAAATATTTGCTTATGATAGTGAATTATATTTCAGTATTTGAAGTATTAAGTGGGACCTTTTTTCTTAGGTAGGTGTAAGTGAAAGCTATATCACTCTTGTCCGGGAAAGTTATATCCAAGATGAATTGTGGTTTTGTGCAGTACCATGGGATTCATCAGGCAGTGGTCTGATGATCCTGGTGGGTCCCTTCCAACTCAGGATTGCTGCATCTAATTCTGGTCACCTGATGGACCATTGATTTAGAATGGATATGTCTGATGTCTGAATCCATGTTACTGGGCAGTTTGTGTCATGATGATGCAAAAACTTACTGCATGATGTTTTCTCAGGCTAAGTAGAAGATAAATCACTTCCTTACCTACCTGCTTACCTTATTAGTGGCCAGTATCTACATATGCAATGAGCTGTACTGAATATGCAATATCTGTCGTTTCAGAGGCTTTCTTTCCCAAGATGATAATTGTAAATGCTATCAGGATGTACACATGCATTGTCACAGTCCTTTTTATCCTATTTATCTTGTTGTATTTATCTTGTGTCATGTAACCCTATCTGATTTACACGGTGATTTCAGTCAGATGCTGATATTTGGCAGTGTAGAGATACAGTGTAGTGGTTAACAACAATCATTTTAGCTACGTTCATTGCTGGTGCCATCACTATCATGGTGGCTTTTCATGCTGCAAAACCTGAGTATGGACCAAAGAAAGGCTTCTGTCAGCAAGGAATTCAATGCGTGACTTTTGTATAACCTCATGTAAGTTTGGCTAGAACACCTGGAGGAAAGTAGGTCTAAACTGGTATAAAGTGAGAGCTAGCACTGCTAAATACTTTAAATGTTTATAGGTGTGCCAGTCTGCCAGCTAAGATGCCATTATTTTCCAAGTCTCTCAGGTTTTCTTCCCTCTCTTGTGGTCTAACTTCTCCCTACCCCCCAGCTTCATGAATGCCTTTCTTCTTTCCAGCACCTGAAAGATTGCTTTGTCGTCATGTTAGTCCCCCATGTTGTACATGGTCTGTCATGCGTCCTGTACCCAGCTGCTGCCTTTGCTACATTAGTACGTGGTTATAGGATAGAGCAGAAAAGAAAATAGGGAAGGATGGCAAGAGGAAACAAGTGCTTAGGTTTACCAATCCTTTTTTAATAGTTGAACAGTTAAAAGTGGTCTAATCAGGCAAGAAGTTCAAGGCTTAAAGAAAATAGATAAACAGTAGTGATGTTAATCAAAACACAAATAAAATTATCAATCTAGTGGGAGCAGAGGTGTTTAAATATTTATGCAGTATGTTCTCCCCTCACCTTCCCAGCCTTGTAGTACCTATGGCCCTGCTGATGTAACAACGTGATGGTGGAATGCTTAGGATAACTCATGGCTCCTAACAGCCTCCAGCAGCCACAACATGAGCTGCAGCTAGCTGAAGTTGAATCTGGAGGCAGTGCACAAACAGTTCAGGTGCCATTAGAATCTCTGTTTCAGGAAGCCCTAATGCAGGTGTCTCAGCTGGTCATGATGATCATGTGTAATCCTGCCCAGATGGCTGTGGTCAGCTCGTGCCAAGGATAGACTTGGCATTTGCCCAGAAAATCCTTTATGGTAATTCTGAGGTCTTTGTGGTACCCTCCACACCCTTGGTTGACTCGTGTGGCAGGAGGGATTGCAGGCAGCTGTGGAGCAGCAGGGCCCACCATCAACAATTGGCAGAACCACTGGAACTTAGCTGTGTACAGGGCTGTTTCCTAAGGCCTGTCTACTCTGGCACTCTAACTCTGGCAGAACTTACTCAAGGCTAAAATTTGCAATTCTGTATATGGATGCCAGTATTGTTCATTCCAGTTATCAATGCTCAGGAAGGGAGAATACCATCCACAGTCGTAGCTACAGGTGACATAGTGATTGATGGGACAGTACACATGGAGCATTTACTGTTGCAAAGCAATCCAAATTGTTTCCTTAGTCACAGTCCAACATATTTAATACTGCCAACCATAAGTACCATATATACTAGCAAGAAAACTAGGCTACATCTGCAGGATGTGTTGTATAGAGACCTAAAAGTAGTTTCAGGTAACAGATGGCAACTCTCGGTCTGTTATATAAAATTATTTGTAAATGTCAGGAAAAAGATAAAAATAGAATTAATTCAGTCAAAAATTCCTGCAGGTTTAAAGAACGTACTGAGATTATATTTGATGGGTAATAGGAGTGTTTGACAGGAAAATTATTGCAGTGGACCCACTGGCTTGAAACTAAGCCTAAATAGTAGAAGAGGAGGGCTTCCCCTCTCTTCATCTCCTTTGGAATTTGTCAATTGAGTAAAAAGATGTGCAGCTTTTACCTCCAAAGTGAACACCAGTGTGGGTCACCACACTTCAGTGTTCAATCATGATGCACTGAAATCCCAGAGTTCTCAGACTAAACCAAGGTAGCAAAGACTGAGGTGATTTTACCATCTTTACTGACTCTGCTTTAGTCCCAGCTGTTACTCAGAATACTAAGATTTCACTAGTTTTGCCCCTTTGTGCTTTTGTTTCTCCTTCTTTCTTTTCTAGTCCTTCTGATTTTTTTCTTTATGTTAATCAAGTCTTATTTAATTAGCCAAAAACTTGCCTTCTGCAACCTTGTGACCAGATACAAAACAATGTCTTTGATGTTAGAATATTTTGGTGGAGCTTGAAGTGACTGAAAGATGACACACCTTTTCATTAATAGTGGCTGGTATGGGAGAGCCTAGTAAGACCAAATGGCATTTTCTTATTTGTTTAGTATTCAGGTTTTTTTCCTCCCTTTCTTTCTTGTTATGCTTGTACATCCCTTTCGGCTTCACACTGTGAATCTCTAAGCTATTTCAATTTTTTTTCCCATCCCTAAAAATATGTTAACACTATTACCAACATTTTGGTTTGTCAAGATTGTGAAAACAGGAGTGTTATTTCTGTTCTATATTTTGTATATATAAAATAATGAGAAAGGGATACAAGTGAAGATCTAGGTGACCCTTCAAATAATTTAACTGGGTAGGACTTGCTACTGCATCGCCTGCTTTCTTTATAAAACACACATTTCTATGTGCTATTCTGCAATGCAATTAAGCAGGATGAAATTGCTTGGCTCGTAACCCTGACATTTCATATGGTACAAGGCAGCATCGTGTTAGCTCCTTTGTACTCATAGACCAAGGTAGTCACCACAGGGACTACATCTCATTAAGCAAGGATTTGGAAAAGGGGCCGGTGTAGTTCCCTTGAAGTGGACTTCTGTTACATAGCTTCACTGTACAGAAAGAAAGTTATTAAGCTGAACAAAGTGATCTTCCCATCATACAGCACTTGATTATTGTATATGGATAAACTGATCATCTTAATTCAGAAAGAAAATGGGAGTATTGGAGAGAATTCAAATAATGAAGTGTTTGGGGGAAAGCTGTTAAGACACACAATATACATAGTCAGCAGATCAAAGAAAAGGATGGAAGAAAATATAGCACATATATGGCAAAGTACACTGATTCTGGTGACCTTTTAGTAAGATATATATATATAATTAATATATATAATATATAATAATTAAGTCACAGAAGATGCAGCTGTATCTTATGCTATTAATTTATACGTATGAGCAGTTGATTCAGAAAAGGAGTAGAATTGAAGCACGCTATAGGTCTTAACAACTGTCTCTTTGAACAATGCACAGTGATCCACATTTGATGTTTGACATTTGAAAAAGTTATATGGCTGTCGTATAGAACAAGTGATGACAGTGGTACTGCTTGGCCAAAATAGTGCCTGGGAATGACTGTTTTCAGATCAAACTCCATGGCTACTTAGTGGCTTAGCTGATTTCAAAGCCTGGTCATCAAAACAGTCAGCTCTTTCTACTTGGTGCTCTGAGCCCTGGACCGCTCTTTCTTAAGAGGCAGTAGTCCTGCCATCCTTGCTGTACTTCAATTCCGCAGTCCACTGAGTCCAAAAAAGAGAATTACTATGGTGATGGTCCTTCTTCTCTTCCTGTAGTACACAAATCTACAGAATGCCTATGGCTATTATTGAATATTCAAAGTCAGTGGTTTCCTTTCTCTTTTCCTCTTGTGATCAAATAAAATCCAAACATGAACAATGCACTTTTGCATTATTCTACACCACTGTTTCTGCTACGAAATACAGTTATTGCATGCCTGCAACTAGTGTTTCCTTGGCTGCATATCCTGTTGCCTTCATCATTCTAGAAATCATGCTAAACTTATGTTCCTAATTCTGGTTTACAAGGCACCTCTAGCTAGGGACATTCTTTTGGCCTTTAGAATGAGTTGCTTCTTTCTGTGATGACATTGAGTCATCTTTAGTGTTGTCCTTTCTACTGTACGTAGCTCTTCCAATGGTCATCTAAAGATATCTGAGAAGTATGTTGGTCATGGAATGTGCTCAGAGTTGTCCAACCACCAAACTATTTCTGGGTCCTGTCTTCCTTCTCTGCATCTGGGCAGCCTTCTGCCTCCCACTGGCAACAGCACCCAGCCATAGCTTTGTCAGCAGAAGCCTGGGGTCCTTAGGTGTCTTTTCCTTCTAGCTGTAGCAATGTCTGCCCATCCTAATCTGTACAGAGAGAGTTATTCTATTCCACTCCTTTCTTGAGCAGCTACTGAAGTCATTTTCCTCTGCCTGTCACCAAAAGCCAGGCTTTGCCTATAGGGTGGTAGTGATTGAAGCCCACTCCCTGCCATGATTGGGCAGCTGCTGCAGACTTACCCAAAAGGTTACACAGCTACTGCTCTAGTGACCTGGGAAGGGTGAGGAGCAGTAGGTGATACTGAAAGGCACTCCTCTTGTTCATTTTTTCACAGCCCTGCTGCTCTTTTTGCCTGGTTTTATATGCTGGAGTGTGAACTCACTCAGGAGGTGTTATGATGTCACCTTAAAGGAAAAGGGCTAATCAGAAAATCTCCACAAGTTACAGTCTTTGCACTACTGATTGGACTGCAGGTGGAATGGGGGGGGGGGTGTTTATTTTGTTGTTGTTGTTTGGGGTTTCTTTGGTTGTGGTTTGGTTTTGGTTTGGTTTTTTTTTTAATAATTGGTGAACACAGTGTAAATACTTGTTGGTGTCACAATTTAAAATCACTTCTTACAAATGTAAAGTTTGTATGCTATGAGAAAACCTCACTTGCTTGACAGTGGGACTGTGTTAACAAGTAGTTTACAATCATTTTAGTGTCTTGGTGTGGTTTTAACAGAATACTTCCTTTGCTTTCACTGAAGCTTCACTTCACTTTGCTGTCATCATTGGCTCTGGTTGTGAATAGCACATTGCTTCTCTTGGGGTGCTTTTTCAAGTACAGCTGCAAAAAAACCCCCTCAAACAAACTAGAGTTCTCTGCTTCAGGAAAGTTAGTATTCTCAAACACTTCCTTTGTTCTCCCTTCTTTGTTCTAATCTTAATTCCAGCAGGTTTTGTTTTCCGTCTTCATTCAACAGTGGATATTCCATGTATGTTTTTTTTGGCTATAGAAGGCAACTAGGGAATTCGTGGATCCACTGTTGGTATGGTCAGTATCCCTTTGAAGTAATACAGATCATACGCTCCATTTACAGAAGCATCCGAGCTGCTGCTACAGCAAGAAACTATCACTTAACGTGGGCCATTAGATCAATCTACATTATGATCTGCTTTTCAATAAAAACAAAATCAAAAAAGTTTTGATAAAGGCTAATTTCCTTAGATTTCTCCTTCTTTTGTATAGGAATGATACATTTAAAGTGCCTGTGTTTGTGCCAACAGATTTTTCTCTTAACCTAGTGCTGAGAAATTGCTCTTCCTCTCCAAGGACCCTCCTCTGTGGTCTGCTGTAGGCTAACCAACTAAATCTCAGCCTTTTTCAACACTTGAAAGCTGCTGTTCACAGAATTTTTCAGGAAACATGGACTGAGATTTTTTCAGCTGCCCAAAGTGACCTTGGGAAACCAGTGAGAGAACAGGGACTAAAACACACTGGTACACAGATGAGTCTGGTGGTTTGGAAGTAGTCTGAAGCTATGCCAAAAATTACTAACCATTTCTATTAAACCTGTATGTACTCATATGAGTCTGCAACCACCTGCCATGGTATTGTGACCTAAACCACAGACTAGTGCGTTTGTTGTATTGTTAGGCAGTATTCTGAAAACTGATATTAAACCTGACCGAGAACATGGTTTCTTGTTTGTAGTTCAGGTGTGTTGCTGTATAATACCGCTTGTTCAGCTGCCTTTGTATTTCTAGTAAGAGCCTGTAAAGCTCTACTTGTCTTAAAAGATACAGGAAAAAGGTAAAGGAGCAAATAATCTCTCTGTCTCACTGTCGTACGGAGGTTATCAGAAATCCCTGTTCTTGTTATCTACAAAAACAAAAGAAGGAACTGCTTGAAAAGCAACCCATGCACTTATATTTTCTCCCACTCTCACCTTCTTTTTTTTTTTTTTATCCACTATAACCTCAATTTGGCAATCTGCAGGATGGGTTGTAAATTACTGCATTGATGTCAATATTTGCAAATGATGGAAAGAAATTAGGAGTTCTTACACTCTTTGACTTGCTAGTGACTGAATACTGCTTCATGTAAGAACATGCTATTTCATATGAAGAAGTATGTAAGTAAGCAAGTCCTTAAAAGCTGCACAAATGTAAGATGAAGTATGATCATTTTCTAAACCAGCAATAATTCCATTTCTTTATTGAATTTCCATTTTGGCTGTTTTTTCTTTTTGCATTTAAAAAGTAACTTCCATTCTCTCTGAAGTGATTTAACAGGTTGAAAAATGGATGGATCTTTACATACATGTGGAAAATAATTTTCTTAAAATGAATACAACTCTTCAGGCACTTTTTCACACCTTTGTCTGATGGATCTTATTTTCCTTTTATTTTTTTTTAATTATTTTCACCATTTCCATGTGACTGTTTCCATTAGCTTTTCACAAAAATATACTGTACTAGAGAGAATCCTAGACCTGTGACTGAAATCAGATCATTTTCAAACATAAACTAATGACCTCATTTATCTTGCATAATATATATGGGGTTTATTTTTGTTGGAACAGTATTACCTTACCATGTAATGAACATAAAATATATCTCCTGATCCAGTGTTCTTATAACTTAATCCCTTCCTCCTTTTCTGTATTTGGTTACTACTTCCTATCTCAGCTACTTTTGTTTGTTTAAGGTGACTTCTTTTGTTAAGGTGACCCCATGCAGTGCTACAGGCTAGAGGGAGAGTGTCTGGGAAGCTGCGCAGTGGAAAAGGACCTGGGCGTGGTCGACAGGCACTGAAAATGAGCCAACAGTGGCCAGAGTAGCCAAGAAGGCCAATGGCATCCTGACCTTTATCAAAACAGTGTGGCCAGCAGGACCACGGAAATGATTGTTCCTCTGTACTTGGCACTGGTGAGGTGGCACCTCAAGTCCTGTGTCCAGTTCTGGGCCCCTCACTACAAGAAGGACATTGAGATGCTGGACCATGTCCAGAGAAGGGCAACAAAGATGGTGAAGGGTCTACAGGGGAAGTCCTATGAGGAGCAGCTGAGGGAGCTGGGATTGTTTAGCCTGAGGAAAAGGAGGCTCAGGGGAGACCTTATCACTCTCTACAACTGCCTGCAAGGAGGCTGTAGAGAGGTGGGGATCGGCCTCTTCTCCCAGGCAACTAGTGATGGAATGAGAGGACATAGCCTCAAGCTGTGCCAGGGGAGGTTTACATTTGACATCAGGAAGAATTTCTTGATGGAGAGGGTTGTTAGGCATTGGAGTGGGCTGCCAGAGAGGTGGTGGAGTCAGCATCCCTGGAAGTGTTCAAGAAATGACTGGACATGGCACTTAGTGCTATAGTTTGTTTGACAGGGTGGTGATCTGTCAAACATTGGGCTTAAAGATCTTAGAGGTCTTTTCCAACCTAAATGATTATGTATTCTGTATTTCTTTATCAACACGATATTGAATTTATAGTGACTAGACTTTTTTGTTTCAAATAATGCTGATAAAAATCTTATTTTCCCTGCTCCAACTCACAGTTGTTAATGACATAGAGAAGCATGTTGCAGGAATGAACACAACTTATAGTTTACTAAAGCAAAAGTGAAATGTGTGTGCACAACATTCTCTACTTCTGATCAGCAAGTGATGTCCAGCCACTTCCTAGGGATCAGGGCTTCAGCATGCGTAGTGGTTGCTCCGAAAAGTAAACATTGTGAATAATGAATGCCTCCCCTTCCTCCTCCTTTCCTTAGCTTTTATATCTGAGCTAACTTCATATGGTATGGAATATCCCTTTGGTTAGTTTGGGTCAGCTGGCCTACTTGTGTCCTCTCCCAAGACCTTGCCCACCCCCAGCCTCCTGCTGGGGGGCAGAAAGTTGGAGAGACAGCACTGCTCAACAGTAGCCACAACACTGGTGTGTTATCAACACCTTTCTAGCTACCAATGCAAAGCACAGCACTGTGAGGGCTGCTGTGGGGAAAATTAACCGCATCTCAGCCAGACTCAATAGAATCTATAAGCACAGATATCTTCCAAGAAAAATTCTAGCTACAGCTTGTGACAACATCATAGGTTTAGATGGATTCTTGAAGACAACAGCAAGATGGAAGTGAAAGAGATTAGATTTTCCTAGGCATTTACCAAAAGAGAACACTTGGGAAAAAAAGGGCAAGCAAATAGTGGAAGTGATGTTTTTGAATAACTGAAGCATAATTCAAATTGACAGGACTGGCTAGCGAAGGAAAAATAAAGTTGCAAAACAAGTTTCTTTTACTGAAGGAGATAAAAGAAGGAAGAAAACAAAGTATCATATGAGCAGAGGAGAGAAGGCAGGATCTGCAGAAAAGAGGAAAAAATTGTGATGATAATGTCTGGTGCCCAAGGAATAGTAAACATGATAAATGGACTGTGAAAGGGAATGGATGAACAAATGGTCTGAAAAGTTGGGAAATTTAAGGAAGATTCAATTAGCATCAGGAAGAAAACATACATATATGTAACTCGTACTCCCTTCTGAAGAAAAAGGGATAGGCTGTCATGACAATGGATCCAGAAGTATGTTTTCTAAGAAAGAAGTTAAAGATTTGAAACTTCTAATCCAGTGAACAGAAGTGTACATATTTCCTAGAAACTTCCAGAGGAGTTTTCCCATTTCCTGAAGAAAGAATGGCAAAGGTGTGATGATCAATAAATAACTCAAGTCAGTGCTAAGATCGATGAATTACTGAGAACAGTACAGAAAAAGAATATTTCATAATGGATATGCTAATATTATGGATAGTTTATGAGATTCAGTTTAGACCCATGCAGGGGGCAATAAAGTTGAGATAGAGCTAGATTTATGTACAAACAATGCCTACATGAATAGAAGGAGGATGGAATGGCATAGGATATGAAAGCTTATCACAGAGCATGGCCTGGAGCAAAACAGGCATAGTGCTGTTAGAGCAACAGTCATCCTAGGCAGAGTTCTGGGATCAGGATAAAAAATCCCAACACACTAGTTTTAAGAAGCATTTTGTAAACTCGTGAGAAGGCTTATGTGAGGCAATTGTACAACCTGCCAGGAATCTGGGTTTACAAGAGCTCGTTCCTATTTTGTGGTCTTAAATGTTTATCTAGATGGTCTCTAACTGTTTCTCTTCATCTTGTCTTATGACAACTTCTTTTTGTTAACTGTCATTTCGTAGTGTCATATCACCATTACACACTTAACATTGCGGTAGTTTTTAAGCTTTTCAGCCTTTCCAAGGTCTCTTGAAACAGAGAGGTAAAATAAATCCATAGCCACATGGTCTTTTGTTGTTCTTTCTTCCTCAAAAGCTTGTTTTGCCTTATAAGGTAATTTTTCTTGCTTTTTTAACCAATTACTTTGCTATAGCTGAACACTTTTAACCTGACTTTTTAAGAAAACAAGGTTTATGTGATTATGCATCTGCTAATCTTTCCTTATGAACCTTGAATTTATTGACCTATTTCATCCAGATTTGACCAACAGGAAGCAAAATTAGAAATACTAAGTTTCTGAAAAAATTATGCCTTTATCTAAACAGCTGGGTGAAGAGAGCCTTCTAGAGGAAAGCCCGTAAAGGCTCAATCTTGTCAGTTAAATTAAAATCCACATGGGAAGTCATCCTATAGGCACAAATCCTGAGGAAACCAGGTTGGAAACAGTAATGTAAGAAAAGCACATGAAATTAGAGCTTTGCTAAACTAATGGGATACATGCATGAATCATTCTTGGTCCCAGTTTTAAAGGATTACTGCTCATCCCCAACTAAGAAAGTACGTACAGGGGAAAAAAGGATGCTAAAAACTAGCATAGGATTTCTCAGCAGCAGTGAATGATCAACATATATCCAAACAGTCTCTGTTCAAAAATAAAAATTCTGCTGCTAGGAGAAAAGAGAACATGTTGAGAACAAGACTGTTTCATGGTGGTTCTTTCACAAAGTGTGATTTTTAAGAACACAGGGAAATTATTTTGAAGTTATGACTTTTGGAATTTTATTCTTCTGAGTAATTTCTTGAAAACCGGTATGTCTGCCTTTGCCCATTGGTGCAGATGACGGAAGGTGGCCTAATGCCAGCCACAAGAAATGACTATGAATGCAATGATGGTAGCAATAATGACATTACAGATGAAACATGTTTCCACTAAAGACTGAAATTTAAGTTAAATAGCTCTGACTGTATTTATCAATGATGATAATGAGCAATTAGTTCCTTTCCATAGGAAAGAGGCTGAAAGCAGGAAACACAGTATTCAGCATTTTTCTGTTACACAAGTGCATTCCATGTAAACAATCTTTATTCTTCTTCCCATCTACAATACTGTTTTTATGCATAACTCACACATATACACTGTAGCACTTTTACATCTGTTGGTAATAGCTATAATCCAATGGATAGTTCTTTGCATATGAGATGAAATCAGCCCCTTCATCCTAAAATAAACAAGATTGATCATAAATCTTTGATGTCACAAACCCACTCTTTGTTTGCTAATCTCCAGCCAGTTGTGTACTGCAGCATCATGCATTTGCATACTAGCAACTGATGATTTATACCCTTTCTAGCAAAACTCCCAGTTTCTCTCATATATCTGTTGATAGCATCACCAATGTCAAACAAAATTGCCCGTGACTTTGTGATGCATTCAATCCTGTGGGAGCAAAATGGGGCTTCATAAAGGACTTTCCTTACTATGGTCCTGCAGCTTCAAGACTCTACTTGGAGACTTTTTTTTACCTCTGCATTTCTAAGCAATATGCTGTACACCTGACCGATAATTAACAGTTCTTTTTTTTCGATGACCAAATCAGACTAGGTAAGTTATTGGGCCTGATCCTTTTGCTGGGACATCTCAAGTTATGGTAAAACTTCTGCAAAGGTAAAGAAATAAAACCCCACCCATATCTTAATTTGTTCCATAAGCTTCTTTCTTGCAATTTTCTTAGCATTGAAGTGAATATGATCAGCACAGCATTCACTTCAGCTGCTGGAGTTAGCTCAAGAGATTTGTTCACAAAGCAGCACAACCTCAGCTTGCTGTCACAGGCAGATTTGTTCTGAGCTTCTGTGGTTCCTCTGCTGCTGGTGCTCTGCCTGCTGTGATGGTGGCTGGCTTTCCACGGTGGCATTTGCCTGAACCTCTGCCTGTGCCACCGTGGCGCTGTGTGGGCTCATGCCAGAGCTCATGTGCCCAGAGCTGTGGGTGTCACTGAGCACACATGCCATTTCCTCACTCCAAACGCTTCCTTGTACCTTGTCCTCGCCATGTCAGGGCATGCAGTGCTTTTAGCTTGCGATTTTAACTCTCACATGTACATTACGTGTTTCTGTGGGCAGAATACTTTGCTGTGAGATGTGTAGTGTTTTGACTAGCGGATTGCAGAGAGGTGCTCACAAAGCCTGTTCTGTTTATGCTGTGCATTCCTCAAGCAGAATTGGACTTTTCTTGGTCATGCACATAATTTGAGTCCAGCAAACCCCCAAGCAGTGTCCTTTCTTAAGCTGTGGGTATTTTTAAGAGACTTGCAACACCAGTTTTTGTTGTGTTTTGTAAGCAACTATATGAGTGGCTTTAATTGCAGCCATGGGCAGTCAGTGATTTCCTTCTAGTGTTTTCCAAGAGAAGTCTGCTTCTGGTCTTTGTTATTGAGACCATAAACAGGGGTGGGAGGTCGTGGGTTGATCCAGAGCTAGGAAGGTCAAGTGGCATCAAAGGAAGGGGATGTCTCTTTCAGGGTCTTAATAGTAAACACACTGGCACTTCAGCATATTTGTCTGCATATCACTTCTGCAGTAATTAAAGACACCTTTTCATGCAAATGGTTCTTAGAAGTTCAGAGAGATGGAGGAGGAGGATGTGTAAAAGATCACCTCATTGGGCTCATCAGTTATTAACATTTTTTTCAAAGGTTGAGTCATGTCAAATTGTCTCTCTGTCTCTTACTAAGGCACAAATATTTTTGTGAATGTGGTAACTGAAGCTTTTTTCTTAACCAACACCATCCCCCTAAAAAAAAAAGGTGCCAAATATGAATCTCTGTTCTAGTCCTGAACTACTGGTGCTTCAGCAGTAAACAAGTCACATCATAGTTTATACCTGAGATGCCAATTAAGCCTTCCTTAGGAATGTTAAACAAGAGAAGTCTTAGATGAACAGTACTCCAGGATGTCATGTGGAATATAGCCCCTAAAAGAGAATGTCTTTTAGGTTGTTGTTTCTGTGATGATAAATGAAAAATAGTTGTGCTTTTAAACTAACCTGTAAGACTTGTTTACATCTATGTGTGCCATCGTGTCAAGTGTTAGAATGAAGTCAGTGGTAAATTAAGGGATAGGAAAAAAAAAGGCGAACCACCATTTGCTAAAAATTCCTTCCGAAGTGTTTGTGATGTCTCTGCTCTTGAGGATGCTTATTTGTAATTTTCCAGAATTAGATCTGAACCCATCCAGAATGGGCTTTAAGTGGGAAGAAATACCTAGCATTATTTTGGGAGGAACAAAGATTTGTCAGTATGCAGGTCAGTACTCTGAAGGAGAAGGTTTATTTTACTTTTTTAGGAGACTTTTGTCATGGGTAAAACCAGTGTGTGGATAGTGTGCTACTCACCTTAATGAGGAAACTGGTGGAAGAGCTCGCCAAGACACACTTCACTGTTTATCAACAGTCCTGGCTCACTGGAGAGGTCCTAGATAACTGGAAGCTGGCCAATGTGATGCCCATCCACAAGAAAGGGCCAGAAGGAGGATCTGGGAAACTACAGGCTTGTCAGCCTGACCTCAGTGCCCAGCAAGGTTATGGAACAGATCATCTTCAGTGCGATCACACGGCACCTACAGGATGGCCCAGGGATCAGACCCATGGATTTAGAGGGGCAGGTCCTGCCTGACCAACCTGATCTCCTTTCATGACCAGGTGATCCATCTGGTGGATGAGGGAAAGGCTGTGGATGTGATCTACCTGGACTTCAGCAAAGCCTTTGACACCGTCTCCCATAGCAGACTCCTGGAAAAGCTGGCAGCCCACGGCTTGGACAGGGGCACTCTGTGCTGGGTTAGGAACTGGCTGGAGGGCCGGGCCCAGAGAGTGGTGGTGAGCGGTGCTGCATCCAGTTGGCGGCCGATCACTAGTGGTGTCCCCCAGGGATCAGTGTAGGGGCCAGTTCTGTTTAATATCTTTATTGATGATCTGGATGAGGGGATTGAGTGTACCATTACCAAATTTGCAGATGACACCAAGTCAGGGGGGACTGTTGATCTCCTGGAGGGTAGGAGAGCTCTGTAGAGGGACCTGGACAGGCTGGATAGATGGGCCGAATCCAATGGGATGAGGTCTAACAAGACCAAGTGCCGGGTCCTGCACTTTGGCCACAACAACCCCATGCAGCACTACAGGCTGGGCACAGAGTGGCTGGAGAGCAGCCAGGCAGGAAGGGACCTGGGAGTTTGGATTGACAGGAAGCTGAACATGAGCCAGCACTGTGCCCAGATGACCAAGAAGGCCAATGGCATCCTGGCCTGGATCAGGAACAGTGTGGCCAGCAGGACCAGGGAAGTGATTCTACCCCTGCACTTGGCCATACAAGTGATGAGGCTGCACCTCGAGTCCTGTGTCCAGTTCTGGGCCCCTCAGTTCAGGAAGGATATTGAGGTGCTGGAGCATGTCCAGAGAAGGGCAACAAGGCTGGTGAAGGGACTCGAGCACGAGTCCTATGAGGAGAGGCTGAGGGCGCTGGGGTTGTTTAGCCTGGAGAAGAGGAGGCTCAGGGGAGGCCTCATCACTCTCTACAACTGCCTGAAAGGAGGTTGTAGCCAAGTTGGTATCAGTCTCTTCTCCCAAGCAACCAGCAGTAGGACAAGAGGGCACGGTCTTAAGCTGCGCAGGGGAGGTTTAGGTTAGACATTTGGAAGAAGTTCTTCACAGAAAGGGTGATTGGGCATCGGAATGGGCTGCCCAGGGAGATGGTGGAGTCACTATCCATGAAGGTGTTTAAGAAAAGACTGGATGTGGCACTTAGTGTCATGGTCTAGTTGACAAGGTGGTGTCAGATCATAGGTTAGACTTGATGATCTCAGAGGTCTTTTCCAACCTAGTTGATTCTGTGATTCTTGATTAATTTTTTTTTCCCCACATATTTGAATTTAGGCAAAGCAATACTGCACAACATTTATAAAATTCTCATAATGTCTCCATAGTGTGCTATAGGGAACAATACGAAATTGATGGCAACACAAGATGATGGCAAGAAGATGCACAGGCTAAGATATAGCTTTCTGTATTCTTCAGGCCCATAACATGGGCTTCAGCTTTGTTTTATTTGTATGGGGTTTTGAGGTTGGTTTTATAGGTACCATCGGTCCCTCAAACCTTTTAGTGAGATTGATAGCTGTTTGTGCATTTATTCTACAATCTCTTTAAAATGTGTATGAGATTTTTGTGGAAGTTTTACATATATCATAATTTATTCTATTGTCCTAGTCTTTTCACTTCTTAAAATAACTGCTATTATGTCATATTTTGAAGGGCTGAATTGTTTTCTGCTTTTTTCCCCTGTTGCATGAAGATTAAGTGGACTATCTTAGTTTCAGGTCAGATAGTATTTCATCAGGACAGTGAAATGACTGCAAGCATTCATCCCCCGTGGATGAAATCCCCATCTGCAGCATTTCTGTCTCCCACATTGAAAAGACAATTACTTAGATCCTTGTAGATGGGCTTTAAAACTCGGCGTAACCCAGTGGTGAATGAAATGCAGAACCATACAAATCAGTGACATTTAGCCTAACCACACGTCAGTCCAGGTGGCAAGATAAATTGGTACTCAACTGTTTCCAGCCCATTTTCCTGGTTAGCACTCCTAATACAAGAAACAGTTTTGGCACCTCCAGTGTGATTTTTGTGCATGTGCACACAGTTGTGGAAACACACTTTATTCTGTATTCAAATTTTCTGGTTCAGGTAAACTTCTAAAGAACTTGAATTTCATTTCACACTCCTCTTAAAAACAGTTGTACTTTCTGGAAAGAGAGCACCTTTCCCTTTGCCTTTCATCCTTTCTCCTCTCATTTGTGTGAAGAAATTGTATCACTCAGTTGTGACATTTCAGTAGCGGATGCTACACCCATTTTAACTGAAAGCATATTTTTATGAAATAAAACCTAAATATATTTACTTGTCAACAGATATCTCTATAACTTCCATAAAGAGGACTGAATGATAAAAATAGTAAAATATGTGAAGCATTTAGATGTTTCTGAAATCTATGCTTCAAAAAAGAGCAAGAGCCAGCAATCCCTTGTGCCAACCTCTTTTATCTCTTGCAAAGCCTTTTCTCATTTATTGTAATGCTTAACAACTCCATTTCACAGTGTGCTTTAGATTCCTAACAACAGCAAAAAAAAAAAATTACTTAAGAAAAAACAACTTGCAAATCCAAGATCAGGCTTCTGTTTCTGTATGGTTCTAAATGAAGCCTTACCATTTCTTTACTAATGAAAATCTTTTCCATGTGGAATAAACTCTTAGTTCTTAGCACCATTAGTAATGCTTAAAAAAAAGTATTTAAAATGGTTCAGTTGCCAACTGCCTTTGAATGTCTCAATAAGACATTGAAACAGACCTTCTGCTCTAAATTAATAAGGCCAATCACAGCTACCCAAAGCCCAGAATGACCGATCATTCTTCTGGTGTTATCGCTATCTTTACTGAGGTCAGATAAATCACTTTCAAGCTGTTAAATCAATGATCGTAATTAGGGCTCTGTTTTTACAGCACCTTGTGGGAAATTCTCATGGTTAAATTAATCTAACAGCTGCAGTGAAGAGCACTTCCCACAAGATCATGTCAAAAGTTCTCCCCCTACACACCACTTTGTTTTTTTTTTTAAAGGGAAAAAAAGGACTGAATTATTTGTTTTTACCTAGCACACAAAATGGAATCCCTCCGTCTATCCCTGCTAATTCATGTTTCAATTGTACCCAGCTGTTTAAATTGCACTGTGCAGAGATTGCCTTGATCCCCAGGTGCTGGTACTCCATCTGTGCTGCTCTGAGAGACTATTTACAGCCGAGGTTAGGCCAGTGATTGCTGGGATGGAAAACTCATTTCTCAGCCTGGCTTTTATTTACACTCTTATTAAAGATCCTTTCACTCATGTTGGAATGGCAGCTAGTGGCTGCAGTAAGCGTTTGGCATTGAGCCAAGCAGCAAAATTACCATGTCGATGAAAGATAGCCTGCTTCCATTTTAACCTTTCACTGTTCCCCCTTTCCATCTATATTTGCATGAAGAAGGATGATTATTGAAAGAGATAGGGAGACAAAGGGATGAGAGAATCCTTGTCAACTGAGCTTTTCAAGAGATAAACCAATGGTTTGTGATCAATTTTGAGAAATCTTTACTGCCTTGCTAATTTCCTACTCCTTTCCCTTAATTGCTATTAGACTTTATTTTTACAGAGCTCATGCTCTGCTCACATCCTTCCCCCACTGCTACCCTGTGCCTTGTGAACACAACTCTGGATACGTCTGCGATGTTGAGGTTTCTACTTCATCCCCAATGCAGGTCACACAGAGCCATAGCAACACCCTCAAAGCATTTTTCTCCTACAAATATGCCTCTGAGAAATGAATCATTTTCTTGGGACCAAGCAGCTCGTTGCACACAGCATGTTATGTTACTGGAGAGGGCAAGGGAGAGTATGACCAGTGGGTGGGGGAGGCTGGCATGCAGTCATCACACTATGGCCCTAGATACATTTAAAAAATAAATAATTCTCCAGAGACCTCAGCACGTTTGTTTTTAAGAACACAGGACTGGTGACAAGGAAATCCACCTCAGATGTTAGGAGACAACAACCAACATTGTTAAGTGCCAACTATAGCCCAGCACAACAAGCAGGAGACCTCAAACCCTCAAGCCTCTCTATCAAACTCTATTTGTGAGGCAGCCCATGACTGGAAGTGCAACAGCTATGGTGGTTCTTGACTGCTAGCAAAGCCACACTTTTCTATCTTCTCCTGCTTCCAGAGCAGGAGAGATGAGTCTATTTCCATTTTTCCTTAGTGTAGGAGCACTGATTCTACTGAGAGGTTTACAAGGGTTGGTGTTCTTGCTTCTGAGCCTTGGTTTTGGTAGTGGGCAAATAGAAGCATTCATCCCCTACCCCAACAAAACAAGAGGCTATTTTCTGAGGGATTTAACTCTTTACTTAGATGTTTATGTCATCTGTTGTTTAGGCACTACTTAACCTTGCAGGTCCCCAAGAAATGTAGGCTCCACTCATCACCAGGAGGCTGCTGGTGATCAGAGGCAGGTAACTTCACTGGTCTGACAGCCACAGGCTGGTGCATTCCCAGGAGTGGCAGATATATGTGGCTTTTCAATACAAAAGTAGCTGTTGAATCCTCCAAAGAATGACCAAAATTGAGTTATTCTCAGTTTGATTTTTAAAACTTGATTTTGTCTCCATTGAGTATGAGACACCTTGAGAAAGGATTGCCTTGCTATTTCTTCCTCACTAGCCCTCCTAAAAGGTAGAGGGTTTGTTAACAAAAGCATAAACATATATATTTAGCTGTATTCTGAGTGACTGACAGTTAAAAGAGGTGTATCTACAGAATACTGCTTGCTTTCAGCTCCTGGAACAGGCACCAACAGATCACATCTTCCAACATGTTACTTGCTGCTCAAAGTTATTTTTTCCTATATACATACATTACATATATATATATACACACATTACATATATATATATATACACACACATATATAAAATATATAATTATTATAAATTCAATTTCAATATTATACAAAAGCTTATTTAATAGAACTCAGTCTGTGCCATATAGCTAACCTCAGGACTCCAGGTTAGTTGGGTGTTGTTTTTCCCATTTTCTGATTGACTGAGTATCTGAGTCCCACACTACCTGCTTTCCTAATGAAGCCAGCACCACGGAAATCTTGCAGGAGTGGTAGCAGAAAAGAATGACTGAGAAATTTTACATAAGAGTAAATATTTTTCTTTCTTTTCTCTCTTTCCTTTTTTTATTGGCACTAAACAGACCTTCCCTAAAACACCCTTCTTAGAAAAATGTTACCACAGAAAGATTTACTGTCTGAGCATTGTGTTTTATATTTTTCCTATTCATAGAATACTTATATGTCTGGACATGAAACTTAGTTTGAAGCTTGTGTTTTGATTCTTGTCTGGCTCATTTAAACTGCTTCTATGCTGGTGCTCAAGCAGAGAAGGAGTAAGAATGATGTTCCAACACTTCTAACATATTCTAAATTCCCAGATGTAAAATTCAATTGCATGAGGGCTGGTGAAAAACAAGCATTAAGAGAGGGCAAAAAGACCAGCTCTTCTAACATATTCTAAATTCCCAGATGTAAAATTCAATTGCATGAGGGCTGGTGAAAAACAAGCACTAAGAGAGGGCACAAAGACCAGCAAAGTAAATTTATTTTTTTAATTGGGAGCACAGTGAACACAATCCTCAGAAAATGCAGCATAAGAACTTTGTATTAGGAGCTTGTTCATGGAGTACCTTGATCTCAGCTAGATGAGTTGCTGTTGACATTTGGCTGACAAAGCTCTAGGGAAAGCTGGTGGATGCTAAGAAATAAGACATTTGGTGCAATTAGCTGCGGTACCAACCCAGGAATGAAAGTAAACAGGCACAACGTGGGGATGAGAGGACTCTTCAGAATCAAGGCCTAAACTGCTTGCGGCTGCAGCAATTCCCTGCTCTTTGTGCATTCTTTGGCAATTACCTGTTTAAATAACTGGTTTGCCTGCTTTTAGATCCTGGAGAACTGCAACTTGATTTGGCTTTCTTGTCTCCACTTCCTCATCTCAGTATGTGCTGTGATACTGCACCCTACCCTGAAGCAGCTGTCTCAGCCCACATCTGCTGCAGAGGGCTGTGCATTTAAAAATTAAACTGATATACATTTATGAGACCTGGATGGGCAGAGTCAGTCTAAATTCTGAACAGACTGAAATGACTGTAGGGCTGTCAGCTGCTTTTACATCCCTGAGCTTTATTGAATATTATACTGGGCAGAGAAATGGTCTTTGTTTAGGAACAATTTGTGCTACTTGATGAGGTGACTGCCTAGTCATTTGTCTTCTCCAGTAACTCTCATGGGAAAATAGTATCTTTTCTTGTAATTTTAGTCATGGATATCTTGCAGAATTTCCATATTCTCAAATCTTACCTTCCTAAAGCAAAAACAGCAAAATTTCATGTTTCTTTGCTTAGTCCCTGAAAAGTTGTAGCAATTACAGAAATAAGCAACAACTATCATATGAGAAGCTAAATGTTGTATCTGAGCTTGTGTGATAACCTTTGGATCTTCCAGGCAGCTCTTAATTTGCCAAGGAAAAGTTCCTTGCAAAATTTTCCCAGATAATAACTGAGCCATAAAACTGGAGTAACAATGGCTCAGAAAGTTGAACCTTCTAAGATCAACTTAAAAACCATTAAAGTTTCCCCTTTCAAATAGGAGAATTAAAATATTACATGCATGTAAGTTTTAATTTGGAGGTAATGAGCAATGTTAGGTTAAAGAAGATACCCTTTCCCTTTCTATGAGTCTTCCCTTTAGCTAACTAGTAATGCCTGCACTGCTGGTGATGCTGGCGGTGTCAGCACCCATAGGAAGCAAGTGGTGAGAGGAGGTGGATGGCCAAGGACTCAGTGGCACATCTCAAACAGCAGTTAACGACTCCAAAATGTTTTAAATCAGAGAAAGGCAGAGTAAGGAGAGGAAAGGAAGGAAAAACACCACCAATAGCATAAATGAACCAGGAAGATACTCTGTTGGACTGCAGTCTGTTGGGAAAGGCCTCAAATTACCACAAGCAGAACACCCAGCCAACAGACTGGTAACTCCAGGGATGACTGTGAAGCACAGAGACAATGCCAAACCAGTACAGCTGGTTGTCTTGACAGAGGAATGCCATAAGGGATTGATTTTTATTGCTTAAAGGAATAAATGCTTGGGGGGTAAAGATGAGGGACATTTTGACTCCTTAGAAGCCAAGACATTATGCACTAAAACACCAAAGAAAAAGAATGGAATTCTAATCTTAGGCAGCCTCAAATTCATGAAAGTTCAGAGATCTCGTCTGTCTACACATCTAAATAATCAGTCTTAAATTAACTGCATTAAAAATTTAATTACTTTTTTCTACTGCAGCTACCTCCCTCTCCCCTTAGTATTTTGTGGTAGAGTGCTGTGGACTATTTCTGCAGCTTCAAATTTATGACTAATTGTTGTTAAATTATGAAGAGTCTCCAAATCATGTGTCTTTTATCTACCTGTAGATACATTTTGTGTATCTTGATCAAACTCCTTTTCAATAACCTCACCCTCAAAGCACAACTTCCCCCGAAATCATTCTATGTCCCCAAAAAGGTTATGGCATCCTTTGTTTTGCAAAGTGGAGGATTAAAAAAAAAGCCTTCATCCTTCCTCCTAACAAGAACAGGATGTGCAAAAAGTTTGCTTTATATAAGCCCTCCTGGAAAGCACAAGAGAAACTCTGAAATCCGTAAAAGCCGCAGTGTAATAGCATAAAGAATTCAATTTTTTATGAAGGTACATCTCTCTACCAGGATACGTTAAGAAGACAAAATTTCAGACCTTGGTTTTACAGAAACTGTACAAAATACAATAAACTACTTGGATTTTTCCCTTATGTCAATTAGTACATTCGATAGGATACTATGAATGTATTATTTGGCAAAAGACTGATTTATTGCCTACATGAATTAAAGAAACTGATGTCCAAATCTGAAGAGTTGCATTGATTACCTAAAAAAAACTAAAATAACAAGCCTTACTTGACCTACAAGCTTACAGAATTTAGGGCATAGGAAATGCAAAAGCAAGAGGATGCTGTGGAGCAGGGTCCTTTAGGTTCAGCTGATGTGCAACAGTTCCCTGTCACTTCATGCTATCAACACTTATTATTCAGCTGACACCAGCAAGCCAGGTAAAGCTGTGCTGAAGTTTTATTTGCACAGCAATTTTAAGCTCGACACTGTGGTCGGATTGCAGTAATAGACTGTAGGACTTAACAGGAGAGTGAGAAGAACCAGAGTTAAAGTAACACATTGCTTCTCTCTGCACTCTCCATGATGCTCAGTGAATACAATGGACATGTGCAGCACTTTAAAAACTGGAGTAGTGCTGGAACGGATGTTCTCACTGCTCTCCTACTTAGTGTGAGGTGAAATAAGAAGCAGGAGAATTGCTTGTGCTATAATGCAGTATTTCAAAATATAACAAGTAGATACCTGTCCAGATCTCATTCTCTTGCTGGCAACCCAGGTGGTCATTGTCCATGGCTGTGCTGATACAGTGCAAGGTTGGTGTTATTTCCTGCATCTTCAGTGCCTTCAAAAGCATCTTTGGTTACTAAATAACCTTGAACGCTTGCTTCACTGGAATCTATGAATTCATCCTTGGGTTTGCTTGAACATAAACTCAGAACAGAATTTAAGACAGTGATTCCTAAGGAACTGGGGATGAGGGAAAACTTACTCCAACTCTGTTATCATTTCCAAATTTACACCCAATGCCTCAGAGAGCTGGTAGTTGATCACTTTGCACAGCTCTTCACTGAGTCAGAACATGGTAACTGCCAGTCTGAGCAATGAATCATAATCCAATGGCAGCACACAGCTATGCTACAGCTGAACTCTTTCCAATCAACCCATAGGCTAATGCACCTCACAGGAGTTTACTTCATTAACTGAAGAGTGAGACCTTTTGTCAGTGAATCATCCATTCCCTTGCAAAGCAGAGTGTGCTACTTGTCCATATTGCACGATTGGTAATACACATAAAGAGACTTAGGAAATCTTCATGACAAAGGCAAATAATAATGATTATAGATCTAGATGGATATATATAATATATAATTTAAAATTTTATTTTAAAACTTTGCACATACACTTCTTCAGTATCCTCCTCTTTTGTTCATTGCACTGAAAAGTTTCAAAAAACACAAAATATATCCCTTTACTAAACATTTTTTGTTCTTAGGTTACAAAAAGATGAACATTTCACAGTCACAAAGCAGAAGTACATTGGTCCAAAACATCTTCCTGCAGCAGGTCCTCCTTTCCTCAGGACATATAAATCCCAGACAGTTGTACAGATCTTAAGATATTAAGATGAATTGTCCAATGAAGGAAAGAAAAATGTGGCAGCTACTAGAAAGAAATAAAATCAAAATAAGACACCTATGAAAGAACACCAACAGTAATGATTAAAAAAAAAAAGCAAAATGAGCATGGAGGTGGACAAGGGCATCCTCCTTCAAGTACATCACAGGTAGAAATACAGCAGCACAGTTACAGCATCATTTGGTCACTCTCTCTGTAGTAGCCACATCACTGAATCTTCATCTAAGACACATGGAAGAAAACTATTTACACACCTAAAATGTTGGGGACAAACAACAATTCCACACAGTTTGCCATTCATGTTTGATACAAAACTGTTGAAAGTATTTGGACATAAAACATAAAACAAAAGCAAAACGCTGAGGCTGGAAGAAATACAGCAGATTTGCTCAGAGCGTGTAGTGTTCTTTAAAAACTTAGCAGAAGCTCAGAGCCAAAATTTGCCCAAACATCCTGGAGGCACAGAGTCAACAGTACCTCACAGACCTCTCATCATATTTTAACATGGAAATAACTGTAAATGGAAATCCACTGATAACAGCAGACTGTCCACTCTTCCTTTAGCTTGTTAGCCCTGTTGTTTTCTAGAATTTTTTAACAAAATTTTCTCTCTTTCCATCTTGAGGCCACTGAACATCTCAGACAATACACTTTCGTGTTCATGAAGGAAGCATTATTCCCTTAACATACCAAAGGATGGTTGTGTACCTCACATAATAAAGTCTAAATAAAATTTCTAACCACCTTCTTCAATAAATTAAACAAACGAAATTTTAGGCTGCAGTGCAAGAGGAAAGTGTCTGAAATGTCTGTACTATCTTCTTCAACAGTATTCATAGAATGGTGGAAGCTTCTTGGTTTTGAGCTTCTAGAAGTGGGACCACAAAACAGTGTTACACTGCACTATCAGCTAACTGGAACTCTATTATCAGCGCCTTTCCTTGCCATTATCCAAGGAAGGAAAAGAACTTGCTCAACTTTCCGAGCAATGCCTATGCACAGGCAAGGCTCAGCACTGCGCAATAGCAATATGAATGCAGATGTAACTCAGCACTGAGCTTCCTTGCTGCTAAGGCTTACACAGTTTTGGATACCAAGGGAACTTGCCTGGCAAAACCCAGCAGTGGTTTAGTTCAGGCAGTAACTAAAATGACATGCCAAGGATCTAAAATTTGGACTTGATGCCTAACTTGCTCCAGTCTGAGGACATGAGCTGTCTGGTCCTAACTCGTGAGCTTCACTGAGCCCTGGAGCACCTACAAGTCTGAACGTGGCACCCATCTTCACCTATCTGAAAAATAGTATTTGCACCACAGATCCTCCCTGCCATCAGTGGTTTCTAATGCTGTGATTCGCAAAATAATTCAGCCTATAAAGGGAATTGGAAATGCTTTTAATTATTCTTGCTTCTTGCACAATACCTCCGCAATAAATAACTCCCGCCTGCTATTTCTGTGAGGCTGGGGTGTGTATATGTATTTATACCATGCCTTGAAGCAGAGCACTGACCCCAGTGCAGGGAATGTAAGAAGCTCCTACAGAAAGCAGATAGAAGTGAAAGCCCGAGTACTAATGCAGCAGGTCAGAGATGCACCAGACACTCTGGGGAGAAAAGCACCTAAATGTGTAAAAGATACTTTGTAAAAAAGCAAAACAAAAAGCATCACAGCATAGTTTCAGTCACATACTGAAACCTTTTATTAAAGTTCTCAGAATTCATTAATTGATGCTAATTGATACTAATTGTTAATACTGTACTTCTGCCGTTTCCAGGGGAGAGGCTGACAGTGAGAACACAACTCGACCTGGGTCCAGCCACTGCAGAGAAGTCATATGGCAGTGCCTCAGATGAAAAACAAACACTGTGCAGGCTGATTCACCAGGACTCACCAGATCATGGTCTGAGAAGTCACCCATCAGTTTACTTCCCACCAAGTCATGCAATCTGCTAACCCCTCTCTTCAGGGGTATATTTAAAAAACACTCCTGAATGAGTAGTTGTCTTGAAGTTTTGCTTTTAAATTTTGGCAAATGCTACACAGGAAATCTATTTCCACCACATTGTACTCAGTGGTTTTATAAAGACTGGTATGTGTGTTGACATCATGTTACCAAATAATGAAGACCAACAGTGCATGAGCACTGAAATATTTGACTCAGGCTTGTAGCTGGTACCAGCAAGCACCAGCTTCTTTGCTGTTCAGACAGTTTCACCAGATTTGCCAGCACTAGTTTCTTTGTGAAAGAGGATCTGAATTGCTAGATGACTATACAACTGCATTTGCGAAGAGACAACAGGAGTTACATAGAGCATGAAAAGCACGTTTACAAGTTTATTAGGCCAAAAAGAAGTGCAAGAGAAGTTCTCTTGCTTAAAATTTGAAACATATGAGGGGCCATGGGAAAAATATTCTAGACTCTAAACCTCTCTTTTTACCCAGATGCACACAGAAAAAGAGGTAAAGAGAAAAAAAATAAGGAAAGAAAAGATAAAGCATGACAATACATAATCAGATATGCCATTGATTTATGCTGAAGCTCTAGAATATAAAACGTCTGTGTTCTGCACAGCTTTATCACATGCAGGCACTGGGAACTTGTGAAACAGTTTTCAGGCTAAAATAATGCAGCTTGCTGCATGTTTGAGCCGTTACACACTCCACATCGCCTGAAACCCCTTCTGGATCTAGAGATTTAGACCCAAATCCACCAAACTGTTGCAAATATACTTCAAGATGCAATCAAATACAGCATCTGGGCAGCTACATCGCACTCATGCTGCGTTGTGTTTACACAGCACATCATAAACTACAAAACTGGCAAGCTCTGGGTCACACCTGCTCAGAAGAAAGTCTGCAAAGGGCACAGCATCCTCTTTCTACTTTGGAAAGGACACAACATTTGTAAGCTCCCTAGTCAGCGCCGTACAATTACATCAGCTCCTGCTGTTTTTCCTGTCAAAGAAGTACAAACCAGATGAGCAGCTCCACATGAATGTGGTCTGGGGACAAATTAGGTGAAAGTTGGCTCCCCAGCGAATATACCTGCCTATACGCTAGAATCTTCTAGTTTTGTTTTTTTCTTAAATTTCTGCCAGTGAAGTAGGAGAGCTGTCTGCTTGAAGACTAGACAGCAAGGTTACACTGCAGATTTGCTCACTTGTTTCTCTCTCAAACTACTGCTTTCACTTCAATAATGTTTTATGCAAATTTTCTTTATTTAAATTGATTTATCACTGCTAAGAAAAATGCTGCTAAAGCTAGCCAAGGACTTGAATCTATCACAGTCATACTGTAATCCTTGACTACAGTTCTCAATGCCGAAAGGACAGAAAGTTATAAGCTGTCACATTCTGATCACCCAAGTCAAGCAGGCAAAGGTACACTGAATAATAAATGAGGCAGGAAGAAGTGAACACCTTTTAAATAGATCACTACCTGGGTATTCAAATTGCTAATGAGAACAATACCACCACTTCCATGTAGGAATCCAACTAAAAATACACTCAGGAGCCCAAACAAATTTACTAAATCCCAACTGATGCAAAACCTTTATGATCAGGGATCCTTTCAACAGGATAAAGCAGGCAGAATCATTCAATGAATGTAAATCTCTGATCCCAAAAAACCCGCAGCCTCCAGGTAAATATCACATATAGCTGAGTTTGCATGCTCTGTATAATCATGGTATACACACAACAAGGAATCTGGATGAATAACTCCTCACACCAGAATAAATTCTGCCATACAGAACTGTGACCTATTTCTCCTGGACAATTTTGCAGGTGGCTGTTTTAGCTGCAGTAAACAGGCACAGTCACACTGAAAACAATTTCAGTTTTCCTACTAAAATACAGGAGGTATCTACTGAAGAAGAGATGGGAGAGGAAAATGGGGGCTCAAAGGATTACACAAGTTTGAAGTTGTCCATAGATAAGTCATGAATACAACTTTTTGAAAGAAGAAAACTCTTGCGTCTCATATATGTATGTGTATATATATCTATATATTTAAATGAGATGTGACCCAAGCCACCTTCTGAATATTTGGGGGTAGATTTCAGGAACCTCCTTGGCTTCTGATACCCACTTCTACTTTCACAACTGAAATGGCTCTTCCAAGCTACATGGTAAACTGAGAAAAAAATTAATTCCCCACCCGACCTGGAGGGATGACAGAATCCATAATATGCTAGCAGCATTTAAATCCCATTCCTGTTAAGCACCAAAACCATTTCTATAGGGAAATTGGAATCTTCAGGGTTACCTTTAATCATATACAGTATACGTGCAGAGCCCTACCTTTCGGGCAGAAAAATACCCCTCCAGCATTACATCAATTGGAAGTGTCTTGGTCAGACCAGCAAAACCATAACGTCTCTTACAGGCCCTTCCCAAAAGGATCCCCATCCTATAATCACTCTTGATGCTACTTTCATGACTGTTTGTTCCCATGTATCAAAGGGATGACGTAGACAGAGATGTCGTCTCCAGAGCCCAGCCTGTCATTGGATATTCGCCAGCCCCGGTCCTTCAGCACTCCCCTGGCTCGCATCACCAGGTCCTGCGCCGCCAGCGTGTACCTGTGGAAAAGGCAGAATATAGCCAGAGTGTGTTTGCCTCTGTGAGGAGAGTGGGTTTTCACAGCCTGCCGCCTGGCAGATTTAATGTTGTGACCTGTTTCCCAGTGTTTTAGAAGCAGGCAGGAAAAACACAAACCACGGCATACCCACAAAGCGACTCCTTCCAGTTCAGTGACAGCTCCTGAATAAGAATGTAAAGGTATTTGATAGACACCGCTTGACCAAAAGTTATCGGCCATTCTGGGTGCCTGGCTTCACCACTCTTCAGAAAAATATTAAACATGCTTGCCTTAACGAATTGGCTTTCTAGGAGTAGTCTGAAAAATTGAGGACCCCAAATAACACTACTTGTTGAAAACTACACACTGGTTCACTGACACACCTGAAGGTAATCATATCTGAACTACTTCAGAGATGAACTGTAACAAAGAAAGTAATTTGGAGGCAAGTAATAGAGCATGAGAAATAAAATCCAAATTACACTTTAAGCCAAGTAGACTAACTTGTCTGTTTTCCTTGACTGTAGGAATGATTTTTAAATCTCTTTTATTCTGAAACTGGAAAAGGAAACTTACAGTTAATGTGGCCAGATTAACAGAATCCCACAGTTCTTTCACATTTATAAGTTCAATGAAAACTGCATGAATGTGAGTTGTCAAGTGCTTAATTTAGTGAAATACCAAGGCTCATATTGCTTCAAAACTCCCAGCTTGTGCTGGGCTGAGTGACATTGGATTTATGGGAGTTATTTTTCTGTCCTGAAAAAATACCACATGCTGCTTGGGGGCAGAAGGGGGTCAGAGTCCAAAAGTGGAGCATAGACAGTGCCCTGTCATGTGTGCTGATATGTCCTCCCTTATTGCTTTAGCTGCTGTTACTACATCAACACATCTGTGTACTCAGAAACTTCCTCTGAAAGAAATCTCATTATAGGTGAACAGCTACTGTCACGTTTTACTTCATCAGTCCAACACCTGGCCAAGATGTTCTGAATTAGTTGGGTGGAGGCAAACCTTTCTATTATTAGATAATTAAAAATTAATTGAATAGTTAAAAGACTGACAAGAAAAAAAAACAGTTCAATACTGTGTCTGCATGTGTTTTATTTAAAGCATAAGTATCAACCTCCAAGATGATGCAGGACTCTATGAAGCCACACACACAGGCCTCGAGAACTAAAGCACACCTCTGTAGTTTCCAAAAACCAGGAAGGACAAGAAGTGTTTGCATTTCAATATCTCCTTTTCTAAGGAGGATCCTTGACCTGAAATGATCTGCCCAGATCTCATCTGAGGAATGGGAAAGAACAATAACTCCATTGATCAGAAGGTCTGTGTGGGTAAGTTTATCAGTTACCTAGGACTGTTATAACCCCAGAATTTTTCACCACAGAATGCATTATTAAATGGTAATTTCTATCAGTAGAGAGTTTATTCAGTCTCTGGGAATAAAACATACCCAATTATGTTCTCTTTCTAGAATTTCGATGCTTTAATTCAAATTACTCTTTTGAACCAGGAGTAGATATATTTGCTCTACATGAAAGATTTCTTCAATGCAAGTGAATCAACACCTGATTACTCATAAGGTTTGATGCTAAATTCAAGTAATGTTGTACAGCAGCAATGCACCCCTGCTACTAATGGTACCAAGTGATAAAATTTCCAGCCTTCACTTGTTTTGACAAATGATTTACTTTTAGCCATAAGAGAACAGCCTAAAGACACAAAATCCAACACGCTTGCACATACACATGCACACTGTCTGTATGTTCCAAGATTAGTCTGTACCAACAACCTTGAGCTGTAATAGCAAAATAACAAGAAGCACTGGCCTTACTGCCCTAATGCAACATCAGATCCTTTTTTCTAATGGGGTAAAACCAAACACACATACTTGTACTCCTCAGTTCCCAAATCAGATGCAGGGCTAAGGAACAAAAGGACTCCATGTGGCAAGCAAGAAACTGAAATATTTATTCACAGCATGTCTGATTCTGAGTGAATTTTGGCAAGAACATACTTCCCAAGGATTTTTCAGCTATTGTCACAACTTAAGAGAGAAACACCCATCATTCTGCAAGAAAACTTTGCTTTCCTGCTTTTTCTAATTAAGAAGGGCTCCCCACATCTGAAAAGTACAAAGGAATGAGTATTGCTTTTGATTGTGTTAGGGTTTTGCTGCTGAGTGTTTGGAAAGGGCAAGATAAAAAAAAGGAATTTTAATAAACCAGAAATTCTCTCATAGACAGACTGTGAAATACTGAAGAAAACCAACACAATGAAGCAAATGAAAAGGAACAGGTGAAGGCAGCAGTGAAGTAACATATTCCTCTCCTGTGTAGAGCTGAACTGAAGCAATGGTGTTCAACTTAGCACTAGAGAAGATAGGGTGAGTCTCTTGTACCTGGAGATGAATAGGAGCAGCAGTCCATTATTGAATGTTTTATTCTCCAGTGCTGTGAAATTGGGATTCAGCTCTAGAGACAGCATTAGAGAACTGCTGAAGTAGTTTTAAAGTATCCACTTCCTCCGAATGAATAGCCTTGCTGGAATACAACTTTTGTGTTTTAAGAATAAATATGTGGGGATTTTTCTTCTGCTGGAGCTTTCTGTATTGATCAGTGAAAGTACTGCAGGAGAAATGGTGACGGGGGTAATTGTGCTGCTGTCTGAGCAGCTTATCTTCTCACATCCAGCAGAGGTGGAGGAGCTCCCCAGCATCCTCCTAAATCTCTAGATAGTGTGAGAGAGAAAGTGAGAGGGAATAAGAAAGGACAAGAGGAAGCATGAGAAACAGAAGGTTCCCAAGGTCAGGGGATAAACCTGCCTAAGTGCAACTGAAGGAAAAGGGCAGAGTCATGCTTTTCCCTCTTCATACCTCTTCAGAGAGCTGATGTATGGAAAGCAGCAGTGTGTCACTACCACCTATTCTTCACTCAGAGTCCCCTTAATGTTCATCTGCCACAATACCCATAAGAAATCAGCTATCTAAGAAATCCAGCTCCACCCCAGCCTCTTCACTCCATCACAGTAGTCATCCAGGAACTGTTCTTTAAACAAGTCTGTGCCTACCATTCACTGAGGCTCCAAATCCCCTGAGGTTGTGTCTGCATGGCTGGATGAAGACAGTCCCGAGGACTTTGCTCTCCCTGCACTTGGAGATGTCCAGGCATATGCTATGTTTGACAGGATTCAGAGATGTTTTTTATGTAGGCAACAAATGCTTGCAGTAAATACTGGCAGGAGAGAGTCCCAAGAGCATTGCCGAGGGCTGTAAGCTGTTACCCATGAGGCTATAAAGTAAATTTTAATCCAAATGGGAGGACTATTGCTCCCACAAGGAACTAATTATGTAACAGATAAGTACTCTGCAGCTCTAAAATCCTGTCTTTTTTTTTGTTTGTTTATTTGTTTTTCCTTGTTAATATGCTGCTGTCAGGGAGTAAGTAGGCTATTGGGTCAGGAGGATCCAGGATCTGCTCCACAGGTTGGTTCTCTGGAAGACCACAGCATTACCAAACCCAGAGTACAAGTCTCTTACATTCTGACAAGTTTTCTACATCTCTAGAGATATCACATTTCCAGCTGATCACCTCACCACAGACTGTGTCACTACCCCCATCACAGAACCTGACATTTTCTAGGATAACATTTCCTTTAAACATAACACTGATAATACAGCAAACAAGATTTTCCTGTCACTGACTAGTGAGAGGAATGAACACAGGTCCACAGTCTGACCTGCTATGCTATTGTAAGTTCATTAGTTATACCTCATTTAGACCACTGTGAAGTAATTACATAAAACCTCTCACATAGTACTTTAAAACCTTTAAATATTCTTTACAACCAAGCAGCAAGAGCAATTCCACAAAGGTAATTTTCATAAATATCATTGTAAACTATATGAGAGACTGCTGCAATTACCTTTTGCATGCTGGCATGAGAAATGTCTTGTCCCTGCTATTTGTAAGCCTCTAAATGACCTAGCACAAAGTTGCTTAAAAGAACAAATTGATTTTCAATTCAGATGTCCATTCATAGACCAGCAGGTCAAATACCAATAAATGTGTTTGTTCTAAGTTATAAACAGCAGACTCAGTTCTGGAATGAGTGGTACTCACGTTGGCACAAACAGCAACTAATTCCCCACAATTACTAGAGCTAAACCGGTACAAGCAAATCTAAATGAAACAAAGAAAATCTCATTTTCCTTTAGTGTTTCTGATTGCTGAGTGTTCTATAATGGATGAAAAAACTACTCACCTAATAAGTAAAAAAGATCAAACAAAGAATTCCCCTTCCTGCTGCAGCAAACATGGTGGCCATCACCAGCTCAGTAAAGACCAAAAGGAACTAGACAGACTCAACACACCCTGACTGTATTCACAACAGACAGGACTGGTGAGGATGGTAGGCAGGGACAACTTTGCCCAAACACTGGATGAGAAACAGAGACAGAGCAGGGTAGAGGTATTGCATTTTACTGGGTGCCTTTGCAAGAAGAAACTCAGGGGTGCAGGAATGAGAGCAGAAGCCCCTTGCATCTCTGAATGGTGTCAGGGCATAACTGAAAGCAGATTGGATGGGTCATCTCCTCCTACCTTAAATTAATGGCATGTCTGCATAGCATAGTACCAGATGCCCTGGAAGTGCCCCTCCCTAATTCTGCCTGATCTCCTCCCAGAGAGAGGGCAGACACACCTACATGTTTTGCTGAAGCAGAGACAGTCCTGGCTGTCTTTCATATCACATCTCATCTTTGGTGCAAGGAGGTGGGCAAGGTCAAAATACTGCAGTTGCAGCTTCATGTTAATCATTCATTCTCCTGATGATTGCAACAAAACCTCTTTTTGCATTCCATGTTTGTAAGTGTCAGGGTGAGAAGATACTATTGTTGAGCTATTGCAAAGCTGCTCTCACTTTAAAACCCAAGTGTCTGTCAGGGTGTCCGTACGTACTTATCTTGTTTGCTGACAGAGAATGGGGCTGACCCTGTGAAGATGATGACTTAAAAATATGAGAAACACCAAGCATTTTGAGATGGCTCTCGAAGGGTTATTTCTGAAACTCTGCTTTCCACAGACCAGCTGGGGATATGTAAAATCTCTTTTCACCCTCTTAGCCCAGGGTGAGGCAGAAGACAGTGGTAGACAGGGCTGAATTCAGGCGCAACACAAACTTCCCTTCCTGAACAGTCTCTAGGGAAGGATAAAGCTCTTCCCACTTTCACAGTCCTGTTTACAAGCAAGAGACTTCTGATCTCTAGCATAATATTTTAAATCATAGTGACATGGAACTCAGCAGCAGGCAGACCTGTGGACTCACTCAAGACAGACAGCCTCTAGATAGTTGTTTGGGAACTTGTTTGCATGGTGGTATGTTTTAAAGACAGAAACATATAATTTAAGAGGTGATAAAGACAGGAAAATGAAAAGAATGAGGAAGAATAAAATTGTGAAATGAAACAGAATCCAATTAAATGGAGTCAGACTTTCCACCTCTTCCATCACCACACCTGTCCTGGTAGCAGTAGTCATTCCCTGCTGAAGGTGGGTTTCAGGATTATACTATGAGCAGGAATGAGTAGGAACTCCACTATGCAGTATTTATATATACATACACGCAGAGTGACAGAGAGACAGATGCTCAGTATGTCCTACTGAAAAATAGTCTTTAGTGTTAAGGGACTATCCAGAGGAGAGTTAAGTGGAAACCTGTGACTGCTCTAAACAGACTTGTTGCCATATATCTTCTAAGACTTCAGCCTCCTACAGTTTTCACAGGACCTCGTACAGCCAACGAAGTGGATCCTATGCCAAGATTCTGTGATCCCACACCTATTCCTTTGAAGGCTGCCAATTTTGAGTTATAACAGACCCTTGCCCCAAATGCCCATGTTTGCTGTAGAGGTTCCATCCAACTTATTAAAATGTTTTCTTATAAGTGTTGCATATTTCCTGAATGTTATTCATATCATACTTTCTACAAAAATATGTTACCAGAAAGTGCTCTTCTATGGAGAAGCTAGAAAATCAGGAATGAGCACGAACCTGTGGGGATCATCGGGGTCACAGTTTGGTAGAAAGTTAGTGACAGCTTCTGCCACTTCTTCATTTAACAGCACATCCCAGAGTCCATCAGTAGCTAGGATCAGAACATCATCTGGCCCATGCTCATACTGCAGGAGGTCATAGACTCTCACCTAAAACACAAAAATCCAAGAGATTCATGAAGGAGGAGATTGTCAGACCTGTTTGCAAAACATTGCTGGGCTTGGCTATGAGTTTAGCACGTTTGGCCAAGGCACTGAAATACCTCCCAAGGCACTAATGGAGTCTGTCTGCAATTTAGCCCCCAACATGGCCCTTCCTGCTGCAGCTCAGCATGGCTCAGGTGCTAACCCCAGCCAGGATGGATGCAAGCATTCCTAAGCCAGGCTCTAAAGTACAGTGCTGCTGTTGCTGCCAGAAGGGCTTGAAGCCTCCCCCACCCAGCTGCCTGATTTCAGTGCATGAGGCTCTTCCCTATCATTGGCAGCACTAGTCATATGGAAGCTGAATAATTTATTTGATGAATTTTTGATATTTTCTAATAAAATATTCACAAATAATTGTTTTCACTATTTGTCTAGATCCATTTAACCCTTCCAGATAAATTGCATGTTTGGAAATGTCTGTGTGGCACCAGGCATTGCATTCACTTTTCTAAACCTGAGGCACCTGCTGCACTAAAGTGTCGTGCCTGAGCAAGCGAGTGGTTCCATGAAATGGACAAAAACTGTTTACCTGCTCAGTCACATGTATCTGTAAACACTTCAGTAGCTAAAGACTGATTCAAGATCTGCACAAAAGTGAAGCTTATTCACACTATTAAATTGTCCACTGACTTCAACTTGTCTGTCTGCAGCTCCAGTCAGGGTGATCACTGCTGGCATCTCTGTAACACCCTGCCTTTAAAACAACTTCGAGCATCCTCTTCCCAGAGAGGCTGGGGAAAGCTGGGAGTGGAGGGGGCAGTCACAGGGGTGCTGCAAGGCCATCAGCTGAGCCAGAATACAAGCAAAGGCCATGGAAAGTGTTTTAAAACAAGTCTTTAGTTTGGTGTAACTCCCCTTCCAGCGCCTGCTGTGCTCCGGCTGACAAACCGCCTCCAACTCCCAGGTTGTGATGGGGAGCCATCACCAAGCACTCACGGAGCACTTTAATTACACCAGCAACAATCACAGATTGAAAGAATTGTAACAACCTTGGCAAGGCACACAGGAGGAAAGGATCGTCTGTACTGAAGTTTGGAAGTGGCGCACCTTGTCACGCACCCTGCTCCAGTCTTGGACTCCACAAACAGCTGTGGCAATTGGGAAATTTGTAAGTCCAAGCACTTGGTATAACTAGAAAATATGAGCTGTTTTATTCTCTCTCATGGTGCCCTCTCCCCTTAGGAGCCACGGAACAGGCAATACACATAAAATGCCTGGACCTTTTAATGTAGTTATGCTTTTATGGGACTGCAACAAGTACTAGAGGAGAAAAAAAAAAAAATAAAATCACCAAGACCTGGCTGCTAATACTTACCAGTTCGCCTTTCACTCAAAAGCACAAGAAGGTCATTTGTTAAATATGACCTTCACTATCTAAGGTAGCAGCTGAATAAGGCCTTTGGAGAGGATTAAATTCAAGGCAAGATACTCTCTTTATTAGAGCATATCTCCTTATTCAGATTGAGTGGTAATATAGAAAAGATCCCTATATGCAGCACAGCTCTCATCTCGAGCTCAGTGCATGGAAATCAGTAGCTGTCATAGCCTCCATTCCCAGAATTTAGTTCAGCCTCTTAACAGCCCACGGTTTCAACTTGGAAATCACTGGGGTGTGGAGGGTAAGTGGGCCAACACAACCATCAATATGCAGCACACATTCTGGTAAGATCTCTTGGGGACTAGAAACTATTTGAGAAAGCATCAGGGTTAATGTTCAGGAATGCACTCAGCACCAAGCCCCTCAGAGGGCTAACCAAGCTTGGAACGTCAGTGCTGGGAAAAACATATCTGCCATGGCTCTCCAACCAAGGCAAAGGTGTGAAACTAAAGCCATGCATCACTGATTTGAATCTTCCTGAAATGAACAATCTTGTCTGACTGGAGAGCAGCACTGGGGCAGATAAGAAACTTGTCAAAGCTACCTGCAGCCAATCCACAGGTCGAAAGGTAAGAGCAATACTAAGAACATGTTTTGTTTTGCGGGAAAAGGAAAAAAAATGCAATCACTGATTTACTGGGTAATCTGGGAACAGATTTATTGGGTAATCTGTCCTAGAAGGACAAGCTCTGTGAACCGAGCATCTCCAGAAAGGCACGCATTGAGAAGGAACTAGACGTCAGAAGTGGTGCAGGGAACAGTGGGATGAGCAATAAGGGATGTTAGGCTGGTCTCTAGGCTAAGGAAAAGAGAATGCCAAGGTTACAAGAGACAAGCTTGGGGCAACTTCAGGTAAGATTCTTGTACACAAGGGACGAGTTGGACATGCAAAAAAATGTTTACTGAAATGCAGCTTTGTCTGTCTTCTAATTACCTTAAGTCCTTTCCTTGGATTTCTAAAATACAGCTGTAGGTGCCCCTAGTATGGTACTAACAAAAGGAGTTAGAGCTGTCCAGTCTATTGCAGGTACAGGTTATGTTCGCAGACCACCTTGCCCAGGCACAGAAAGTAGCCAGCTCCTAACCCTTAATTTTTCTGCAAGGAGCTTTGTTCTAGTTCTTACTTGGGTCAGTGAGGGTTTCTTACAGTTGTGATATGTGCCTTCTGCTGGACATGGATCAGTGTGACAGCAGAGCTCTTGTAAGCATATAGGTTGGGCAGCACCACCAAGGCATGTGGAGTGAAAGCTCAGACCAGCAGGGCTCAGTGAACACCCCCTCCACACACATCCCACAGCTCATTGACTGCAATGGAAACGACGATTTTATTTTCTTAAATTCTAGAGTCAACCTTCCCCATGACTGCCTCCCTCCTGTAGCCGTATTTCAGGGTGTAAACAGTGAGGTTTAAGCCATGTTCTGTCTGTGACACAAGTTTGCACAAAGCTGCACACACTGCAGAACAGCACTGAATAGCCCCATTTGTGCAGGTGACAATTGGCCAGACAATGACTGGCAGTGCAAAGGTTTCCTTGACTAAGGCTGCACCCTTGACAAATTTTCTAACAATGCCATCCTGAATCTTCAGTCTTTCCCTCATGAATCACTGCTTCTGCAGCCAGACATCGATCCTGATAGTAGCCCACTGAACTTGTGTCTTCTGCCCCAAATGCCTTGGGCTACCTGTGCATTGTCCTCTGCCTCCCATGCTGCCCTGAGAGCCTTCTCAGCAACTCCGTCCAGCCTACCAGCTCCTTCTGTGCTGCCCTGGTAAAGCTTCTCACTCTTTAACTTAATCTCTCTGGAGGATCAGGGCAGTCCTCAAAGGAGTCCAGTTTAGTCACCATATTTCTACTATCCACTGATGTCTTACTTATGTAAAGCAGCTGACCTGTTAACTAGCTAAACTTGACATTTGTAACCAGAAAATGTAAAAAGCCAGCTATAAGGAAGAAACAGCAGAACCTCAGCAGCAGAGGCAACCATGAATACAAGCACTGGGTTACCTTTATATCCTATATATAGGACAATACTAGTTAACCTGACTAGTTAACAGATCTGCTGATAGGTAACAGTGGATACACACCACTGGAGCACGTGGTCATACACATCTTTCTGAATGTGCGTTATGCAGTTTGTCACGTAATGTCTTTCTTCAATCCAGGTATTTGTTTCTCATATTACTCATCTACATGCAGTCAAGAGCGTTGAGAAAACCGCTCTGTGCAAGCAATGAACAAATAGGTGGGCTGGTTTTATATTTACATTTACAAACAGATCTACCCACTGGACAAAACCTGCCTTTGGCTGCTGAAAGGGACCATGGCAGCTCTGCAAAGGTGCTGGGGTTTGTTTGCCAGGTTTGTTTTTAAGAGTCCCTGCAGCTCAAAAGCCGTTCACAACAGTGACAAGGGAGCCTGCAGCCACCTGAGGTGCCAGCCTCGGGGGAATTCGAGCCTGCATTCACTCGCCTGCACTATTGATCAACTTGGCTACTTCAATAAATTAAGCCCTTACTTAATTGTATCATTCCTTTTTATGCACAGTATTATCCAGTGTAGCTTTGCTGGCAAATGACAAGATCTTTCAATACCACCCTCCAAGTAATTTATATGTAAATAATAAAAAGCGGGTCCCAACACTGCTCCCTGCAGCACTCACCAATTAATCTCCTTTTAGCTTTTTACTGCCACCCTTTGTTTCCTGCCCTTTAGCCAATTTCCAGTAGACTGTGCCAACTTTCCACTTAGTCTGTAGCTTCATATCTTTTATATTAATAACCTGTGATGCAGAGCAGTTTCACAGATGTTTTCTGAGAAATCAAAGTGCTCCTGCAAGAGCATCTACTGCATTTATTATTCTTTTTTTAATTCTCTTATAGACATAACCTGAAGGACCTCCAACCACTAAAGTGTGATGTTTGCTTCCTGAAACCGTCTTGACTCCCTTTGATCATATTGTACTTCTCTGTGTATTTACCTTATTTTTTCCTTTCAATGGTGTAGTTCCTAAAGATTTCTCCAGAAGGCAGATGCGAAACTAAAACAGTCTCCTTGAACATATTTGTAGAGTTGTCAGAAAGATTTTATTAACATAATGGAACAAGAAAAATTCTCCTTCATTACCTTCTTATCATTTGCTGTGGTGGCTGGCTTCGGGTTCATCGCTGGCAAGGGCCAAATGCTGACATTAGAGCCACATCTCTCCTCACCAAATGGCTGAGCTCCCGTTCAAAAAATTTCAAGATACAATTCTGCTTTTCAGCTGCAACAAGGTAGCTCTTACTAAGTTTTGAAAAGCAGAATTTCCTGCTGAAAGCTTTCAAATTAACTGTAGCATTATGAAAAATAAATATTTAATTCCATGCCAGAGAGCCTCAGTCATGGCTTGCCTGCTTTGTGCTACTCATTATAAGAGGTTCAAATCTCTAGAGCTCACCAACCTGCAGAAGTCCTCCAAATCTGGTCTCATAACAGCTGAGCCACTGAATACTGATTACATTTGTCACTCTTGGCTACATGACTTCTCCTCCCATAGCCTGGCACTCTACCAAAGTATCTTTTCATACCACCTTCAAATTACTATTATATGCCTATTTCTGGATGCGGTCTCAGAGACGTTTACCTTTCCTTGAGCTAAATTTTGGTGGACATGACATACCAGAGCTTTGTCACCCTGGATGTAAATTGTTCTGAAAACTCACCACATTGCTCCTGACTTGGGAAAGGACATTGTAATTATGGCACAGAAACAGAAGCCAGAGGACTTGGATCCTCCCTCTGTCACGACTCACTGTGAGTCTTAATTTCCTGTGCCTCCCCTTTTCCAGGTCTGGAAACCACACATTGTGCTCCCCTACCCCTATATAAACAATTCGAAATCCAATGCTGCACAAGGGCCAAATATGACTGCTGCTTGATGCCACTGCCCTTGCTTCCAAGTGCCAAGCTTCCCAGATGGCAGCATAAAGATGTAGTTTCTTAATGCTGGTTCCTGTGCAAGGTGCACTGTCCTCATAGGGACAAAACATGTTTGGGAAAAACATGAGGAGTTAAAGCACTGGGGCTCTTTCCGGGAAGAGAAGGAAAAGATGAATAGGAGAAGGAGGTGCAATGGAAAGCAACTAGGAAAATACGCTACTTCCTAATAATACCCAGGGTTGGTGGTTTTTTTGCCAGTATCTCTAAATTAAGATGGTTGGTGCTCTCTCTTTCTTCCTCCCGCCCTCATACATTTCTGCTGAATTTAGCTGTGAAAGGGGTGTGGAAAAAAACCAATTTTGCTTCTCTTTCGCAAAGCAGCTAAGAGATCCTGAAACGTGGATAGCATACGAACTGGATGTCATATTCCAGAATTTGAACACGTACGGACACATTCCACACAAATCAGAAAAGCCCATGAGAAGCTTTGGTTTATACGCACAGACAAATACTGCAGCAGCAATTGGCAGAGATGATACTGCAGGGATGCTGTGCTGGAGCCATTATGTACCCCAGAAACACTGGGTCTCAGGTAGAATTGCATCATTTTTCTGGCATTAAACAAATCCATCAGAGTGATGAGGCCAGAACTACTGCCTGTCTGTCTGAGGAGAACAGGAGCAGGTCTTAAGTGAGGGACACCACACATTCAGAGGGAGAGAGGGAAGGTACACGATTGACAGCAAGGAAACATGAAGAAGGGGCTGTCTGTAGATCTCCGCCGTTTCTTCAGGGCCAGAATCTCTCAGCACTGTTTTAATTTTTACTTTTACAATTGAAATTTTAAATATAATTTATATATAATAACTATACATAATTTTTATATTTCTGTTTACAAGCACAGAGGCAAGAGGCGACCACAGTGCCATTCCGTGAGTGAGAGAGATTGACTTTAGTCATGGGGTGGATTGTGGTGGTGCATCCTTCCTCCCTGCCCCTCCTCAGGCTACACTATAATGTCAGAAATGCTCATTAGGCCTCAGTCTTGATGAAGAGTATCAGGGCTAAGGTCCTCTTGAGCTTATCAGAAACACTGCCTGCTCCCAGGAACTTATGCTGCCTAATAAGTTGCTGGTTTTTTTTCAAACAGCCTTGGAAACTTATTTTTCTTGCCGGAATAACAACTCAAATGGAACAACATTATAACAAGTTACCAACCCAAACTGCAGCCAGAACAGAAAATTACTATGACCAAAGCCAGCTCTCTTGCAACTCTATAAACAGTGGTCCTCAGTGAGACCCTTTGAGCTTTCTGGGACCGCAGTGGGCTGCAACCAGCAATCTGAGTGGGGCCTCTCAGAGCCAGTGAACTCTCAAGTTTGCTGCACTGGAAAGACCATTGCTGAATGCCAATGACAGAGCCTGGACTGATAATCCCACTCCTCAAGGCTCAACCCTTTGCCTGCTGAGAAGATGCAAAAGCATCCGACATGAGTACTTCCCTGAATTTGGGAATTTTTCACAGGTATATACTCTGTTCATATTCCTTTGTGTCTGTGTGTGTACCAGTGTGAATATGCTGTAGCAAATGTACTATGAATGTTGCTCTCTTAGATTCTTAAGTATGTTACATTCGTATGTAAGTTAAGCCTGTGAGTTACTGTGTGCTCATAGTAAATTCTATAGAATCTTTTGTTAAATCATTCAAGTTAGACTATCGATTATGTGTTGTTAAATTTAAGTGCTGTTAAAACCTCTAGGCCTAAACTGTTGGTCAAGTCCAGGGCTAAGTATGGCAAGGGGGTCCACTCTGAACCTTGTGACTCAGTGGGAAGGTATTCCTTATTCCTTTTTATCCTTACCCTTTCCCATCCTTATCCTTTTTTGTCTCCAGCCTCCACATAGGTAATTTTTAGTTGACTTTAGTTTTAGATTGATTGATTTTAGATTTTATTCCAATTTTTCAGTGTGTTTCAACCATCTAGTAAGTAGTACAGTGAACCTTGCCAATTTTGTTGCACTTTCATTTTAATATTAAACTGCTTTTGTTGATAGCTTTGCCAGCGATTCTTTGAACAACCTAAAGCGCTCCTTCACAACAAACTGGTCTTAAAGATATTCTAAGCAAGGTTAATTTAATAATTTTGTTCCTTCCTAGCAGTATGATGTCATTTGTGTGTTTTCATTCTCTCATACTGCTATAGCAAGCAATAAATTCAAGGTCAAGTACTGGGTATGTTTAAAACTTCAGCAAGCCCCTTAACAGTGGACAGTTTTCAGCATTTGGGCCATGGAAGCAAGGCTGTCATCAGTTGGTTTGCCCTTGCTTAATATTTTATGAAAAATATGTGACATCTGTTCCTTGACATAGGAACAGGAATGCAGTTACAGAAGGAAAAAAGAGCAAGGTTTGCATGTTCCTTGTTAACAAATACATTCAAATCCCATTGGAAGGCTTGATATCCTTCACTACAAGGTCTTTGGTGGTCAAAAACTGGACGGAATTGCTTGCGATGAGCAATTCAAAATGAAGGAGGCATTTAAAACTACCCCTAACCTGAATACTGCATAATCTTCTCATTACACCAGCATTTGGGAGTGCACACTCATTATTTGGTGTTTGCACAAAACTATCATAATGAATTTAGAACTGAAGGTTAAGGAGCAGACAGATGGAAGCATAAAGTAGGCTTCCTGTGGCTCTTAGCATTTTCCTGCTTAAGAGTTTATCTGTGTAATGCAGGATACTACGCTGCCATGGAAGACATCCATCTGGAGCACACGGATTTACATCTTCTGTGAAGGCACCATGATGTAGGCCTCGATGGGAGCTGGAGCACATGAAGGTGGGGGGAGAGATGGGTGTCTGTCACACTGAATGGCAAGGCTATGAGATAACTGTAGACCCAGGAGTAAGAAGGAATGAATGCTCTGCCAGGGATATGGAGCAACCAGAGCCAGGCCACATAGCTCGGTAACTTACAATGTTCCTACTATGTGGATGTTACTGTCATGCTGCACCTTCGGAAGGGGCAGCATGTTACCTGTACTGGACCCACAATCAGAATGGACAATTGAGAAGAACAAATAAGCACACTAAGTAAATTTATTTCCCTCTCACAAATCAGACAGTTGAACCTTGGCCGTTTTACCTCAGGAGAAGAGGACAGGAAAGGTTTGATGTATATATTGGAGTCGTGTACTTTCAGGTCATGGTCTCCCAGTCCTCGGGTCACTCCAATTGTTGCCATAACCCGAGCCTGGAAATAAAGAAAAGCGATGGGATCAAATCTTGTTACATGCACTGTGTCAACAGGGAAATTCCTACTCTGTAACTGCTACAGTTGGGGATGAATTCCATTTTATTTCCCAGAAACTCTAGATTCAACAGAGCTAATCAACATCAAAGCTTTTCACATTCATGTCATCTCAATTTTCCTCATTATTCCAAGCTTTGTATTCATCCGCATCCCTCTCTGTGTACACCCATTTAAGACTGTGACCATCTGTAAGGGATTGGGACTGTGGAAACCTAAACCAGTCACCCCACCCTCCAGTAGTTTATGAAGCATTCCTTCAGCAAATTATATTATTAGCAAACAGATTTTATAAAGAGGGTGAGGAGCTTAATTACTCACATAAGGAATCTGTGGCATCTTCCTATTGACATATTTTTGTATATTCCCTCCCCCAAGGAAAAGTGTCAAGGGCCACCTTAAATTCCTGAACACACAGGTGACAGTGGCACTAACCATAGTGCTCTCTTCTGTGAAGAGTCAGTCTACAGCAGGTCTGCAGGTACCTCAGGTCCACTACTTCCTCCCCCAAGCAACATGACTTGTCTCCCAAGAGGTGCTGGGCTCTATTTCATTAATGCTTCTCCAAAGACTGACCAGGCAGCTGCCTCACAGTGAGCCCTGCTCTCTGTGGTCTGCTTATCGCGTCCCCCAAAGTCTAGCTTAGCCACAGCAGCTTCTGAACAAGGATGTTCACAGCACCAATAGCAGCAAGTAACGGACTCAAAATTATTTTGCCTCACTAAATCCTGGCTCCATAAGGCAATAAGAAAGTAAATTAAAAAGATGTGTGTGAAACATTTTGCAAATAATTATAAACCTAACCAAATTCAGAGATAAGCTGCAGGTCTGAACCTGCAAAACTTGGACTAATTTTGAAGAATGTCTATCTATGCATTAAGAATCTAATGCAGCAGGAGAGCACTATTTAGAAACACAGCAAGCACACAAAAATTAGCAAACTGACACCACTGCACCCTTATATTGATCCTATTGCTGCATCCAGCTAAGCTTGCTAGGACCAGCACTAATGATCTCACTGTTCTTAATCACAGAGCAGGAAACAAAGTATACCTAAAACGGAACAGCGTTTCTCCCTTTCAAGAAAAACCATCAACCTCCACGTATCAGAAAAATTCAACAGTGAGTTCCATGTGCACTAGCTGAAGAAGGGGTGTTATACTTTACAAATCCTGCCCTAATCCCTCCCCTTCCTAAATTAGAGTTTTGCAGCTCAAGCACTATTAAATATCTTCCTGCTTTGTTTCAGCAAACATAAGGTATGTTGCTATCTTCATCCAGCCTAGTTATTTTTACAATGAAACAGGAACATTTTAAGTCAATTATTAAGACAATCTCATTGCAGCCTACTTACAATGAGAGAAAAACAAAAGCAAACTGACAACAAATGACTGTTTGCTATAAAATTGCTTTTTAGTATGTTGAGCTCTCCCTGCCGCCCCCAGACATGAAACTGATTTATGAGAGAATCAAAATATTCTTTAAAGCTGTCAAAACAATAAAATAAAGAGATACTGAGTGGAAAACACTGGACTGCCACGGGCTAAACTGAGTGGTAAACAGCACAGAATTCCTTCTTCCTTTGGTCTGAGGAAAGCAAACATGCCCACCTTCTTGCCTTCTCCGTATATAAGGGGAAACTTCAAGTCATCTTCCTCAATGGTTTTGTATGCCCTGTGGGGGGAGGACAAACAACACTTACAAAGCTTGCACTCAATTAGTGACCCAGTGCCCTGAAACAAGCAGCTGTGATTTAAAAAAGAAAAAAAAAATCATTATTTTTCCTAGGGACTCTGTCTTTGAGCCAAGTTGTAAATTTCTTTTTCTGCAGAAAGGTTTTCTGTAAATAATTATTCATTTCACCTAAAGGAAAAGTGAAGACGGAGAAATATCTAAGATACCAGGCTGCTCCTATTGCTTGCAAAGAAAGAAGTGGACTGCAATAACACCCTAATCAGGTAAGATATGGTTGGATATGGTAGCAGCTATACCATAATACAGTGTCATAAATAAACCAACTCCAACCAACCAACCAAACAAAAAAAAACCCCAAACAAAACAACCCCAAACCCATCAAGAAACTAATCAATGCCTATATTCACACTGTTCACGTGAAAAGGTGAGCAACAACAGGACATGTACGCAGTAATGGTGTGAAACAGCCTTCTGATCCTGTTCTCACCTTCCAGGACCACTTAAACCGAGACAAGCTTCATGTGCTGAAGAGTCTTAGGATATTTAGTGCTCATTTGACCTTGACTGCAAGGTTGTCAGAGGTTTCACATTTCCCAGCAGCTTTCCCATGGACAAGAGACAAGAGAAGTAAATGCTCATGCTCTGATTCTGTTTACTGCATACCTGCATACTCTACCTTTTACACATCCAGCTGTTGACACTGAGGAGGTGAGAAGGTTAGCAATTTTGCCAGTGAGGAAAAAAAAAAAAGATGACAGTCACTCTCATAAGCTGTAGAGTCCTGTGGTTTGTGTAACACATACCTGAGCTGAGGTACTGGGATGCCTCTTTCATGAAAGCACATTGCCCCAGAGGGGCATGCTTTCCTTCAGAGGACAAAATTTTCCCTCCTCAGCCTTTCCCTGTATGCTGTGCTTCCCTCCTGGCTCATCCATGCCCAAAGCCCCTGGGGCGATACCAAAATCAGCCCCAGTGCAGGAGCAAGTGCTCCCCCCACAGAAGTGGAAGGGACTTGTAAGAGGAGGGAAGGTGCTGTGGCAGGTCCCCTGCCAACACTTCCAACCCCTGCTGTGTAGCTCCCCAGCTCTCCAGGCTGGCTGCTTGAGCTCTGGGGAGTCACAATTGATCAGGTTTAAGCAATGTTAAGACCGTGACATAAACCAGCAGGAAATTAAAAATTAAGGGTGAAATCCTATATTGTAACTGAACTGCCCCCTGCTTCACCAAAATATGGCATATCCCTGTGATCAATAAATGGTGCTGTACTACACAGCTGTACATGCTGCATCACCCAGGCAAGCCTCGGGCTTAATGAGACAGCACAGACATTTAAGCCCCACCTTTACATTTCCCAGTAATCACAGGAAGGCTCATATTAGGGTTTTGGGCGTGAGAGGAGGGGCAAGAAAAAAGGGAAAAGCAACCAAAATACATAGAAGAAACAGTAGTGGAGGACTCCCCTTCCATACTACAAAACATAACTATGTAAAAAATCCCAAAACAAAACCAGGTGAGGTTTGCAAAACACAGTGGGTGCTTCATGGGAGATCATGTAGTTAATAATATTTTAGTATATAACCATAATACCTGGGCATCTCTACAAAACACAATACAGTGAAGGCATTTAAATGGCAATTTACACTGGAGATGGCAAATAAATTAGCTCTTAAACCAAACAAAGAGGAACAAAATACTACAAGTAGCCAACATGATAATACTTCCCTGATGTTTAAATCCTAAAATAGCATTTTATTGGGAAGGATGAGTCAGTCATGGACTATGCTCTTGTTCCTTCCTTTATTTTCAAGCGGGAATAGCTAACATCTCTGCCTCACTGACTAACTTGAATACCCTTGTTTGAATGTGGAGCAAAAATTTTACTATCCCTGACTACTCATGTTCCAAAGCTTCCAGCTGGACCTACAGGGCTGGGAGCCCTGACAAAACCTCCTTGAGGAGTCTGAACTATTCCTTGCATAGAGCCAGATGCGCTCTGACACCGAGAAAAAGAATATCAGCTGAGTCTGTTTTGGGCATCAGAGTCAAACGACTAATCAAACCAGAAGCCCGAGAAGACAACCATTCCTACTGGATTTTCAAATTTTGTACATATTTGTTAAAATATGAAACAAAACTAAGATGATGTGATTTAACTATTTGCAGCCCCCTTTTTAAAGGAAAAATACACCTATTCTTTACCAAAAAACTATATTATCTGCAAGATAACTACAAATACTTAAGATCAAAGCCCTCACTTTACATTGCCCTGTAAGTAGCCAAAAACACGGACCAAATTTATTTACCTCTCTCCCCTTCTTCCTTAAGTTCTCCTGCACAACACCTGCCAGTGACTGCACTTTAGGAAGAAGGAAAAGTATCATTTAGGCTGGTGTCCTTCAAAGGAATGGTCCCCACTGCCGAGTCTAGCATCTTTTATGGAACCATTATAAGAAGCACTGACTCTAGGGCCTTCAACTGTGACACAATGGTGCAAGCACACTGGAAGAGGCCTTGTTGCAAGGGCTGCAGCTAACTTGTTCCATCAGGAGATTAGGAAGAGCAGCTGGCTAGCCTGTGACCTCCTGAAGCTATGCACCTAGGTGAGGGAGGTGCAGAGCTACAGTGATTTGTTTTGTGGTTTCTCACAGGAAGTCACCTCTTGGGCTGAAAACTTGGGTGTCAAACTCAACTCAAACATGTTTTTCTGTTGATGTTGCTATTGCCTGAAAAATTATTAGCACTGAAGAAACAATGCTCAGAACTGCAACTACAGCAGCAGAGCTGGCACAGACACACTGAAAAGCAACCGGAGACACACTAGAAAAGTACCCTTGTCCTGCATTACTAGAGAAACAGAATTAATAATATACGAGTGTGTGGTTTGCTCCAAGAGAAGGATGAAGGACAGCTTTTCAGCTAGCAGCTCAGCAACTGCACAGGGGAGATGGAAGGAAGGAAGCTATGAAGTTCATTTTAATTTATGCCCTGTGAAACCTCCTGTACTTTGTGCGTGGGTTTATTTCACACAGGCTACAACCTTCCGGACTATTTCCCTTGATTTTACGTGATATAGTTGCATTTATACCTTCATGTGCTGTAGGTATATCAAAGACAGACACACAGAGAACCTGAGGGGATGGTTTGGCTTTCTAAGTGCCTACATGGCCTTATTCAGCCCTCTATGTAATTCAAGCTAGCTCACTGTTCTAAAAACACAATGTTGCAACCCTCCACTCTCCCTTATCTTCGTGGTCCACACCCCAGGAGGTTTCGGTGGCCACCGGGGCATGACAAGAAAGGTTATAAAGACAACTCAATGCTATTGCTTCCTGCTCTGAATGAGCCTAAATATTGTTTAAGTGCTTCTGCCACGTAAACCTCTATTTTTCCAAATGGAAAAGCAGGGGGAGCAGAGAGGGCAGTAGAAAAGGCAAGCTTCTACCCAGCTGAATCTAGCTGTATTTTTTTCAGTTAACTTCATTTCTTCTTTCCATTTCAAAAGAATTATGAAATGTTACTGCTGTCCAAAAATACTGAACTAGGGCTTGACATATGTACCACCCACAAAGTTACATTTGGACTCAGGATCAACATTTTGGAAAACCGGGCCAAATCGCACCAGGAGCCAAAAGAGATGTCAGAACAAAAGAACTAGGACTGACATGATGTTACTCATATGCTAACTGGAATCTGCTCTAAATGCATGGTGAAAAAAAATCACCAGAAGCTGCTAAATGCACAACACAATCTATGGAAGAAGTTTCTTACAGTACTGAAGTCATTAGCAGCGCTTTAGGCACTCTTTAAATAAAAGATTATCAAAGTTACCTGCATATTGCTGGGTCAGAACTTGAAAAACCGGTAAGCTCCCACATGCAGATTTCAGAGCCAAAATTCTAGATAATATCTTACATGTTATGAGTTCTCCTGTCATGAATTTTATTCTTAACATTTGCCTTCTGAAAGGACATGTAAATTCTCATAAGAGTAGAAGTTGTTGATGACCCAAACCCAACTCCATACTGTATTTTATTTCACAGCAAACTGTGTAGGGTTACTGGTCATGAAAAGTATTGCATTGGCATTCCCACGCACAACAGATGGTGGTGAAAAGACAATCTACCCCTGACCTAGAAGGTTCAGTTCTGTGCACAACAGGGGAATCCAGACTCTGTGGTCTGCTTTTCCATGGCACTTGGCTTTAGAAAGTTTGCCTGTGTTTCACATCTCTGCTAGTGACACCTGACAGTAAACTGAGAATTAAACCTAAGGAAGAGCAAAAAAAAAAAAAATCAACATCAAAGGGCTTTAGCTTGAAGCACAGAATAAACCCACTTGTGGCAAGCAAGCAAGAGAAAGTACTACTGCTTCAGAAACGTCCTAGTTCATAGAGTACAAGGATAAAAGAATCTCTCAGACAGTTTGTAGATTTCGTGTATTTCTAGCACCACTTTGCTACCTCTGTAAAAAACCCCAAACCTAGGACCATCCCCAAACATCCTCCACCTGACCCCACTCCCCCCTCACCCAAAAAAACCCAGCTCACAACAAAACTACCCCAACTATCCAAAAACCTCCTCCACAAGCTCAACTTTCTTTGGTCATATCAACAGAAAATCAGGTTTTAGTCCTCAAACAACAAAAAACTTGATAGAAACTCTTTCATTTTTTCCCCTCCCACACAAGGAATCAGTGGATTGGAACTCACCCTTTGGATAACAGAACTTAAATCACCAGCCCAAAAGGAACTGTTATCTGTACTGTCTATTGAACTATGGGCATCAAACTAGTGTAGTGCTTACTATCAAGAAGAAAAGATGTGTAGTGCAGGTTAGGCACAGAGCCACTGAAAATTATGCAATTTATGTCTCAACCCAGCCATAATCTTAAAAAATATCATTATGCATGTGCTTCTGCAGAGTCAGGATCTCTAAATCCATACAGCACTGCCTGATTCTAAGTACCCTCTAGGTTAGGTTAGGTTAACTCTAACTGTCCAGCATCTCGGTATCTTTCCCCTATTGCTCTTCTGACACATAGTTTAATGAAGCAAAATTACAACAAACAAGATAAGAAAAGCACACAAACTACAGCAATGTTTGTTAAGAGAAAAGATGATGGCAAACCCAAATCAGTTAAAGACCGATGCGCATGCACATGTGCACAAAACAGTTTTTAGAGGAAGATCTACTCTAAACCAAGATACTCTCATAGGGCTTCTTTCAAGTAAAAAAGAAGACATACAAGTTTTAAAACACACATTATTCCCCAAAAAATTCAGAAACCCCTTCTTATGAACATGAAACTGTAAAATGCTTCATTTTGCAAATCCCAGTTCTGTCTACCCACCTACAAATTAAAAAAAAAAATAAATAAAATAAAAAAATAAAAAATTAAAGTATCTCAGCATGACTCGTATACACATACGATCTCTGGCTTTGTCAAATCAGACTGGTACATGAGCTCTGGAGCCTTCACTGTTGTGTACAGTTGTAAGATGGAGTCTGTATTTCAGAGAGCACCAGCACCGTGTATTCCCGTGGAAGTAATTCCTAAGCAAAACAAACTATCCATCTCGGTCAGCCCATTTTAAAGATTCAAGCACCAGAATCTTTTCTCAGGTGCTTCCTAGAGGGTGGCTGATTTTTTAGTCCACTCACCTCTAATGAAGCATTACAAGAAAGTGGTAGAGGAAAAGTCAGGGATAGGACAGTCAAGGATCTCAAGCATCTATAGAGATCCTTACCCCAAAAAAAAGACAAATCAGGAAAAAAAATTAACTGAGAGTATTTAGAAAGCACTCTCCCTTACTGCTTTTGTGCTTAGGAGGCTGGGAGGGACAGAGCAAGTGCTTTCATTCACTGCTTGTGACCCGCTGAGCTTCCACTACTGAGTAACAGAAACTGTGTGCAGATACTACAGCATCACATCAAGTGGGTCCACCTTCTGCCACAGTCTCTTGAGTGCTTCTTAAAATTTACTTCATTTCTTCTACTTTTAGAAGACAAACAGGAAAGTTTGTTAGCAATTTACTCTGGAAACAGAGGGGTAAGGCAAGTGAGCTGTTAACACCATATGGGCTTAATGCATTTGCTGGAGAGAAAATCTGTTTGTAAATTTGTATTTTGCAGCATTTCTTGTGAAAAGGATGTGGTGAGGTAGATGGGAAAAAGGCTGCATATTAAACTCAGTGCCTGCTCCACATTTGCAAGCTGTGATCCTCCAGAAGCGAAGGAGATTGCTATTAAGGAGGAATCATGAAGCAAATTCTTCTTGGAAAGATAGCTGCAGTGCAGGATGGGGCGGGCAGTGAGACACAGCAAGCAGAGACTTCATCATCCCACAGCAGTGCTGGAAACTCCTCTGAGGAGCACAGGGCCTCCTCACAGCCAGAAGCATAGCTATAAATCAATCTTGGGTGACAAGGGAAAGAATGAAGACTTACTAAGGACTCAGATGAGGCTATGTCAAATTTGTGCAGATGAGGAAGCCAGAGAAAGCAGGAGCAGGGGAAAGAGAATTCACCTTACCAGGAGGAAGAGTTGTTTGTGCTTGGGCTTTCAGAGTGAAGATTACCTCATTTAAGTTTAGTTTCCTTTAGATAAAATAGACTGGGGGCCTTTTGTCTGCCCTTGCATATGTGGCACCTGATCTCGTGCCAAGGCAAAGTCCAAGCAGAGACACACAGCTGTGCAGGGACAGGTCTTAGATGCACTGTTTCCAAAAGGAGATGCTCTTGCAGGACATGACTCAGACCAACCTCATTCTTGTTGCTCTCACTTGGCCCCAGAGAGGCTATTTACAAAGAGCTTTACCCCAGACTTAAGTTTTCTCTTTTGTTGCAGCACTATTACTTTCCTGTTTCTGCGTTCTCCTGCCCCAAAGACACTGGCTCAGCTCCTGTGGCATGTGTACACTTGGGGGAAAGAGCCATTTGTCACTGTCAGGAGACGTGCTGTACACAGCAGGTCAGCTCTCACCTCCTGCTGCTCCTGCAGCAAGGGCTGCAAATCTTGAAAAGATGCATAACATGCACATTGCAAACAGCCATTCATCATCACAGAGCTGTGCCCCAGACACCCAGGCACAACCCAGCAAGCTGCTCTAGTTGTGTGCACCAAAGAGGCATGTCCCCTCCCACTCCTGGCTATCTCGCAATGAGAAACAAGAACAGAGACACAAAAACCAAGGCACGTGGCTGTGGATGGTATCTGCTGCAAAAATTTTATCTTCTCTCTCTCTCTTCCAGAAAGGCCCAGTGCTGCAAAGGTGTCCCATAATCATTAAATTATGAAAATGTAAGTTGCTGGAAGAAAATTAATACCAGGCATGACTGGGGAAAAGGTTGCTTTCTCGTGAAGTAATTACGAAATTAAAATCTGATCTCTCCCTGGCGATTGTACAAAGGATACGGCTGAGGTCTTGAACACAACAATACAGCGAGGATTTCAGCAGAAGGTTTCACTAGACAAAAAAGCTCAATTAAAAAAAGGGGGGGGGATGGATGACTTTTTGTAAATTACATGAATTTGGCTAAAAGGCTCAATCAAGCAGGTTTGCAGACTTCCAATTACTTTTTACAAGTTGGAATCAAGCTGTTAGGAAATACAGCTTATCTGAATAAGACTAATAATGCTAAGCTAATTAGACCCACAGGCATTAGCCAGCAGATAAATTCAGGCCAAAAAGAGGGACACTGTCACTTTAAATACTGCCTTGGGATCAGTGGAAAAGCTAATGAGGAATGTCAGTTGGGGCTGTTTTATTAGGTGGTTCTCCAGAGACTGTAGCCTGAGGTTTCTGAAGCAGGGCTTCTGTGCTTGATTCAATAAATCAATTTATATTAAAGGAGGGTGCAGCACAGGCACCAGCTCCATAAAGCATTTCTGTGGCATTTCTCAACCTGCTCAGGCACTCCTTGGGCAGGCTACCTGAATGTGCTGCCAAAGGACATTGAGCTCAGCAATAAAGATAGTGGCCGCATTAGCAATATTTGTTCAAATCAGCTGACCCATTACCAAGCAAAACATGCACATTGGCTCTCACCAGGGTACTCTGGATCCCCAATAAGTGATTAATGAGAGCCTGGTTTTTGTGAGCCAGAGTTTGAACCGCAGACGGCAAGACAGACTGCACAATGAAAGCAAAAGGCATCCATCCCAAACAAAATAAAACGGCTTGAAAAGTGAAGCTGCTTTTTTAATCAGATGCTTAGAGGCTGAAAGACCTTCCCTGTTGGAAAGAAAAAGGCGAGCACAGAGCAGGTTGGCAGCTTTCCAGGCAGTGGACAATATTGACTCTAGAATAAAATGGGTTTTGCTTAGTGCTTGCCTCAGGGCACCAGCTTCCCTGCTTTGGAATAAATCATGCGGGCGGGTGATTCCCCAGCACCGGCTGACCCTCGGGTGGGAAACCCCATGTGCCACAGCACCCCCTCACCAGACACAGGAACATGGAGCTGGCAAGGGCTCTGCTGCTGCCGCAAAGACGGTGCACTCAGAGGCAGTACCCAGTTCCCCTGCTCGCTGCTGCCTTGGGCTTTAGCCCATGGTGTGGTTTAGCCCCAATTTCTGATGGGGTGCAGCTCAATTCTGTGATCCCAGAGGGCAAAGGAAGCCACCAAAAAATAAGGTCAAAAATGGACTTATTATCCAGGGCTTTTTTGCCACGCCAAAATCAAGTCAAAAAGCTCAAGCTGCGATCTGGAAACATGTTTAAAGAACTCCACCTAAGTGCAAGCAGTAGAAAGGCTACTGTTTTTGTTCCAAGGAGGAGCAAAAAACTGACTTTGAAACCACCAAAGTTGATGCCAGTTGGTAGTGCATTCTGGATGCCTTTAGTTAAGTGCAGCACTGAATGACTCCTCCAGCCCTCTGTAAGGCTGAGAGGGGAACTCTGGAAGGAGCCACAGCAGAGACACAGCCAGACAGAAAAACAGGTTTTGGGAAGGTGTCTAGGATCTAGTCAAAGCAAAGTACTTCAAAATTGTTCACACTGGATTTACCCACAAGTGAAGAAAACGTGACCAACTGTGCCTTAACTTTTAAATAAAAGGCAGAGATAGAAAGCACTAATTCTGTGCAGTACTTTAAAGGAGCAGTTATCATCAGGTCTGCTGTTCTCTCGCCATATATTTCTACCTCAGGTTACTCGTCCCCCCTTTTTAGCACTAGCCACCCTCTGCTTACATGGCCTTCCCTGATACTTCTGTTGCCAGGACTTGCCAAAGTCACCAGGACACTTCCCTCTGATACAAGTTTAACCTCTGCAAGCCATGGGCCTGAAAACCCCAGCCCAGAGACCCAGCTGTGAAATACTCTCAGTAACACAGATGTCTGCCAGCAAATTATGGCTTGAGACAGCTCGGAGGCTTGTGCAGCAGGAGACGCTGCTCTTAAGATGCCTTGCCAGCTACAGTACATGTTTTGCAATGGCTGTTCAACCACAATGCAGACGGGGTGCAGGAGACGCAGCTCCCAGCTCCCACCAAAATGGGATTTATTTTAGATATATTTAATACAGTATGATTTCTCATTGCAACTGCCACTGCAGAGAGAGGAGAAAGGGTAAGAGAGCTGGAGTGAGAAGGGAAAGGCTAGTCTCAAAGCAGTTACAGGCGGCCTGGACCAGTAATGCAGTACACATTGCTGGATCAGTGGTTGTCCTAATGCTGTGGGGAAACTTGGCAGCTCTGCTACCACTGTGGGCTGTGGAGACAAAGCCAGTGTGGAAATTTCACACACAAAAAAAAGAAAGAAAAAGCAGAAAGAAAAAATAAAGGGCCAAATGCATCATGACAGACCCAAAGACAATAACCTTTTGTAATCCAAACAAGCTGGTCAAGCCAAGCCATTGTTGAGAATCTGAAAAGCTCCAGAGCAAAGGAGGAGGATAAAAATGAAGAAAAAAAATCATACAGCTTCTAATAGAAAACACAGATAGTATCCTGAATTGTAAAATAAAACAGTTCATTTTCCTGAGGAAACATCAGACCAGAGAGTGTTTTACATTCTCTCACTTAAGGATTCAGTAATTAAGTGTAAGAGTGGCTGTTTCTTCCTAACATCACCTGCATCTCTCTACATGTATGTGCAGATGTCAACACACAGTGACGTCAATGAACAAAAAAAAACTCAGACAACCGATCATCTGCATTGTATGTGATAAAAGTTCAGCAGTGTTTTAGTGGATCAAGCTCTGGCTGGCCAAAGCTCCATCTGACATTTTCTAGAAAAGGAATATATATGCTAATTTATTCTCCATGGTAGATAGTGTCCTTAGAAACAAATGCAAAACAGACGTGTCCTTGGCCACTTTGTTCAGTTAAAACCATGAATTAGAAAGGGAAGAAAAGAGAAGCAAAACACTTGAAGTGGAAAACAACCAGTAGGAAACCCCAGCCACCCCAAACTATCACCTCTGAGGGCCCATTAAACTGGAACTCTAATGTCTTGTCCACAATCTCAATCACTAAAATTGACCCAGACTTTTAGATAATCAGTAACTGGTTGCTTCTCCTCTGCTTAAGAGATCACTTTACACAATTCAATGTAATAGAAATATGTTGGGCAAATACCTTGCAAAAAGAAACAGATCCTTATTTAGAAGAGCTCTGATTTAGACAAATGTATGGCGATAGAGCAATTCCCTCATCATTTTATTGTCCTGAGGCAACCAAACAAAGAGGTAACTGATGCACTAGCTGTGAGATATGGAGCAGTTAAAAGATTCCAATTCTTTTATTCAGGAAAAAAATGTAGCCCCCATTTTCCACTTCCAGCCAGAAGTCAAAAGGAACAGCAGGGAGAGAGAGCCTCATCACAGTCTCCACATGCTTTTGCTTGGCACAGACCACCTATTTCTGGGACAATACTGCAATGAATTCAGACTTAAATTTTCAAGTCATAGTGAAAGGATTTATTCCAGAATAACTGCTTGCAGCTAAGCACATTTGTACTCAACTTGCGACAATTTCTGCACTGACCATATTAGAATCTGTAACTGGATCAACATGTGTCCTACACTTCAGGAAATTCATAAAAAACAACAGGAAAGAACTGTCTTCTACACACTATATGCTAGAGCTAAGAGAGTTCACACACCAGTACTGGAAAACAATACTCTAAATCAGATCTTCCAGTTCAACTTACTCCTTACTCTACTACTTCGACCTTACTCCTTATTCTACATTTAAAATTTGAGTTTCTTCTTATCTGTCTTCTTCTAATGCCAAACAGTATTAGCTATGCAATAACCATTTTGAATATGCTGAAGTGCTATGCACAGATTCACAAATGAAGTAGAAACTGATATAAGGAATTATTTCTTCTCTTAATTTTTAACCTTTCCACTTTAACCGTTCTGTATGAATCCCAACATTCTGCTGGTGATTGGTCTGGAAAAATCACGGTAGTAAGCACACTGAGCTTCTTGACATGGCTCTCATTGTTCATTTGGAACCTCTAGTGTGCACAAACATCTTTTTCCTCTTTGTGCTTTACTTTGTATTTATCCCCACAAAGTTTGATCACTGTGATGCCCACCCATGTAAATCACTTAACTCTTTCCAGTTCCTCATGGTCCTTCTTGTTTAATAGGAAAAGGGCTGTGGTGTTACCTGCCACTGCTGCAGCTTTACCATTCTAGACTCATTTCTTTTCCAGACCAGTAGTCAACTGGGAAAATGCAAAACAACTCCCATATCTCTAAAGAAACCCTCTTTGCCTTCCAACTATGATAAAAGAAATCTGTTCTTACCCTCCTCTCAGGAAGTTCCTGGCCCATCATACTTCTGTAGCCCTCCCCCAGACTAGAAGGCTACACTTCGTTGGTTTTTTTTTTTCCCCAATAGCATGTCACAGCTTGAAAAAGAACTTTTGGAAGTCTACATGAAACCATTCTTTATTGATGCCTCCAGAGACATCAGGGAGTTTAACAAAAACCCTCCTTTTGCAGAAATTGGGAGAGTGTCTCATGATGTTCCAAATGTTTTGCAGTCTAAGTCCTCAGTTAATCCAATGTTCTCATTCTGTTCCTATTCTTTTTTTCATGCCTGTAGCCTTTTTAAAATGTGAAGTCATCATTCCCAGGGTGAGACTGCATATTCTACTAGCAGCTGTTCAAGATGAGAGACAATGATGGTTATTCCCAGATTTACATGTTCTGCATAAACACTCCAGATAATATTAAACTTAGACCATTATTCTGCCATTAAAACATCATTATATTTATGGTCTATAAAGTATGGGACAAGTCAGAAGTGATGTGGAGCTGTTGTTGCCAGTGAGCATCCAAGTTTCCAAACCTACAAGAATTCAGGCTTTATTTTTTAACCCCCTCTATTCTTTCTCTTCCTCAAAGGACATTTACTACAGAGGCTAAAACACAACATCACGGAAATGAAGACCATTCGCATATATTGGGCTTTTGCCTTCATAGGTCACACACAGAACTCGCAACAGCAAAGATTAGGGCTTCTCCAAATGAGTGGGAGTCACTTGAGAAGGAGCCTCTTGAACCAATAAAAAACAATGAAGACTTCTAGCCAGAGACAAAAAAAAATAAATCATCATTCTTTCTGTCTTCACTTCTTTAAGTCAATGTTGTTCATTCAAACCTTTTCATTTTGGGCTGATTATGACTTTTGTTCAGATAAGCCCATCTCTAAAACAATTCCTCAAGGAATTACCCAAATCAGGGGCCAGCTGCACTGGAGCATGGGAGGCAACTCTTCCCTTCTGCAAGCGTTCCTCAGCATGCAAAGGCATCACAGCCCAGATTCTGATCCAAAATTTACAAAGAGCTACTTCCAAGATAGGAAAATTGTTTAGCTTCCAGAAACATTCCCTGGCATTCCCCTTTATGTGTTTGCTCTGCTTTGAGTACTCCCACATTAAAATGAAACAACGTCCTGGCTCTGGGGGAAGGTCAACTTATTTAAAACATTAACTTCTAAAAGAAAGATACATCTGAAAGAAGGAAATGCCTTTTCTTTTAGTGTGCAGGGGTACACCTCCATGTTTGACCAGTTTACACTAATCAAACTCAAAGCAGGCACTGGTTAGGGAGAACGCTGACCCCATGCCGAGAAGGACACATTCTTACCAGCCAGTCATGTTGAAGTCACGGTAGAGCATCCTCTTTCCAACTTCCTTGCGCTGCACCCTCCGTGGAAACTCTAAATGCGTGAATTCATTTCCCAGCAAATGGGGCTGCATGTAAGCCTGTGGGCAGAAATTAAACCACAGATACCACATAAAAAAAGACATTATCTATTTTTAATGAGGTAGCATTACCATCCCTTCCCGCTCCCTTCCCACACAAATTCCAACCCTTCCTCCACCCTTCTTTTTAAATAAGGAAGATGATGTGCTCCATTTCAGCAAACAATGTGCATATACACCAGTTCTGACCCTGCCTGGTGTCCAGCAGCAGCCTTATAGGGAGCAGTCCTCTTGCCCTTAAAATCATTCACTTCTCCCTGCTCCTCAAAATTTGGGATCTCTACAGTACACTTCATCCACTGACCCTGAAGGAGTCTGCAGGACTTTGTAAAACAGAACATATTTCCTTTGGTATGTCATCAACCTGAGAGAATGAAATGATTAAATATAAAGCCATGGAGCAAGCAGAGACTTGGAGGAGTGCATGTGGAGTGAAGCTGAAGCTTTTTGACTCCCAGTTCAGCTAGGCCAACAATACATACAACCCACAATACTACCACACTTCAACTGTCAACACCTCAAGAAAAACATCCTCTTTTACCTGCTCAGTGTGCTGCGCCCCATCACACGTGATACTGCAAATAATCACAAGCTGCAGAGCAATTTATTTTCTTGTTTCTAAAAACTATTTCCTTCATGCAAAATAGACTTTAAGAAAAGCAGCAGCAGTTTTGTGTCACAACCGCAATTAGCGTCTTTGATGGTTTTAATGTTCAAATGCTGTTGCTTTACATTCTGGTGTACTGCTCTTCAGCTGCTGGGAGGCCTCTTTGCCAGAGTCATGCCTAAGGCTCATGTTCTCCAGAGCTGACCATACTGAAGAGCATCTCGAGGCAATTTGTCCACTGTCTAAATTTTTGGATTGAATTTATACACATATCACTCAACACAATAGGTTAATTCTAAACATACTCTATTTCTTGTTTCTGAAATAAACCTCACTCCTTTTTCTTTAATACTTCCATAAAAAAGCCTTTCTCCCTCCTCGAAGGCACATTGTAAGCGAGCTCTTGTGAAGACACAGTCAAATTGGCTAGGGAACTGAAAAAGTTGCATTTCTCAACTTTTTTGCAGGTAACTCTTTTTCCTTATCCAGCCAGTTAAGGCAATAAAGTCTGTCTTATCTTCAGCAGCAGCTGCCATCAAGGCAGATGAAATGAGCTGGGTTTACTTTGTGGGTTTGTCATAAATCCAGTGCTCATCAAAGGTGAGCAGCAGGAAGCAGGGGAAGCCCTTATTGATCTACCTGGCATCTATCATGCAGATAGTTCACAATAAAATATTTCCTGCACTTAAGGGCTGAGCCTGCTTCCATTCGCTGGATCAGGCTCAACACATCACAATGCTAACCTTCTATCAGCTTGTCCCTGTTCCTGTCACCAGACATCCTTCCAGAAAACACCTCAAGCTCAGCTGAAATGGGACTGAGGGAGATTGCTGTGTATAGCCAACAAGATTGGATTCTGCTTTCAAGAGGTGGCTTTCAAGCATGCAAGTGTGATCTTGACATTGTGATCCCTTTCGGGAACAGGAGATCCAAGAAGTTCTCTACGTACAGTTAAGGGAAATACATTTTTTTCCTGCAGTCTACAGTCAGCCAAGGTCCCCTTCTCCACCCAAATATTGTTTTCAAGGATCCTCTAATTGGATCACTGTTCCTCACTAGAAAAGTGGTTCAGAAGCATTAATGACTTTTGAGAGGTCCAGTAGTATTAGTCCACATGAGGCTTTTCATATTTTCAGAACTCTGGACTCTCTATTTAAAAGTACATGTAAGTTTTTTATTTTATTTATTTTTCCTCCAGTTGCAAAAAAGATGGAACACTCCTAATGATTTGATGCATCACAACACATGAATGATATTTGTTGTCTGAATGACAACAAAGAAGTGGATGTTTTTGGTATTTTTTTAATTCTTTCTAGTTTATGATATTGTAAACAATGAAGTCAGTCTGCTTTGAAAGTGCAATTCAGTTCACTTTTAAAAATGCACAGCCTGTCTTAATTAAAACATTACAAACCACTTCTAGCTAAAGACTACTTTTGCCTGCCTACAAAATGAGAGGTCTTATTTAAGGAAAAAACCCTTAATAGACATCAAAATGAAGTTATCTAAACTTTAGATTGTGAGATTATTTACTAGTCTGAATGACAAGTCCAGAAGAAAAACAGTACAGGTTTTTAGCATTTTTCCACTTGAAAACAAGAATTTCCTTTATTGAAAAGGTAAAGTGATGGGGAGAGACTGCATTTCATAAAGATTTACTCAGATGGAAAGTCTGAGGTCACAACTGAAATAAGATTAATAAAGCTGGCAGTTACCAGTGGACTGCTAATGTTCAAATAAGATTTCTCTTCCACGGCCAAGCCTCAATGCTTGACTTACAATCTAGGGATCTTAACTCGATTCTAATATTTTTGGCGACAGTGAAACAGAGGGAAAAGAAAAATTTGGAAGATTATGGTGTCTGTGATCTGAATTCTTATGTGAAGAAATGGTGATTTTTGTTAGGCTTTGCTTTATTTCTTAATTCTCCATGTTTTTTACCCTTTTTTTGAACAGTTATTTTTGATGCTTCATTGGTAATTCTACAGAGAGAAGAATGTTCTATTATAAAATTCAGCTGCGACTTCCAGTTGGTTTTGTTGAGAACTGTTCTCCATTTACTATGAGGCAAGACTCTTCTGCACCTCAACCAAACCATGCTGGGCAGCAGAACTAGAAAATAAATAAAAAGCAACACTTTAAAAACCTACAGATCTTTCAAGAAGATATACAAGTAGACAACACAAAATTCCCTCAAGTGATCAAATCAGAAATATAAATGGTAAGTGAACTAGCAGAATTTCACCTGTGATGAGGTACCATATTTTCCATGTTTTAATTTGTTTAGTCTCAATTTGCAAGAACCCCAGATCAGAAACACCACCCAGAGAACTTAAACTTTAATAAAAAGAGTGACTATCAAACACCTTCTTTATGAGCTAGGTTCAGACAACATTGTTATTCTGTGTTACGGAATGGGAACATTTTCCATATTTTCTCTTTCAGAAGCTATTACAGCTTTTTGGTATAAATCTGGCATAGCCTGCACCATGTGTTTTTGGTACTCTGCCATTTTATGGTGTATTTTGTGGCTGGATGTACTACACTCAACATTAGTTGTTTAAAATGGATTTCGCTCAAGGAAATATTAGTCACGGTTCTTTAAAAAGGTCATTTACTTCCTGCTGTGTTTCCTGGTGATCAGAAAAGCAAACATGAAATTAAGATAAACTTAGACTTGCACACTAGCTGTCAGTTAATCAGATTGCAGGAAACACAGCATGTATCTTTTTTTACCTCAATAAGGCCTGCTGATGTCTTTCCCAGCTCCTCCAGTATGCACTGCACTGGAACATCACTGGCAATAGTGGCTTTACTGTATTCTGTGTTATTTTCAGAATTCCTGTTTACATCAACTATACCTTAAGGCCATATACTCTTATCATACTGTGCCCTTTTCTACAATAAGATGTTCTACTATATGAAACTACCACTCACAATGGCACACACAGCACAATGCACCCAGAAGTTTTGCAAATGATTCTGCCATTATCATATGGACACGTTTAAGCAAAAGAGAGATTAAAACTAAAGGAAGTGGTAGTAAAGGGAAAGAGGGAAGTAGAAGCCAAATCCATCCCTGGATTGGTCTCTTATCTTATGAAAGACCAGGACCCTTTTCATAGAAGCACACATCTCTTATACCACAGCATCGTGTAACGTGTCAGATGGCCAAAGCAATCCTACACTGGGTGATGCAGGGAGCCACAAGCTGTAAGAGAATTACATCTGACTTGTAACTGAAGCATTGCCTGGACATTTAGGAGATCTAGGTGCATTTCTTTTTCAGGCTCAGATTGCCCAGGCATCCTTCAGCAGGTGAGTTAGTATCACTTTATCCTCATCTGAGTAATGAAATAAGAATAGGTCCTCTTTGAGCCCATGCCTATCTGGGCTCATGAACCTTTGTTTGAATGGTGCCAAACACAAAGAGCACCCATGGCTCACTGCCGCTGGTGGCCACCCTGTCTCTACTGGCAGTAACACCTGCCCTGGTAGTCACGGTGCACCATCTTTGGTGAACTTTTGAGGGGCTGCCTGACTACACACACAGCCACGGTATATGCTAACACCACAAAGAACTCACATGACATCTTCAAGAGCAACTTTGATAATAGAAGTGCACCCATCTGCAGTACACCCAATTCATCATTCATTTTAAACATATTTTCCAAGGGAATAAGTAACAAAATCTATGCCATTTACTGTTGCAATTTAGACTATCATGACTGAAATTAATAGTCTCCTCAGAAGATGAAAGAAAAATTCCTTCTGGCAGTCATTGCCTGCACAACTGCCGAATGTACCAGAGCAATTCCCAGTCAATACTGGATTTTGTTTTCCCTCAAGATACACTGATACAGAAAGACAGGGCTTTTCCCAAGTGCTGTGTGAAGCTTTCCTGCTGCAGTGCTAAAAAGAAAAGAGACACAGAAATTCAAAAGAAAAGGAGGCTTGTGAATTCCTACCAGTGGGAGGGAAGCAGCATGGTGCACTGAACCTCTACAGAAGCTGAAGGACTAAGGGAATACCAGTGCAAAGCTTTCACACCTATGTCTTAAGAATTACTCTCTGACTGAAAGATTGATTGCCTTCTGCAATACTCTCACAAGTTGCCTGACACAGAAATCTGTCTCTGCCATGTGATCTGCCTGAAATCTGCAGCTATATGCTGTCTTCCCACTGCCCTCCTATGGAGTGATGACCATGCCTAGAGCTGCTTAAAAGTCCAAATGATTGGATAGTCAACTTGTTCTTTTAAGGTTTCCATGCCTGAGGCCTATGCCCAAGGCCATTCTTGGATGCATGGCAATAAATGTGCATTAAAATGGCAGTCAGATAGGGAAAATATTTGTTTCCCTTCCCTCTCAGTTACTTAATCAGTACTAGCTGAAGCACAGTTTTGTGTAAGACTAGGCTGGAGGACTTCATATAGAGATATACACATGACCTGAACAACTCATTATCCTATGGATTTCTTTCCACTTGGAAATTAAGGCTCAGAAAAGAGGACCCAAATGAAATTCCTGTGTGGCTGAAGCAATCAATAGGCACTAAAGGCAGAGGAAAGCTCCTTCATCCTGATTGTGCCAACAGTGTCTACTGCACAGGGAACCAATGCTCAGTAGCCTGCAGGAGGTAAATCCATACCGTCCCTTTACTTGTGCAGTAACTTCTCCACAGTGAACAGTATCTCTGCATTTACCAAGTAAAATATGAACACTAAAATGATTAAGTGATTTTCTTCCTATTGTGCAGGAAGAGCAGTGCCATACGTTTGAAGCAAAGAAATTCAGCTCTAACTGCAAATGAAAAGTACATCCGAAGTAACTAACTTTTAGACAGGAACAGCAGAAGAGAGATGTTCATGGTGGAATAGACTGATAGCAGAACCTGGGGACAGACAAAGTGAGTAAAATTATTTGGGTTCTAATCAGCTAGACAGATGCAACCTCTGGAGCGTAATGTTTATGCCAACCTTATAAGAAATCTGGGGTCATCTTTTTTTTTTTTAACAATAGAGTAAAAATGTTATTTACGGAATATCATGTTTGAAATTATCTCTAATTTTATTTCACGCTCTTGCTGTCTTGAATGTATTCTCTTTGAACATGATACCCATAGACCTGGGATATTTGTTATATATAGAATTAAAATAAACAAACAAAGGTAAAGGAATTTTCCAGAGCAGAAACAAAAAAGCAGAAATATTTTTCAGATCAGCTACTGGTTTCAAATACAAGCCAGAAAGGATATCAAAAGAGAAAAACAATCCTTGTAGGCAATATTTTATCTTGTATTTCCTACAGAAGTAGCAGACTCCCTAGATGCTAAAGATACCTTTTATTTTAAAGGTTAACAAATTATTTTAAATTTAACTAAACTGTAAATATTTATTAGGCCTCTTTTCCATTTTTTCTCTGAATATGAATACTCCCAAAGGCAGTTTTCCCTCTGAAATATTCAGCTTCAAGCCAGTGAACCTGAGTGAAAAAAAATCAAGTGTGACAATTGAGGAAACACTTAAAATTTTTTCTTTGGAACCTTCCACCCCACCTTTCAACCACCAGCATTTTGTCTAGTTTCAAACCACATTGCTTGGGCCAGGTTGAAGAAAAGAGACGTGTGGTAGTTTGGTCTAGGCCTTCCTTCATGACCAGTTCGTAGCCAAGGAAGGGTCCAGATTTACCCAGTATTCCCTACAATTTTTACGTAAGTCAGACTATAAGAAGAAAGGAGGGAAGGCCTTCACTCTCTTTCCTTCTGGCGGCTTGGAGGTGCAGGTTCCCTGCTGTTGAGTCTGCCATGTTGGGGAGCGAGGCCTGGTAAGGCCTTGTCAACCTTGGGAGGCGGAGGTTGCCGGCGATCGTCCCGGAGCGACTCTCGGTTGTCCCAAGGAGAGTAGTGAGATATTTCTTTGCTAACTCTTTTAGTGGATAGATATTGGGCTACTAATTGGGATATATAGATATAGATATATATTTTATTTTGGTTTTGTTCCTTTTCCCTTCCCCAGAGGTGGCGCTGGGGGAAGGGAAATCCCACTAGCCTTGGCCTGTCCCCCTCAAGTCAGGCAAGGTTGACAGTGAGCCTGCCTTGGCCGAAGCTTAAATTTCTAAGAGGAAAAAGCAGGAGACCAGAAGAAGCACAGAAGAAATTTCTCAGCCATGTTAGGAATGACATTTTGACAAACAGCCAACCAACTTCAACCAACCAATCTGACCATTGATGAAAAACTTAAAAGGTAACAGGATTGTTTGCATGAAAAATAACACTATGCATTTTGACTTATGTTACTTAGGCAGCTTATCAGCAAATACAGCCTAGTGTATAAAGCATCCCATATATCCTCAGACAGTCACCCTGTCCCAGCTTTATGGGTGCTGCTACACTAAATAAAATCAGTCCTTGATCACCCACCCCAACCTGCAGCTACTAATATTCACTGAGATCACCTCTAAATTGGATATATTTTCCCTGATCAAGATACTACCAGCATACTATTGGAATAAATTAATCAAACTCTGCAATATCAATGGTCCTCACTGAAGAGATAAGACTCCTTTCACTGAGATTTGCACCACCAGGCTTTTCTTCACTTTTGCTGATGGCTAAAAGACATATATGATCAGTCACTGGTGTTCAGTGAACACACCATCCTTCACTAAGCCACAGTAACTCAGTGGCATTCCTCTGAGCCTTAGGTGTTACTGGGCAATGCTGGTCATCAGCAACACCTGATTTGGTCCTCAGGTCTCTTACCAGATACTGAAGTCGCTGGCGTTCAGTCTCTGGAGTGAATTCTGAAGACATTGGAATGACATCACCATTTCGGATTATTATAGCCCTGTAACAGTAATAGAACGTCATCAGTGCAGAAAAAAAAAAAAAAGTAAAAAATACCCAGGAAACCCCAGGGTACAGTCACACTTATTCTCTTCAGAATCACAGTCAAATAAAGCCATTTCTTTTCTACTGAGGTGGTCAGCAGAACAGGATAATAATTTCTGCCCTGCATCCTTTAGACTGGATAGCAAAGTATAATGCATAAGCCAAGTTCATTTCAGAGCTCACAAAAACATCCAAGCAACAAAGGCAGGAGTTATTTCAGTTGATATCTACAGAGTATCCTTATTAAGTGAAATGCAGACACCCAGAGGAGACGCGCAGAATCACTGATTGTAGAACAACTCTTTGCAGATTTTAATACCAGTTGGGGCTGACAGTGTCTAAATGACTGCCTTCAAATGCCTCACGCAAGCACTTTCCAATTATTGATTGGTCATATATCACATCAGAACATTTCTACTCCAACAGCAAATGGAAATAGCAAAGTGAATCCTATTTAACACAAATTTAACTAGTTATCTGCCAAAAGATTACAGGTAATGGAATGAGCATAGATCAGCCAGGGGATTTCAGGCACACTTCTGCAAATCACAGAGAGGAAATTCTCTCAAATACCTGCCTGTTGCCTCTTAACAATCTGCTATGCTGCACGCAAAATATGGCCCAATCCTTCCCTGGTGTAATGCCACTGGTTGGAATACAAGTCACAAGAAGGGAGAATTTACCCAATATTCCTATTGCATTCTGCAGTCATGTATTCACTCACAGAATCACATTCCTTTATCTTTCCATTATTTAAGCAACTCTGTAAGTATGGTTGGTGCTTTTGAAGTGCTGCGTAAATTAGATATCATCTTACAGACTTTAATGCCTACTTTGGAGCTTTTTCTCAGCCATCAGGAGATTAATTTAGTGTTTGGATAGTAGCAGTGTACCATGTCTCCTCTTGAATTCAGACAGAATCTGGTGTAGCTAAAACAAGCATTTGCCACTTGGATTCCAGTTTCTCTGTGTTTTAAATGGCCTCATTTCTGTGATCTTTTCATCCCATTGGTGTGCTATTTACGAGCTAGCTTACTTCCCTTGGTAATTCAATGAATTTGCTGTCATTGTTCCTATGCCAGGTGTTCTGATGGCACTGTAATCCAACCAACAAATATGGTAGGCACACGAAGACTGAAAACTTAAACCTCTAAACTCAAAACATAAGCAGTTTGAGAAAACCAGCTCAGGTACAAACCAGGTTTGTAAAATTAGTGGTTCCAGGTCTTGTGGATAGGTCATTGAAGTAAAATTGTCTCCCAATGGTCATCTACTATTGCTAGTATGCAAAAGGCAGGAGCATTATCTATGAGGAAAGGAACTGTTCACATTTCTGAGATTCATGTGTCAAAGAACAGACAGGTTCAGGATGGTGCTACAATGCGAGATGTAGGAAGAGGCTCTAGTGACAAGGGGAAAACTGCTCTGCTTGGACAGGTAACAAATTTAATGCTGCTGGATGTCCAGCACTCCCTTGCAAATAATCCCATGTAGAAATTAGAGGTAGGCAGGAGTGCAACCTACATATTGAAGGCTCCCACTGGCCCTCCACTGCTACACTTAAAAACAATATTGTCTGCTTGAAATGAGACAGACATGGTGGTTGTAATTCTTCAATTTCTTAAAACAAATTTGTGCAGAATTTTTGACAGAATTTTTTCTTTTTTATGGATACACTACCGGCTTACAAAAGTGCCTATCCAATGAAAAATAATAAAAGTTTGCTGATTTTATTTTTTATTTCTGAGACAGTCATTTAAATGTGAATTAAGAATTCTACCACGTCTTTTCTGCCGCAACACCTTTGCTTTTACTTTTGCAATTCCTAAAGTATTCAGCTTTGAACCAGATTAATTTACTCAAACAGTGAACACTTTTTATAACCTTTTTATATGTTATTTGATTCACTTGAGTAGGCCTGCACTTAAGGGGACTGTGGGTTTAGTATGTACCCTGACAACAGTCTAGACTAGACTGATCAAAGGAGCTGATCAGACACTAACCAAATTTTACACACGAGTTTAAGTGAGTCATAAGGGATTTTCTGATCTTGTGCTTGTCTGAAAGAGCTAATATAAAACCACACATTGATATAACTGCTAGCACATCAGTCTAATTTTCTAATTATCCCTTGCTTCCCCTTTAATCACCATTTCACAGGAAATCCATATTTTAAAGACCACTCAGACCAGTCTGAGGTTCACCTTTTTCTTTGTGCACGTAGACATACTTCCTATATATGTTGATAGCTGTCATTCTCACTTCTATGGGTAGAATTGGGCCCTGAGGGACTCACATAAAAAGCAATTCAGAGGCGAGTGGGTCAACCTTTCATGGCTCAACTTATTTCACTAGAAATTGCAGCCACCTGGGATGAAAAGCACAACCCAGCACACACACCAAAAAAAAAAAAAATCTTTGGAGGGGGAGGAATTAAAGCAATACTGTTGATACCTGATAAAACAGAGCCTCAGTTTTATATTCTTCATTAATGTTTTCAGCAGTTGGACTTTATTCTACTTGCAAGTTACAGCTGCTCATAAGAGTTAAGTGATTTGATCTGAGGAATTAGACAGCTTTAGATATGAGTAATGGGAGGGATGCAGATGCACACGTACAGGTCACTGGTCCAAATTCAACTGTGGTGGGCTTCTAATCCCTTACCTGGCTCTTTACCTTTCTGAACCAGCTGCTCAGCCATTTCATGACAGCAAAGGTTATTTCTGAAAGCCCAAATGACACAAATGGACACATTTGTTGGCCGTCTCACTAGAGAGGCTGGGTGCAAAAGCCTGGCTTGGGAGCCAACCTGCCCCGTGGGATTTTCCTGGTGATTGAAGAGGTGCCGACTCGGGCCCTAATTGGGTTTGGAGACTGAAATGCCCTTTCTGTGACCTTCCAGTGACAGAGCTGCCAAGCACTGACTGAAGGCTTTTCCCACTGCGCAACCTCCAGAGCCCTGAATTCAACAGCCCAGAGTCAATAACTGCTCACGAGGAGGGAGTCTGGCTGATGCAGCAGCTGCAAACAGCTCCAGCAACTGCTTTTAGAGACCCACTCTATATGGTCCTGCAGGACAATTAATTTTAACTTTACACTGCCTAATGGACTAAGCAGCAACATGGTGTTACATGAGCATTACTGCTTCTGCCATGCATGAAAGACGCATGTATGCAAGGAAATAGCGCTCTGAAAGCATTTTGCTCCCCATGCATTGAGGATATATGAATATATGATTTTATGCCAGAATACAGCTGTCCTATTAAACTGTCAGAAATAACTACATAGGAAGCAAGAACACAAATAGATGCGGTGCCCAGAGAGCATCTGATTCTGCCATGTTTAATAGTGACATTTTAATTTCAGCCACACTGGTGAAACACATTATAGCAGAGCCACAGGGCAAGCCTGCCAAAGGCAGATGGATGATTCATGTTTGCAGGGAAGAAGTATGTCAACACTAACCAAATATTCTCTGATGGCAAGGTTGCTTCAGACCCATACCAATCATTAATTTATATCACCAGTGAAGTAGTAATTAAAAAAAAAAAGCTTTATTGGCAGGATAGGAAACCAGGAGTCACAGATCTGCAGCCCCCTCAGTGCATTGCCCTCCACGCTCCATGGCTCTGATGCCCTCTCCACACAGCATCGTCTACAGCGAGTAAACAGGAGAAACTGCTGTGAGGTCTTGAGGCCATAGAGGCCAGTAAGTCACTTATTTTGATCCCTTCTAAAAACAAATTATAGATTTCTCTGAGTCCTTTCCCCTCTCTTGAACCCAGCTACCTAACTCCCTACCCACAGGAACTACAGACTGTACTTGCCATTGCATTTCAGAGATGTGTGTTCTGCACGACAATTAAAGCATGTTCACTAATCCAAAGCTGGTAAATACTCACAGAAAACAGGAATATAACAGGGGAAAAAAGTCCCCAATACATGGTAGCCTAAAATAGAAGGAACAATAATCTGATTTTTTCTCTCTCTTCTGGCCACTTCACTGAGTTCTTCTGACTCAGAGAAGCCATGCCCCGAACAACTAAATGTGGAGCAAGAGATATGCCAGTGCCTCAGTGCGCAAGGCAGAACTGGCAGTCATGGCAAATCCTGCAGCTGGCTATGTCTACTCAGTCACACAGAAATGAAAAGAAACACCAGGATCTTAAAAGGCTGCACGTACCCCACAGAAAACAGTACCTTTATCTTCTGGATTGACATGACTGTGTAGTCCATAATGATCAGCTAAATTCACACAGAACATTACATATATGCTTTTTTTCTATATTCAGATTCAATACTTTGAAATTATATTTGGTGCCTTAGTATATATCCCCTTTTAAAATACATGGGGAATGAAGCAACAAAAGGGTAAGAATCTGTCACTGTGCTGTAATGCTGCTGTCATGCTCAGGATATAGCAACAACACTGGCTTAAGGAAAATATTGATATATCAACTGCTTTTGCACTTTTAATATGGATAAAAACGGCCACCTCTCCTTGAATCAAACAGGGTTTGTTTTTTTTTTCCTTTTGTGGAGAATACAATCAGATGAAAACTGCACAGCATCCTTTCTGAGTTTCTTATGAGAAACAGAGGGAAACTCATACATTTTAGAGGAAGCTCTTGTTGGTTCTCTCATTCAATCACACAGAGAAAGAAACAGTTTAGTGAACAAGGTCAAAAGTGTAATTCCACTGCTGTCATGGGTCTATTGGGATTCTAGTGTTCAAAACAAAGAGGCATCTCCAACTGTTAGGAGTATTCAGGGGACACCCTGATTCCATGACACACTTTTTCAGCCAAAAATGATCTGAAATGCAACATTAAACTGCACATTTCTACAAAAGAGGGTAAAAATCTGGTAAAGGTGTTAAAGAGAGACTATTCAGAAAACCCTTTTTGACAGTGTGTATCAATTCCAAGTCACTGGGAGGATGTATCCATTTTGTCAAAAGGTATTAAGCACGTGGATTCAGTACAGATGAAGCAGAAGTGTCTGGCCTGCCTGGAAAGGTATTAGAAATGTGTCAATGGAAAAGAAAGAGAGATTAAACTGACAGAAGGAATAAGACAGGGTATTATTACACTGAAAGGGGAACCAAGCAGTAGATTTTAATTAGGTGTGTCACAAAACAGCAGAGGAAAAAAAAAAAAGTAAATCCTAGAACTGTGGAATAAGTTTATGTTGGTACTTGTTTACTATGGTAACTAAATGCATATATTTAAAGAATCCAAGGAAGATCAATGCTAACGCCTGGTAAGATTCAAACTAGTTGTGTTTTTTTTAAATTTATTTCCCCTTCTTAATTGCTAAGAAGTGAAAGAAGATGACTATAAAATGATTAAAAAGAGAAACGTTTCTCTCTTGTTCAAATGAAGTACTGGAACTTGCAGCCATTATGATTACTGATGACTTTTAATACATTCAGCACTGACACCTTGGTTTCACTTATTATGAACTGAGTTACTCTCAGTCCCATGCAAACCCATTTCTCACTGTTTCTTTAGAAACCAGGTGAAAATACACTGACAATAATCATGGAACTATATTGCAAAGCCTTTAATGATTTCCTTAATTTTATTAATTTAGGTAGGCTGAGGATAGTGAAACAAACCACTAGATAACATCTAGCTGGCATTAAAATAGGTCCCAGCAACGACATATCCATCTCCATAAAACTCAGGTGAAAGCAGCAGCCCTCAGCAAATCAATGGAAAAACCCTCTGGCTGCCTCCCACTAATAATACCCAAGATAATGCCCCAAGTCCTACTCGTCATCGCTATCAAGAAGGAAACAAGCAACAAACAAGGGAAGGAGTAGAGCCAATGAAAATCGCCTCTTGTCCTCATTTTCCCTCTCCTGCCACTCAACAGTCTTGTCACCCTGATTTCGTTGTATTTTTCAGTGCAAACATGAGGCTGTTCACAGAAATATTCTGACAGAATAGAAAAACTGGATCATTTTTCTTTCAGGCAAACAAAGTCAATGTTATGAAGGAACATAGCCACCCTGCTTGTGGCTCTTCCTGTGACAATACAGTTTTGTGTTATGCTATGGTTAAAGCAGGCTGCTCAGACACTTTCGTTCATCACTTGGGGGAACTTCAGCTCCCTCAAGCCAATAAAAGGTGTGAGAACTTGCCTTGGTGAAGTATTGCAAAAGCAATTTCCTATAGGAGTGTGCTTTGGCATTTCCTGCCGAAACAATGAAGATCCCTCCTGAACTGCTGCTAAGTTTTTTTGCGGGCTGCCACCCACCCTAGCTACTCCAAGAGTTAATATCTCAGCAGCACAACTGCCAAGTGCAGCCCCTGCTCCAGCAGGATGCTGACTGGGCATTTCCAGGTATTTCATTTAAGGTCCTTTCTTCATGTCCTTGCACCAGCATGGAGCAAAGCATGCTACATCTCTCCTGTGGCAAGATGACAACCTCCTCCTGCCTTTGAGAAGAACCAGGCAAAGAAATGAGGAAATCCAGTCCCTGCAAAAACCTCTGAAAGTTGTCTTTCAGAGGCAGGCTACCTACAAACACACGACCTGTTCCTCTGCACACACACGTAGAGCTTTACAGAGTATTCAGTTAACCAACTCATTCATGTTTACATGCTTGTTTAGTGATTCCTTTAGAGAAGGACACAATGGGCACAATGAGGCTGTTGAAATACTCTAAAGCCACTATCTGGTGAATTGTATCATTATTGTATTATTTCTAATAAAGGACCCCAAATCAGCAAGTAGAAGCTATTTCTCTAAGAAAAATAATTTTCATAGATTTCCATGGAAGGGCTTACTTCTCCATCTACATTAGCACCTGAGCCAGCCAGCATCTTCCTTACTGCCACCAAAAATAATAAAAATCTGAATTTTTATAACTGATCTCATATTGCATCCCATGTATTCACTAACTACCTAGTAAGCAGCAGTTAAAAGGATTTTCTACTGCTGGTGGCCTCCCTCTGCTTTATATATTGCATGTAACCCTGAGAAGCACTTGATAGTCACCGACGATGTAACTAAATTACTTCAGTTGTTTCTGTATCACTTCTCAACTCTACAGTTCTAAATTAAACAGCTGAGCTTGCAGGTTTGTCCACACTGGAGAGAGTTCAGAGAAGACACATTACTTCCTCGTTTTTGACCCCTGGAGCTGTACTCTTCTAATTATCAATGCCTCTTTGGTGGGCAGCAGCTCCATTCCCATGGGATCCTCCCGTGAATTCCCTGCTCTAGTTTAGGTCCTCAAGTGTCTTTCTTATCTGATGAAATGCTCTGTAATTTGTAATCTGTTGGTTTACACCTGAACACATCGATCTTTCAGAAAGGGCTTCAGCTGGCAGCTAGGAAGCTATTACAAGCCAGTTTATAGTGACACTACTAGCACATGAGAACTGCTCACCGTTGGTTCCAGTACCCTTAGGCTGGAGATTTACTGCTCTCACAGGATTCATTTTGCCCATGATGATTTCAGTGTGTTCTTCGTTTGAACACAGTTAAGGCCGGGGTTGCAATGATGATAGACCACCACATTTCTGTATCACGGCTGAACAACATGCCACCAACTACTCAGGCCATGCCAGGAAAACGAACAAAGAAGTGCAGTCATGTCTCTGTGGCCAGCTCTGAGCTTTGGGATTGGTATCTGTGGAATCAAAGTCTTTTTCCCTGCTGTCCAGGATATCACATTCATCTCCAGGACGAGTTACTATGGCAACTAAACCTAGGCTTAGTGGATGAAGGCATTGCTGTGCAAGTCAGTGTTTATTTTTGACAGTAATATGGCTGGGATATGGCTGACCATGTAAAATGGAAGAAGCAAGGATTTTTTTATCTCCCTGCTCTTCACTGTCTTACTATTGAGGAAGAAGGAATGACTTTTAGCACTTAAACTCATATCTACTTTGATCTCAGCTTTTCTACTTAGTAGCAGTTGCAGGATGTTGGAGCAAGCTGGACCAACATGTAAAAGTAGACTGAAAGTGTCAGTCTCTGCTCACTCCGCATTGATGAATTTTACCCAAGTCCTGCTTTATTCACCCACAGAGAAGTGACAAGGGAAGCCCTCTCTGAAAGCCCCAGGAGCAGGGCTCAAGCTGCACTGAATAGCTGCTGCTGAGGTTGAACAGCCTGGGCTGCCTGTCAAGCTCACAGAATTCAGAGGACGTGAAAAGCTTTCCAACATGGTAGGGATCGCAGCAGACTTTGAAACATTCACCAAGCAAACCTGGGGTGTTCCCTCTGGCCCTTCTCCCACAGTACGGTTGAGACCTAGAGAACCAAGGTGCCCAGCCTGCTTTGTATGCCTTGGCCCTGGCCCTGCAACACTGGAATGAAGAACTTGCATATGTCTCTGTGGTCAGCTACAAAGGCAGAGATTTAAAAGACAGTTTGTTTGGGTTTTGTTGGCTTACTTTTTTCTTTCTTTTTTTTAAAGGTTGAAAAACATATGAGAATTAAAGTTAATAGAATTCTTTACTCCTGGAAACCAATACCAATGAACTGTGGGTTTCCAGTTTACCGATATTACTTGAATAGCCAAAATTCCTCTCCTTCCTTGTAATCTGGAACATAAGATGATGTCTGTGTAGCTAGGATCAGAAATTTAACTGAACGTACCAAATGTACCCCTCACCAAAAATGTTTACAATGGCTTCAATACCTGCTGATTGCCATAGACATTGCTAGGGCATACAGTCTCCCAGGAAAAACAAGAGTTTGGAAAAGAGGTAGGACATTTGTTTTGTCTTCAAAAGCCTAAAAAGATTTACTACGAAATTAATAATTTCTTCCGAGTCAGTGCTGGATATAACATGCCAGTACCCTGGAACTTGTCATCCAAGTTCCAGGGTAGAAAATGCTCTTTCTCATCACTGTACTTTGAGTGCAATGACTTATTTCTGATCCAACACCTTTACTTCACGTCTCACCTTAAGTATTTCTTGAAGCGCCTCCAAAAGCTTTACCCAGCACAAAATCCTGCAGTATCTGAGGTTGCTGCTATTCCTAGGAATCCTGTGCTCTGGCCAGGCAGGAGAAGAGGAGAAGTGCTTTCTGCAGGCCTGCAAGTCATGCTTCTAAGGAAAAGAGGCAGGGGGGGCAGAGAGACGGGGCTTGGCCATGTCTCCTGAATATGACTAAGATGCCATGATCTTTTCCAACATTTTTGGCTAGGTAGGATCAGAATTCTCTACCTACCAAACTGCAGTCAGTGAAGGAGAATGTGTGCTAGAGAGACGTGCTTTGCCTTGAATTAAGTCTCTCCTCACTACACAGACTTGTGAGTAAACCAGACTTAAGTTATTTGTTACCCTGAAATGATCAAACATTTATTTTCAAGTGATTCTGTCAGAATCAATAATAAGCTAAAAAGAGGATGTATACATAGATTGGCCAAAATACATAGGTGTTGCTTTCATCTCCTGAGAGGCATCTTTTGAGAATCTGGAGGAATGAGAACTTCAGAGGATGAAGAAGAGTCACTACTGATTGCATGCTCCCAAGGCAAAAAGGCCCTGAGTGTCATTCAGATTTGCAACTTTCTTTGTCTCATCTTTAGGAGAAGACAGAAAAAAAAGAACGGCAGACTAAAGAAGCTTAGTAACTGAGTTAGTCTTTCCTTTAGACCTTTAAGTCTCTAGTATTAAGCACAGTTATTGTTGTTTATACAGACACAGATGTAAGAAGACAGAGAGGGCTTAGGCAGACCACTCAAGGAAAACAGGGAAAATACACACTATTTAGATTAGAAGACGGGTAGTTATGAAAAACAGAAAATTAAAGCTTCCTAGAAAGACACTAAACCAAAGACTAAAGTAAACTAGTTCTACAATAGCAATATTTTCACTTTTTAGTTTCCATCCTTACACAGTGTTAGTGCTTCTAGCAAAAACGACCCTGCTGGAGCACCTCGAAGAAGAGGTCGGATACCATGAACTACAAATATGGGTCAGAATCATCAATTCTTACTTCTCAGAAATTCTATTTAAGCTACAGTGCCAGTCAGCAGATACGTGGCTGTTTTCATGCCCCTCTCATTTACTTCATAAAAGCAAATTAATGCCCCAAATTTGACTTCCTACAATGAGAACCAAGCATGAGGGAAGCAGCTGACAAGCACCATGACAAAGAAGAGGAAAGACAAACGTACTGAGTTTCAACACAAGCAGCAAATCCAGAAAGGACTGAAATGGTAAACAAATTCAATTTTCATTTCACTATTTTATTACACTGGGAGAAGACTATGTTACAAACACACTTTTCCACATTTGGGCTCTTGAAGTACTAATGAAGTTGTTTTACCTGCATCCACTTGGAAGCACCACAAAAACATTCACTCAACAAGCTCCTATCATTTAATAAGCCCAAATGCCTTAGCATTAATTCTACACTTGTGAAAAGGAGGAGAAAATCTATTCTGGATGTGAGGATATATGTTCAAGTAGAGGGTGAATATGCCCTAAAAACATAAGTACAGGGGAGAAAAAGCAAGGACGCAAAAAGATGATAAAGAGAGTTGATGAAGTTAAGCAAAAAATTCAGTGACCCTGTAAGTCTGTAAAGCCTTCAAAACATCAGGCTCTTTGCTTTGATGTCATGTTCTGCCAATAAATCAAAAAAGCCCAGAGCCCATCTGCAGATTTAGTGGGTGTTTCAGGGCATATGGAAAAGTCAAATCAGCTTGCAGTGTTCTGCTTCTTGTATAATGATAAAAGTACAGCTACACTACATGGCTCCAAGCACAGCACAAAATGGAAGCGCCTGCAGTCTCCGAGCAGCTCCTTAGCCAGACAACACAAATGCCAGAACAACACTCATGCCAAAGACTGTAATGCAATATGATCATATTAACTGTCATTGCAGTGATATTGGGCAAATGTATAGCATGAGGCTATACAATAATTTGGCAGTAATCAGTAAACCATTAGGTCTCTATTTTACTACTGCTTCATCACTAGCTATAAAACAACATCCTAATAAGGAGCATAAAACTAAAAAGAACTGAGATTAACAAGGCGTGTTACAGCAGTTTAGAAGTCAAAGTCACTTCAGCAATATAAAATTGAACAATACTATTTAAAACAATGATCAGAGAAGATTTACTACTCCATATTAAAAAAAAGCAGCTATTCCAATAGCCTGGTCTAGTTTCCATAGCATATACATGCCAAAGCAAAACACAGCACCTCAATGCTCACCAGAAAAGCACTATGTATTGGATAGCTGACTATACTATCAGTCTCTAATCAGAAAACCTTGCATGGACAATGCTAGTCACTGAAAAGAAGAGAGAGAAAGAAACATTAGAAAAAGCTTTGGCTGATATTCAGATATGAATTTTGACCGTACAAGAAGGTATATTCATGGCAGAGTCAAAGAATGATCAGACAAGCCATTAGAGAATGAAAGCGGCTCCTACCACGTTGTTTTTATCAGGCTCTGAATACATCACCTCATTTTTAGTAAGGTTCTGGTATCATGTGCAGTTAACATATAATTATTACGGAACTGTGATTGCATCATTAGCAGAAGTTTAATTATATCATTGACATTAGTGATGCCATAACATCAGGCTCAATAATAGTTCATAACAAAACCTACAATTAGAACAATTTTGCTCCCTTTTACACCAAAAAAAAGTGTTCAGCTTGGAGAAGCCTAATAGTCCATACAGAAGCGAGCTAGGGCTGAACCTGAAAGGATTGCTGGCTGGTAATTTAGTAATATGGTAATTAAAGTCTTTTCATGATGTAATTACACATCAACTACAAAAGGACAGCTGCTATACAACACTGCCAGGGTACGTGGCATGAAATGATTAGATTTGAGAAGCTTTGGTGGATAAACTGAATACCACAGACATAAGCCTGAGGTATAGCTGGCACCACACAGTACATTATTATTCAAGTCTCACACTTAACATTTCCTTAGTTTCATTGTGATAGTACAGTTTGTTGCACATACCTTGGTCTTCTGACAGAAGCAGCTGTTCAAAACCCAACTTTAAAAGTTTCTGCTGTTTTTAAGTTGCCCAAAATTAAAAGACCTAACCTTCTTCTGGGGAGAGGCAGTACAAATGAGATTTGCATGAACCCAAACTGTTTATTTCCCACCCTTGCAGCATGAAACCTACTCTCACTATCTGTGAGAAGTGTAACTCGATTTATTTACAAGCTTTTTCCAGTGGTGTAGTAGAGAGGAAAGAAGGAGAATGAGGAGAGGGGAGAGGCACAAATAAGAAGGTGAACTCAAAGAAACTAAAGTACTAAGGGTTTTGGCATCTAGTTTCAAGAGCAACAAGCAGAAGTCCCCTGTTTGAGTGAAAAAACAAACCCACCCTTCTTCTCAAGAGCAGTAAAACATTTCTTTAAGTAGATTCCTTATTGTATTTCTCACCGCCCTTCCCTGTATCTGTGTAAACCACAAAGCTGACCACACAAGGCATGAGACAGCAAAAAGGAACATATTTTTCCAACTAACACAAATAAAACTTCTTGACTACATAACTGGTTCTTCAAAATGCATGAATGCACTGTGCACCCTGGCAATGGGCAGACAATCTCAGAGCTGCTTTTCTAGTCCTAAAATGTCCTTATAGTCATGACAGCAACTTGGATGTTCTGCAATAGCCGCTTTTTTCCCTGAAAGAGGGTAAGTGAGGATTTCGTGGGAGTGAGAGCCAGACTAACTGATCTTCTGTACTTTAAAGCTCTTATTTTGTTTTGAGCTAGGAAAATCGAGGGATGGACTTATTGGGGAATGAAAGATTTTGGGACAATTCTCCTCAGCATGAGAAAGGTTTTATGTGAGGTCCATTTGGAAAGTGCAAAACTAAACGATTTTGGATCTGGAGGGACTTTATTATCTACAAGACGTGAGGAATGAGTAGAAAAATTTGAATCCTGGTACAAACAACACCCAGTCTTTCTGATGGCTTCCTTTCTGATTCCTGTTCTTTTTCTGAAGAGATGTTTTGGATGGACTTAATGAACATACAAAGCTTCTTGAAGACTTAGTGTCTTTAACTATAGCTATGCCAATACACTGGCACCAACTCCAGATCACTGTCAACAAGAGTTTCTTCCCCTTGGGTATCAGAGGCTACAACGGAGCTGAGGCTGCCCTTGGGGAGCACAGGAAGAATTCTGGAGGAACTGGAAGCAGCCAGTCCCAGTCATTCATGAACAAAAGATCTTAGCTACTGAGAAGTAAGTCCTTCATGGCCAGTTTTGTGCAGCACACTTTTATGAGACAGTAAAGCAAATTAGCCAGCTTGAAGGAAGAGATTCAACTGTATTTCAAGTGCAATAGCACAAGAAAACATGATTATTTCTAATTTAATGGCAGAAGAGATAGAATGTAGTGCAGCTAGTGGTTCTGATGACTGGATGGACGATCACCTCAAACATGTTTGCAGCTACCATGTTAGGACTCACTTGACATTTGATGCAAAAAGGAGATTCCAATATGTCACTTGACAAGAGGAACTGAGCAAACAACTTTCAACATATACAGCAAATTTACCATCTTAAAAACAATCACCCAAATGAAAATAATAGGAATTTTATGCCCAAAGTATTTATCTGATTTCCTACACAGTTTAAAGCAGCGAGAGGCAATAAAAATGTTAAGTTTAAACAACAAAACTCTTTGCTCTTGAGTGTTGTCTCTGTAAGTACATGGGTGTACACACTACTAATAAGAACTGTGTGTGCACAAATCTTAAACGCAAATGCATAAACATAACAGCTTTCACCTAAAGACAGCATGGTTCAGTACCTTTGCAGACTTTAATTATTAAGCTGTTAGTGAACAGAATACAACAGCAGTTTGTATCACATGGGGAACTATTCTCCCTGTCCTATTTACACAGTGTGCTGCCAAAAGAAACGTGAAGATCTGAAGTCTTGCAAGAGCCTCATTATCTCTCTCTGATGGTAGTATGGGCAGAGAGTGAGTGAGGGGAAAAGAATGCAAGTCAGAGATTTCCAGTATGCTCCTATCTTTAGCAACATCAGAAGACAAAGAAAAAGCTTCTTGTTGTGAGTCTTCAGGCATCCAACTTCAAAATATAAAAAAGCAAGAGGTCATGAACAACATTCAGTTCTGAGAAATGGACAAGTACATGACTCAGAACAACACAAAATAAAAAACCTAAACTGTGATAGTCTATCTCCCTCTCCTCCTCCCCCATTACAAGAGCAGCAGGTATTTGCTTACAGATCACTACCTTCATCTATATGAATATCTGAGAGCCAAGTGGCCTGTGAAGACTAAGCCTGGCAACAGGAGCCACAGAACTTCCTACCAAACAAATGCAGTCCTACCATAGCTGTTCCAGATGCAGTCATCTTGTCAAGAGTTATACACACAACTCTACTACACACCCAACAACTCTTCTCAATGGCTTTTTAGCATCTTTCCACTTCTCTGCAACCATCAAGTAATTCAGAAACTGCTATGGGACCAGAAGTGTTGTCAACTTCCCTGGCTGCAACCACCACTTGACAAGATACCAACTCTATCACTGCCATTTGCATTCATTTCTGTGAGAACTGTTAAGTGTTCAGCCAAGAAACAGAATCCTCTTGTGATACTGTTTGCAATGGTAACACCAGACCTCAGGAGCCTGAGGTGAATGACTAGCTGGGAAGACACCCCACTTACCTGCTATCACCAGCGTTTGCCACATACAGTTTCCCCAATAAATACACCACCACAAGGGCTGTGCAGCCACCAGAAATATTATACACGGTCCTCTCTCGTTCTATTTGCAAATCCTGTGGGAAAAGAGAACAAGATTTATAAAGACACATTGCAGTTAATGTTTAAGAAAATGAAGACTCCTCTAAAAAAAGGAAAATACAAAAAGTCTTTCTTAAATGGTATGTCCCACTAGCTTTATTTTCTTGCCGCTGTGGTCACATGGTCTGGGAGAAGAACAGAAAAGTTGAGGACCTATGATTTATGATACAAAGATGTTTGGGAAAAATCAGGTCAGGAGATTGTAAAACATTAGGTACTAAGGAACAAACAGCAACTCTCAGGGATGCAAGAGAATTTGCTACGGCAAAAGCACAATGAAGGCAAAGATAAATGTAGCTTAACAACAGGTACCTGGTGGTATAATTGGAGAGCGCTTTACATAGACAGAAAATAATTAATGAGACCTAGCCATGACATGAATAACTACCTGCTTCCTTAAAGGAATGTTAGAATTGTGGAGTATATACCTTTAGGAACAGCAGCAAGAGACAGTCATGCCACCAGGCTATCCCTTCAGAAACACAGGGAATGAGTGGATGCTAAACTGATTCTGAGTGCAAGAAGTATTATATATAAAAACGTCCTCCTGCTTAACAGAAGTGGAGAACACAAATCACATTTGTCACCAACAGTCAACCAAGTCCTGGAATGAAAAAACACATAAATATGTACATACAAATATATATAGTCTCCAAGAAAGCTTGGAGAACATAAAGGACGTAAGTAAATGAGCTACTTTCCAATCATCCATACATTTTAAACAAAAATTGAAGCGTACATCAATTAATTAATTCTGCTGTCTTTTAGTTTAGTTCGGGGTAATAACACAACATGTTACAAATGACCCTCCTCTCCTGTGTCCAGAATCAAGCACAATTTCAAGCTGGTCTGTCCTTGCAATATTGGATTTGAACAGGGAGCATCATTTAACATCACCATTGCAAATACTGGAAGATTTTTCCAGCTATCCCCTGCCTGCTTTTATGTGGGTTTTATTATGAATATATTTGTTTGCCTCCATATGTGTGCATATACCCAGAGCTATACTTCAGTCATTATTGTATTTGCACTGAGCAACAAAGAGTTCAAATTGTCCTCGCCTTGGGGTATGGAATTTAGAGCTAAATTTATCTGAAGAAAAGCACTACAACAAATGCAAACCTTGACAGCAGCAATTTGATCAAAAATCTGCAGGGCTGGGAGGAGGTCACTGTCTAATGCTTTGTTTCCCAGAAATTTCAGGGGAGGTAGGTGACCTGGGGCGGCAGTGGGGATGTTCAGCAGTGCTCAGCCACTGTCCTGCGTGGGCGGGCAGAGGTGTCCGTCACAAATAACGTGACTCCTCGCTGGCTGGTGTATGCACATCCCATTTCTGCCAAGAACACAGTGCTGAGGCGCTGTCCTTGCAGGCCATCCTCTGCTCTGCATGGGAACTGCATGCGGCTGCCGCAGAGACACGAGTTCTACTGCTGCCTCTGAACATCTGCACTTATCTTGGAGGTGGCGGTGCGGGAGGGGGTGGTGGTGGTGAGGACCAGGAGGAAAACAACTCCAAGCTAAAAACCAAATTTCATAAAACCTTTGGTCAGAGATATGGACCTGTTATAAATGACTCTTTATCTAATCTTGCCATAGAGAAGCTGATTTTCCTACCTGTGGTTGCTCCACAATTTTTAATTCAGCTGAAGAGTTCAAAGAAAGCAGACATTTCTAACCATCAAAATAATTTAAACTTATTACAGTGGATTTTTCAGGCACTGCCAGGAATTTTAACAAACTCTCACCTCTACAGCTCAGAGTATCCTCTGAGACCTTCAAACAATATGCAATACCTCACCTGGTTTCAGCTCTGTCCTTACATACACTTTGCAAGTGTTGGAATCCTAAACTAAAATTTGTTTCTTTCAGTAAGCAGAATTCAGAAGCATCTATTATAGGAGAAAAGATGGATAACCGTTAGGTCTCATTATCAGAATTTCCTTGACTTAATCCAGTACACAGATCTAGTTTTTCTCAAATAATTTCTGTTCCTGGGCTCTTCCATCTAGTTGTTGTTCAGAACTCAAATTTTCTACCATGACTTGTCAGAGTACATTCAGTGCCATGTTTCATTTGATATTACATACTTTGCTTGACATTTTCTTTTTCAGGGGTAGGGAAAGAAGGAAAGGCCTTCCTACAGCTCAACAAGATTTGAGGGGGAAAAATAAAGCAAAATAAAATAAAGTCCACCAATGCCACCAACTCATTCTGATGTAGAGACACTGGCTTTTAATGAAATACTTTATAACAGTGGTGCTGGGAAAGCAGAGCAGCACAGACACAGGCAGAAACCCCAAAATGCCTCTGCAGTCTTTACAAGTGTAAAGGGTCTCATTATAGACAAAATCAGACTGTATACAAAGCTTTCCTCACTTTCCAGATGGAAAAAAATTTCAGAGCAAGTTTTTGCCAAGGAAACAGATAATTTAGTCTGAGCTCTGCCCTCCGTGCCAGGATGTGTGCTGTAGCAGGTGCCAGAAGTGGGATGCCCACAAGGGTGGACCCAGGTCTGGTCCCACTTCCCTGGGTGCAGGATGCAGGATGCGGGATGCAGGAGGACGGAGCACAGCTGCAGAGTACATGGCGACGTACCGAGCAGGTGAGGGCGGCCAGGGCGGCTTTCTGCACCGAGAAAGCCCTGGGACAGGCCAAGACCCGGATCCGGGCTCCCCTAAGAGGGCGCACGGCTTGCGCAGGTGATTAACCACCTCTCTCGAAAAAGCCGCGCGATGCCGCCGCCGCCCCCGCACTGTGCCGGAGACTCCGAGCCCCGGGACGGGCGGCTCCTGCCACCTGGCGGAGGCTCCACTGCGGTGCCGCGGCTCCTCCTCCCGCCCTTCCCGCCCCGCGCGGCGGGAGCTCCCCGCGGGCAGTCCGAGCCAGGCGGGACGTGCGTGCGGCGAGGGGAGACAGAGGGAGCACAGCGAGTGCGGCGGCACCGAAGTGTGCGCCGACTTCGGTGAGGGTTAGATATGCAGGACCTCGAAAACAGACCTAGGTGCATTCATATTGCAGTGCCGTCATTGCAACAAGTTAGTATACTGCAACAACTAAAATAACTGATTTTCACCAAATCACAGAATTATTAAGGTTTGGAAGGGGCCTCTGGATATCACCTAGTCCAACCTTCCTTCCAAGGCAGGGTCACCTAGAGCAGGTTACACAGAAATGCACCCAGGCGGGTTTTGAACGTCTCCAGAGAAGGAGACTCCACGACCTCCCTGGGCAGCCTGTTCCAGTGCTCTACCACTATCAATGTAAAGAAGTTCTTCTTCATGGTGAGGTGAAACTTCTTGAGTTTTAGTTTATGGCCATTGCTTCTCGTCTTGTCACTGGGCACCACAGAAAAGACACCACTCTTGGGACCTTGAGATATTTATATGCATTAATGAGATCTCCTCTGTCTTCCTTAGACTAAACAGGCCCAGCTCCCACAGTTTTTCCTCGTAAGAGACATGCTCCAGTCCCTTAATCATCTTTGTGGTCCTCCACTGGACTCTCACCAGTAGTTCCTTGTCTTTCCTGTACTGAGGAGCCCAGAACTGGTCACAGCACTCCAGATGTGGCCTCATTAGGGCTGAGTAAGGGGGAAGGATCACCTCCCTCAACCTGCTGGCCTCACTCTTTTCATCTATAAATATCCTCAGAGCAGGGCCCTTTCATCCAGGATCTCAATCTTGCTACGACAGAAAGTAGCTTTTCTCCCTATATACACAGTATCACATACCTGCCTTTTTTATTTTTTTTTAATAATTTCAGAAAGCATAAACACAAAATTAACTCCTTAGTCTGCTTTACCTCTATCAAAAAGGCATCAGATGCCTTTAATTCTGTTTAAACCCTCCTCACTTCTATTGGCTATATAAGGAGGTGAAGCTTTTCAAAAAGAAAACTGTACAGCACAGGCTGCTGTCTCGAGACTTTTCAATTAATTAAAATGGCACCAATCTAGCAAAAGCACTTGTCTAGATTTCATCTAAGTAAAAAAAAACTCAATGAAGAAGAAAATCATGATACAATGTATGCAAATGTATACCTTCCAATAAACCATACAGACTAGTTCTGTGCCATTTTTTCCCATCTAAAATTAAATGGGGTTCAGTGTGGAATAGGTGCTCTCTCCTCTTATTCTCTCTTTAAAATACATATAACACCACACACAGGTATACAAGGTTAAAGTACTATAGTTGGTGCTTCTAACCAAAACAGAACACCACTCAGAAGCATCCCTCCTGGCTCTTTTGAACTGAATCTATAAATGCACATCTTAAAACTCGAGAGATGAAAATTAGAGGACTTCACTTATGGCACCTTCAGAACTTGAGCTTCTTTGTTTCCTTTTAACTGGAACAACTGAGATACTGACAACTGAGCATTTACCGGTTTTTAAATAGAACAGTAAATTATCTGAAAACACAGCATAAACTTGCTAATCCCAGTTACAAAGCAGAGAACACCATTGAGAAGTACTTCAAAATGGGGACATTGTTAAATGTTTAGGGCAATGACTTGGTCTGTGTCAACTTTCCACAGTGTTTTACTGCGTGTAGCTGTCAGACAAGAACTGTCCAAAGAAACCCACACCAAATAAAGAAACAATTTTTTCAAGTCTTTTAAAGCCACTAATTGAATTTTATTTGAGACTTGAGGCAAAAACAGGGAGAGCTTAACTAGAATTCAAGAGGAAGTTGGGGAAAAAAATAATGGTATGCTAAAATCTCCCAGGAAAAGGGAACAAAACCATCCTTAGATAAACCTGTCAGGTTGGACTGTTTAAAAAAAAAAAAGGCATCTGTATCTATTCATCATTTTCACCAGCTTCATAGGACTGCTTTGCAGCAACAGGTGTTTCAGGAAACACCACCAAGAAGTCTGCCTTGCTCCAGGAAACATGAGCTTTCAGCAAGTAAAATGATACACTCTGCTGGCACAAAACCCTCATTCATTATGCACATCTCAACTGCATTGACCCAACTCAACGACATCAATGACGTTCCAGTACAGAACAGGGCCAATTAAAAAATATGCTGTCAAAGGGGCCCAAGATCTTCATGAAAAGACTACCAGGAGTATAAGCTAGCAGGAAGTTAGACAGAGGAAGATCAATCTTTGCAAGTACAGATGTGACACAGGAGTGTTGATCTTATGAACTGCTCCCTTACACAGGTAAATACTCTTTTGCCTAAACCAATTACAAGTGCAAGTCTTCCCCAAGAGCTCAAAGTAGGTGTAATTATCTATTGCTTTTCTTAGTCTGACCATTTTTATAAGATTTCCTTTTAAAGTAAAACTTAATGCTGAAATTATATTGCATTGTGGTAGACACCGAGTCATTTATGTATCAAAGACATATGAACTTCAGCCCTCTAATAAAGAGTAAGTGGGAATTAAAGGTGTTGGATCTGTGGCATATGAACAAAGACACAGGAAGGAAAATATTCTGTTTAGAAACAGGAAGAACAGATTACTATAACCTATATGAGGAATACCTAGACACCATAAGTGTAGTGAGTTATCCAGGGCTTCTGCATTTGTCATACTCTATCCACAAAAGCCCTCCCAAGCAGTCAGGTGCCTGAATATGAGCTGAGATGGTCTTCTGTGTGAACACGTACCGGAGATGTGAACACAAAATAATGCAGGGCAGTAACAACCCTGCTCAGTCAGACAATTCAGGAAAGCAGCGATGGGTAACCCACACGCTGCTTTCATAAAAAAGGTAGGGCACTTGAAACAGCCCTTCTACACCCTCTTACCTTCACTGCCCAGTCCCATGAAACTCCATTTCTCATCTCTCCTACACTTGCAGACAGGAGAAAACCGTGTCATGCTCTCAGAGCCTGGCAGTTGTCTGGCCTGAAAATTACGCCAACTGAAGCATGAAATTGGTGTCCCTCTCTAAAGCATGCTCTGAACCCATCAGGGCGCAGTGGATGGACATGGTCATCTTCTCCCTCCTTTCTCAACGAAGAAGGATTGAGCAATCGAGTCCTCCCTTTCTGAAAAGGCATGCTAAACTGACAGGAGATTTTCACGTGTCCTCCTCTTTATTTTCATTTAGCAGAAACTGAGCCCACTAGCCACAGGACATAAATCTGCTCGCATATCCCACACTGAACAATGACCAAACCATGGCTGTGAGTCCTGCTCCTGGACAAACTCAGTTACAAGTCCAAACCCAGTTGATGGGTCTGTTTGCCTGCACTTTCTTGGGAAGAAAGAACAATCCAGCAAGATAATCGTTATTCAGAATTCAAAGTGAAGTACTGCTTGTAGCAACAACTCTAGTCTGTAATTGCATGTACTGAGCAAAATTCCTATACACCAGGAAAAACTATGATTGAATACTTCTTTTCAGACAACAAATAAAACCTCTGGGAAACAGTGATTGGTTCAAAAATCTTCTTTTCAAATAAGAAGCTTTTCTGAAAACTACGGTAACAAAATTTTGAAAAAAAAAAAAAAAGAAAAAAAAAAAGAACAAGATCACATCTCCCAAGACCTGATCCACACATACTCACTGGTGGGCCAAATCTCTGATCTGCCTGGCAATAACAATTTTTAATAACGTGGAGAACTGAAGAGGGAAGATGTGGAGCAGCTACATCAATTATAGAATAGAAAAAACAGCTTCCACAGGGAAATAGATGGATATTCAGTTTCCATAGCCTCATGATTTCCTCACAGTTGTTCATGCTGTACATAACTCAAGTGGGTGGTAGAAATGCACTTCATGCTCCACTCACCCACACCCAACCTGCCTCAGTGAAGAGCTGCACACACTGTACAGGCACTGCTGTGCTTTATGAGACAGTCCAACACTAACATGAACTACAGGTCATTGGACCAAGGTTGCCCCTTATCCATGTCCCTGATGTGACTGTTTATGTCCCATTTATGTCGTTTTGGGCAACAAGTGCCAAGAGTCTTTGCTACTGCTTGGGCAACAAGGCTTTGTAAAGTGCATACCCATATACTCAGCCTGATAATAGCAGCCAGTGCTGATATCTGCTACTGTAAGGCAATGCTAATCTTTATGTTAAGAAAGGAGGGGGAGAATAAAAAAGAGAAGAGCATCATGCTTCTAAAAGTCAACTGATGCCCTAGAATTTTTAAGATTTTTAGCCTTTTGTAGATTTTAACATAGCTGTAGTTTTCCTTCACTTTCGACTGTGACTTTCTCACAGTTTGTGTGGCACAATCCTCCGGCTTCGGTTTCAACATCTTTTAACCGTCTTTTAAAAGTAATAGATTTTTTGCAAGGATATTCCATTGGGATGTGCACCTGGACCAGAATAACAAGAGATATGGTAGACAAAACAAGATAGAAAGCTCAAGACACTTGGAGGGACTCCAGTGGGGCAGTTCTGAGGGTGGTACCCTGGCAAAGGGCTCTTAGGATTGGATGCCCCCATTAGATATGATACTTAGTAAGGGATATAAAAGTGTAAGGGTTCTGTATGTGGGCATGCACCTTTGTACTCCGTGAGCTAGAAGACCTTCATTAAAAGAGCTGCTCTATATCTTATCTATACTAAATTTGCCTGGTGAGTTTTTTCTCTCGATTTTAGGCAACACAAGTAATCCATGAACACTGCTGTAGTGCTACCTGGGATTTAAGGTGCAGTTCCTGCCTCACAGGGATGCACTTGGTAAGCTTGAGGCACTTAAATAGTTCCGTCCAAGCTCAGATAGTGTTAAAGTAGCGAAAGGGGAAAAAAAAGTGAAAGAAAACCCCTCTAAATCATCTTCTCCAGGTCATGTAACTCATTAATGTAAGCAACAAGGACTTCAAAGCCCTGAGATGTACATACCATTTCCTTGAATGCACTTTCTATGGCCCCAATAACCAGGCACTCGTGTGGGATCTTCTTCTCAGTGAAGAAGCGTGTTGGAGGGGTGCTGGGCGAGCCTGGGGCCCCCACACCACCACGCAGGGAGGCCGCCCGTGTCAGCGTCCTACTGTTGGTGGCTGGGTTATCAGGCTCCTCTCCTAGGCAGGTGGGTGGGAGGACAGCTGTGTTCCTCAGGATGTCTACAATCTCCTGCAGCTGCTCCAGGATATGGTGCTGTAGGAGTTTGGAAGCAACCACAGCTGCCCCTGACCCAGCGTGTCCATCAAACAGAGACCAGTAGTACAGATTGATCCCATCCGAGTCCTGGAGAAGCAGGAGGGGAAGAAAGGGAAGGAAGAGATAGTCACTGTTACACAGCTGTGAGTGAGTAAAGTTCAAGCATATTCTTAACCAGTGTATCAACAGCATACTCATCTACACAGCAGAAGAGGAATTCCTTCAGGAGGAGGAATTCAGCAATCTGTTGTGAAATCTTAATTTCATTACTGAAATGCTAAGATAAGGAAGTATTGTCCTAAAGTACTGGATTACTTACCATAGTAAAGATCATACAGGATACATACTAGAATGTTGGAAAAACCAACACATGTACCCATTTCTGAATACAGCTCCTTAGCCAGACCCACCCACTTACCCAGCCTGGTAAATTCACCAAAAAACCTGTTGAGATACTTCCCCCCGAAGGTAGGACTGGCAGCTGTACTAGTTTGCTCTGGGCTCAGAATCCCTCTGAGTTCACACAACAGTTGGCTGTAAAATTCTGCCTAAGTAATTTTTAATGGTTAACAGGATTAGCAACTAAAAAACCTGCTTGTATAAATAGATTGCTATTCATGCAAAATATAAAGTATTTTCCCAACAGAAACAAGTATCTGAAAATGAAAATATTTCAGCTGAAAACTGAGACTATTTATTCAAAATGGCAACACTGTGCCTCCTGGGATCTGTAGATCAAACTACTTCTGCTCCCGTTCTTCTCATAGTGTTTGGCTTCCTGGCCAAAATCCATGTCATGATGCACCATGGATAATGCTTCCACAGTTTAAATCCTCATGTCAATTAAAGCTGCTATACTTCTTTGGAAATGTGCTACCTTTGGGGTAAAAAAAACAAAGGCATTACACCTCTGACTGAGATGAAAATATTTTACTTTCCACCTAAAGGAAGACGATGTTTTGTCATTGTTCTCCCCCTGCCCCCAAACTGTAACAGAAACTTACAATTAAGAACAAGTTCACACATATACACACCCTGCCCCTATTTTCTTAAGTTCTCCAAAGCAATCTACATAACTGGGAAGTCTGTATTATAAGCAGTCAGGGGAGATGATTACCATAACACTGCTCTCATACAGACATTCTGTGTGAGATGCTCTAGGGCCTTAACTTCAGCTGTGATCTGCAGGCATTATTGTAATCTAAATACGAGTCTTCAAAAACTTCTATATGTTCTTACAAAGCTTCATTTACTTTTGAACTAGCAAAGAGGAAAACCACCGGTAACCTATTAGCAGTCTAAAAAAGGAAAAAAACCCCAAACTCTCTTCTCCCCACCCTGAGAATAAAAACAGCTCTTCTGTTTGAAAGAAATTAATTCCGCAAAACCATACCAATTCAATGGGAATTAAATATGTGGTGCCATTAAAGCAGTGATTCAGAGAATGAACAAAGGCCAGCAATCCCGGCACACAGATGAGACAAAATGCACAAAAAGGTCCTTGCTTTTCCTTGCACAGCTACAGCCACCAAGCGTTACCTATTTCGGTGTGCGTATGCATGGCTGTCCTCTCTTACATTTAAAAGCTTGAACTTCTTCCCCAAAAGAATTGACATTCTGCAAACTCAGAGAACGAGACATCTATTTTTACTAGTACTGACAGTATTCTGTCAAAAGTAGTCTTTCAAAGACCAATCTCCATTTGTTCTTTTAACTGGACAGAGTCCTCAAATAGGAGTGTGATCAGTCACCACAATGATTTATTTTAGATTTTCATTCAAAAGATTCTAATTTAACAGCAAGCTGAATAGCTACCAGAAACATGAAGAGAACAGAGATCCTTCACTGCACTGACCTTACAATTCATCTCCAGAATGTATCAGGAAATTTAATAAGCATCAGGCTCCTCAACTGCTGACCTAGCTTTCAGGAAAGCTCAGCAGTCTCCTGGGTTTTGAAATTGTAAAATGTAATTAAGACATGCAAAGTTTTGGGTCAAGCAACAGATGAGAAATCATAAAAGAAAATGCATATATTTACACACATAATTGGAGCTCAATTATAGGAAGAAAACCTTAGCAATACATAGTAGTCAATTTGGGATGAGCTTTTCAGGTAAGCTGAAGGACAGTAGTCCTACATTGCAAACCATCAGATTTTTGTTATGAAGCTAATTCCAAAGAGACAAATAAAATCATGTTGCCACTAAAGGTTTATTCTGAAAACTATAACCTACCCTGAGCATTACTGTTCCAAATATGAACTACACGTCCAAAATGCATTAGAGGACATCCTTAGCTGTCATAAAATCTGAAGTGGGCCAGCAACTGCCACCCCAATCCTCAGAGAAAAGCCTCCTCGTGTTACTGATTATATGTTCAGCTGCCTATGGTAGGCTACCAGCCCTGTGTCACACAAAACAAATACACTGTACCATCTTTGTGCAAAAAAACTGCAGAATTAATAATCATGTATCCTCGCATTACAATGACAATTAATAATGCATCACATTAAGTCCTGCAGTCTGTCACTACGACAATATCCTGGTACAGGATTCCCATTTCACTTGCTGATGGTTTTTCAGTATTCATCATTGAGGTATTCCATAGTTAAAGGCATTTAAAAATAGTACCAGTGAAAAAGCTGTGCAATTTAACATGAATGCCCTTGAATGGGGACAGATAGCGAACATGATTAATCAAGCAGTAGTGGAGTGGGGTGGGTGGAAGGGGAGAGAATTAACTTAGTGTTGAATTTGCAGAGTCTTTCCTTTCACTGTTCTGCTCAGTTTATTACCCACTCTTTCAAAAACAAAAACATGTTTATGCTATTTTACAGGCTTCCTTGGATTTGCGAGTGTGTCAGGGCTCCATCTCCACATTTCTGGCCTGCCACCTCCTCCTTCCCACTCACAGAAGCTCTGCAGAGTCCACCCACAGAGTCAAGGCCGTGATAGCGGCACCCAGCTTGAGCGGACAACACGTGGATCTCTGACTTCCTTGTGCTGCCTTGCCAAAGTGCTGGGCTGGATTGATGGGGTTAACATTAAACAACAATAATCACACAATCCTAAATGCAGCTGTCATTTAAGTCTGACAAACTTCCCAAAAATTAGGATAAAACAAAGATTACATGGCCTTCTCCACAACAGCTTCTATGGAAAAAAAAAAGAAAAATCTGAGTATGATGAAAAGGACTCTCTTAAGTGAAGAGACCATTAAGTTCCAGAGCCTATTTCCCATATGCTCCACACTTCAAAAAGTAAACAAGAATGGAAGAAATCTTTTCTTGCAATAAAGTGCTTCCCTTATTCCTTTCTCTTCAGTAATTCTGTAAGGTGCTCCACCTCACAGACAATTTCAGATTTTGTTTTACGGTGGGATTTTCCTCTAAGGCATTTACAGTATTCAGCCTCTGGCTTTCTTACTAAATACTTAATGGGACAATATTCTATCGTTCACTGTAGAGTCTCAAGCTGGTATTTCCACATCCTATTCATTCAGATTATGAATCATATAACACCAAACTCATACATTCCTTAAAAGATATTTGCTAACAACGCTATGAGAGGGCAAAACACAATATTATACCTCACAGTATAAAGATATGAAAACAAAAATATGACACATTATAAAAATGTGCGGATTTTTTCCTTTTTAGATATATTCAACCAACAAAAGATGTAGCAATGAAAAAATCCTACTAATTGCTAATGTAAGACTGGCCTCTAGGAGAAAACTTTCTCAAGAAATATGCTGCCTGTTTTGGGAAAATATATTACAGATTTAAATTCAAAAGCTGTGGTCTAATAACATGGTAGAATAGGTTTTATGCAGTTAAATAATGAGTGCTCTAGCACTCATTCCAGTGCCATGTAGACTACAGAAGTAAATCTGTAGATAAGAACATATAAAGAACAATATAACAAGGAACTAGAAAACAGTATACTATATTATATGAATCAGCTGGCTCCTGACTTTAGACTTTATGCTAAGTTCTGATCAAAATATGTCAGAAATAGAATCAAGAATGGAAGATCTGAAATAAATATATCTCTTTCAAGAAATTTGAAAGGGAGTGACTGTTTATTCCAACATCAAAATGAAAGATACAAAATCAAAGTAGGAAATACACTAGTGAAGAGAGGAAGAAAAATCAGTAAATTTCATTAGATACTTCTCATAAACACTGGATAACTAGATATTTAATGAGATTGACATTAAATTTCAAATGGATAAAAAGAACAGCTTTCAAAAACATTCAGTTTATTGACCCCATCATTACAATACCATAAAAGCATGACAACTGTAACAGTGGATCTTAACAAGGCTTGTTAAGATGCCTTTCCAATAATGAAGCAGTTTTAGATCCCCGTATTTTTAATGCAATCTAGACTTATTAATTATGTGATGTTTGGAAAAAAGTTCCTTCTGAAGAAGATGATTGATCATATAACACATTTTAACAGCCTCTATGATTCATATAGGTCTTTATCTGAGCCCTGAGTAGCTTCAGTCCAAACAGTAGTTAATGTGGTGTCCACAGAGCTCCAGGTACTGCAAATGTGCCTACAAGACAGTGCAGAAGCTTAGAAAGAGCAGATTGAGGTTGACCTCTGGTTGTGGCACCATGAGGTATCTGTGTATATTAGAGAATCATAGAATGGTTTGGGTTGAAAGAGACGTTAAAGATTATCTAGTTCCAACCTCTCTGCCATGGGCAGTGATGCCTTCCACTAGACTGTGCTGCTCAAAGCCCCATCCAACCTGGCCAGACTTCTCTGGGCAACATGTTCCTATGCCTCACTAACCCTCACAACATAGAATTGCTTCCTCATATCTAACATAAACCCTCTGTCAGTTTGAAGCCATTACCCCTTGTCCTTTCACTACAGGTCCTTGTAAAAAGTCCTTCTCCAGCTCTCTTTAGGTACAGGAAAGCTGCTCTAAGGTGTCCCTGGAGGCTTTCCTTCCCCTCCAGGCTGAACAAACCCAGCTCTCAGCCTGTCTTCACAAGGGAGGTGCTCCAGCCCTCTGATCATCTTAAAATTTTTCAAGATTATATTTCAGAAATGAAACAAAAATGAAAATCCAAGGAGTTGACCAATCCTTGCTCATTCTTAAACTAAACCATCTTAGATGCAAGGAGTATTTTTCAATGCAAAAAAACCCCAAAAATCAAGTAGTAGAGCTAAGAAAAATATAGTGAAGTGTTTTGCATTTAAGCAGAGATAATCAATAAGAGGTAACTGAAAAGATATGAAATATTCAGTAAACATCTTTTAGTGCCATATTGCCACATCCTTTTATATTTCTTTTGTACCTCTCCACTGACAAGATACAGAAGTCTGCTTACTGAATTGTCTTTCAGCTGGAGACCTTCTCCATTTGGCAGTGATGACCTCCGTTTTGCTGAAGAGTTCTTGTTTGGTGTAGAATTACTGCCTCCAGCTTTTTTCTTGACAAAGAGGACTTCACAGCTGGCTTGATCTTCATTGTGCGTGCTCTTCCCTGCATTTATTACTCTAAGAAAAAAACAAAACAAAAAAAGAAAATATTGCCCAAGTTAACAAAGCACAGAAGCCTCCAGCTGTATCTCATATGTGACTCAAGATGTATAGAACCAGAATCTAGCAATATTGCAAGTACTGACTGAATTAAAATATCTGTCTGACTTACACATGTACATACATACACAAATGCATACTTGCTTGTTTGCATGCACCTACACATGACAAAACAAGCATATTCTGTAGAACTACAGGAATAAGAATCAACAGCATCATGAGCATATTTTACCCTTGGACATACCATACTTTTCTTTAAAGGGACTACTTAATGGCCAAAGTTGATAACAGTATGCCTCCCAGTTGAAATATGAGATCCGCAGTTGTTTTCCTACCTGCAAGCCTCTCTGCTATGAATAATGAATCTCTTGGCTGTCGAGTTCCAAGTCTTGCACAAACAAAATACCTGTTATAAATCTACAAAGCTGTTACCGCTAAAGGCAGTCTGTTCAAATGGCATATATTAGAAATGCTATGACAGAAATAGAAAGGAAAGACTTTGCCTTATATTCCGACAGGCTAGTCAAGCTTGCTTGTACCACGGCAACACAGTGGTATATACTAAATACACCCCTCTAGAACTGCACAGCATAACCCCCTACCACGAAAAGCCCACCTCAAACCATCTGTCCCACCTGCAGCGTAGACAGCAGAAGATCTGCACTAAGAGCTGCAGCAGCAGAGCTGCTGATCTGCACTAAGAGCTGCAGAGCATGCAGAAACCAGCACTAAGAGCTCCGTACAAGCTTTGAACAGCCAAAAGTATCCTGAGACTTACACCACAACTTCCTTGTTTTAGTCAGGCTGAAATAACAGCTATTCCACTAACAACAGTTTAAAACCCTAATCAGAACTCTACATTATCCAAAACATCGTGGTTACTGTCATCCACCCCAGAGGAGTCAAGCTCATACACGTTTTCCGCTTTCTACATGAGAATCTCACCACAAACTGACCAGTTTTGCTTCAGTTTGACACATGCTTTGACAGTCCTGGGTTCACTTTGGGAAAACCTGTGCAAGCTGACACAACATCTTGTTCCAACCAAGCAAAGACACTGTCACTTTGATGTAAGCATGTCTTCTTCCACAAACACTATCATTCCTCTCTACTACCAGTTTTGAGTCAACAAGTTGACCAATATTCAGAGACAGTATTTCCACTACTGGACAAACAGTTTCACATCAGGCACGCAGTGTCTTTAAAAACAACTGCTGCCTCCCCAGAAACTAAAAGAACTTGAAGGCACATCATAATCCTGATGGCAAGTTCAAGATATAACTGACTTCTTGATCTCTAACATTTTCATTACAGTAAAAGTTTACACAATAGGAAAACACTTGCTAAAGGTTGTTGAAATGAAATCAAACACCAAAGGAAGGCTTGCAGGAGACTCTGCCGCAGCTTGCCTGCTCTTGTGGAAATGTCCATTCTGTGTCAGCCTTGCTTAAAGGTAATAGATTCTTTTGACTTTGGAGGAGCAATATGCTACTGTGACACACAAATGAATGTTTCTACCTCTGATTAGAAAAAACAGTCTCTTTTTTCTAAGAAAACATACATCCACTATAATTAACTGCTTTCAGAGATGGAAAGTTTTCCTTACAGTGCTAAATGTCACACACTGCACTCTATCTATGCACAATACCACCAGTCATTTACAAGTATTTCTTGCAAATAAACACTAACTGTGGATAAAATTACTTTATAAAACACACAGAGAGCAGAGATGAAGGAGCCTTTTAGAAGCAAGGCACTTGTGAGTAATTTAACCACTCACCCCCTGTAGTGCTTAACCTTTGGGCAATTGGAGATCAAATATTGAGATAAGCTTCCAGTCCAAATACTCACATTTTCTTGACATTAGGAAAAGCAGAAGCATATATTCAAACATAGGGGCAGGGGAGGGAGATGGACACACATACACACACACCCCACCCAAAATCATGAATAGTAAAGCATTTAAATCAGCTGACCAACACCCATTCGTCTGAAATGCCACAAACATGATTAAAATACTGCAGCAACACAGAAAGTGTAGTTTTATCAGATCAGGAGCTAATCAACAGTCAGTTTAGCTGATCAGTCCCTAACTAATGCTGCTGTTTTCAATCCCATTTTAAAAAAGACAAGAGACAAAAGTGAATCCTTACAAAAATCAGTGCTTTCCTACAACTTATTGTTCCCTGCAAAAGTCATTCAAGTATTGGAGTTGCCCTAGTTTCTTTTTCTGAGCTTAGCAATGGACTTCAGGACCTGTATGGTGGAAGATGTCATGAAGTATAATGATGAGTTAAGTTATGCACAATATGGTATCATTTTATAAAGCTCTTGCCAAGAAAATTTGTCAAGACACTGAATACATCAGAAAGACTATGAGAACAAAGTGACCTAACAGACTAACTTGGCAGTCAGCTACCGCGAAATGCCTGGAGTTGAAATTGCACACCAAGCACCTTACTAGAACAGGATACAATCAAAAGGAACCTGGCAACGCTGAATACTGAGAAGACATGGGAGTTGGGGTGTCAGTGCAGTGAGGATGTGGGACCGAGGCTGTGAACAATACATTCCATTCTAGAAACCCACTCTATCTCCCAAAATTCCGGTTTTCCTTTCTCCAGCAGAGGATTATTTTATTCCTTGTGAAGACCTGAACTTAACATAATATCAAAACAGTTCTTATGGGTACTACCAGATAATTCAGGGTCTAGATGCCAAAAGCTGCCCCTCTCCTGACACAGGCACTCCTCTACTCCCATGCCATCACATCCCATCTCATACGCAAACCCTGGAAAAGGGCTGCACTGAAGCTCCATGATTTGTAATCTCAGAGCTTGAACTATGTGTTGGTGCCTGATGCCTAGCACAGAAGCTAGTAACATCATCTACTCTGCTTCAAATAGCTCTGACTTTGCTGCCTTTTGAAATCCTTTTCTCTCTGCAGTTACTTAAATCCCTCTCCAGGCAATTCTTTCAACCAGCTTTCTAAAGCTGATTTCACTGATGTCTTTCCTCCTTGCTCTCCCAGACTGTAACTTATCAGGACAAAAATCACATCTAAGCTGCTTATACAAATAACAAAGCAGAACTAACAAGATATTCATATGACTAAAAGGTAACCCTTAATTAGATCTTCAGAATTTTTTATGGAAAAATCTATCCCTCCTTCCACAGATGAAGTGCCTCAGCTTCCTAAGATTTCCCCTTCATATCTGCTTTTCTGTCTACCTCAAAAAATAAGTTACCCGTCAGTAAAGTGAACAAAATGAGATAAAACACTCCCTTCTCACACATAAATACAAAAAACACCTCCCCAAACAAAACAATCTCCAATCACTTCAATTGCATTTGATCATTAATATTAATAATAAGGCGAAGAAAAAATTAATTAAAAATTATTTTTAAAAGATTGAGGCCTACGTAATTCTCTGTCTTTTACTCAGATACGTTTTCAAGAGAATTCTTGCTTTTGTTCTCTCCCCAAATTCTTCAAGAAACTTATCAAATGAAATGATGATCAACTCCATTCAATCCCTTCCCTTCTCTCCCCTAATACCCATTTATCTCCTATCCAATCTCTTACAAAGTTCACCCAAATAACATCTAATTTGGATCAGAAGCTCCTTTTTTTTTTTTACAGAGTTCACTGTCTCTACTGTGTCAAAAACATTGCTCAGTAATAGATAAGTAATTCTAAGGTTTAGTTTGTGGTATAGTTGTGCTAGTAAAAACATTCCACTTTCTGAACAGGAACTTCCTGAAGCCTGCACAGTGAGGTGGTAGGATTTGGTCACACTTGAAGTACCTGCATCAACCTTGACAGACATTTCAGTACTTCACCAGACTAATCTTAAACATGTCCTCAGCTAAAAGCAAATCCTCCTGACAAGAGCCACGTAGTTTGTTTGGCTCACAATCAGCATTTTGTTGGTATCTCATAAGACCCCAAATCCCATCTGACTGAATGGAAATGTAGGTTACAGTGTGCTTCTATTCTTCAAACAAGGCTCAAAGTCATGCGCCAAGGTCACTGATTGCAAAATCCCAAGTATATTTTAAATGAATCAAAGCAGGCCAGTTGAACAAATCCAAAACAGGCTTTGCTAATAGTTTCAAACAAAAAAAAAAACAACCAAACACCACAAACAAACAAAAACCCAGAAACAAACAAACAAACAAAAAAAGCTTCAGTTTTTGAAGCATTTCTATTCAGTCCTCTATGTTTTTTTGCATAAATACCAGTACATATACACTTTGGTTGTTTTACTCCTCCCTATATAATGCTCTTGGATATTACATTAAGTTGCAATCAGCCAAAGTTCCAACCTGTGCTGTAGGAGGAGAGTTTTACCCAGGTATACGTCTCAAATTCTAGAAAAAAAAATGTCCTTGGATGACTAAATTTTTTTTTTTTAAACTCACCAGGATAAAGGAAAAAAGCCCAGTAGAAATTCTGAATGATGCATGACAATAGCAGCGCACGCAAAACATCCTTTTTGAAGTGAAAAGACTAGGAGAGCTCAAAGAGCTTGGGGAGCTATGTTGCAGCAGGAGAAGTGTGAGAACTGGCCTCACATACACTCTAGACCAGCCTGGCATAACAAATAACACCTGACTCACTCCCTCAGTTTAGCTGAGCTATGGGGTAACTGACAACCTCCTGTCCCCATAGGAGGACACCTGCTTCTCCCCCAACAAGGCAAAGTTCCTCTTCACAATAGTAGAGAACATTTCCAGTTCCACCTTCCCTGTAAGACCAATTGCGAGGGTCAAGACATCCTACACAAGCATTCCCAGAGAAAAAGTCTGAGCAACGTGGGTTAAGGCTGAGGCTATGGGTATTATCTGTGCAGCTCACAGAGTTTGACACTGTAACATAAAATACCCGAAAGAAAGTATTGCAAAGAGAGCAGGGAGATGCATCTTTTTGCATTTGTTGGTGAGGAATCCTCTGTGCCAGGCAGTAATGATCACCTGAAAGTGGAAGAGACTGAGCTAAAGAAAACAAAACCAGCTTGCAAGGACCCAGCAACAGAAAGCAAAGGACCAGTTGCTTTTCCCAAGTTCATGTTTTCTTAGTTAGATCTCTTACAAAAGGATGCTGTCAAATGCTTTTCCCCACAAACATAGGTAAGATTCCAACTTTGCTCTAATAAAAGCTGAAAGTCCCATAGATATTAGAAATACATATTAAGAAAATTCCTGCAAACAAGTTATTTGCTTCAAAAAAATACATGTCTTAAAAAAAATGTTTCAATCACCAAAACAATTTTTTTTCATTTAACAAAGTCTTTATCTTTCTTCTCAAAGGAAATTATCTAATTCCATCATTTATCCTATTAGCAGACACAGAATCTTAAACACTTATTAACTATATAATTTTGAGCATGGTCCGCATTTCTCCATTATCAGTTTTCAGGTTACTAACAATATCAAAGCGTAATACTACTAACTGGGGAAGTAAACAATTCTTTTCCTAGGAAATAATGGCTGTATTCAATAATCACAAGAATTAAATAGTGATAACCAAGGGCTGCTGTTGTGATGCTTTATTTATTTATAGTGGATAAGAGTGACTTTCTGCAATTCTGGCATATACAAGTTTCTGAAATAAATACGTTAATGACATTCCTGCTGTCTACAAGGTGTACTTGGTACAAAATATAGCCCACAACAGAAGCTTAAAACAGAGCCTATGAGCTGAAGCAAAGGACTGTTGCTTGTAAAGTGTCCTACCAGATGTCTTTACTTGGGGAGCCTGTTCTCATTTGATTCACAAAAACTTCAATTTATTAATCCCAGATAAATGCAAGAGCTCTGCATTCCCTTCTTAAGGGTTAGCAAAAAAAAGTAGGTAGAAAAAAAAGAGGATATATATCCGTGGGCAGTTTGTTGTACTGCAATTTTCAATGTTACCCTGCTCTGGGGTTTCAAAGTTGCAGTGGACACCTGTAGTTGTTTTGACTCTTAATTAATCAAGGCATCAGGATGCACAGAGCCCTTCTCTCCCCTCTCAGCCTGGCTGGCTCCAGCCACTCACAGGAGCTACAGCCAGCCCCTCTCCTCTTTCCAGCTGTGGTACACACATGCTACTCCACACTACATGACATCAGCTTGCATCCAGCCCAACTAATAACACAGTAGTAACCCACATGAACAAATACAACACATTTCGACAACAGACAATATGTTCCTACAGTTTTGTATTATAATTTCAACAGTCTTAGAATGACAACTAAAGATACCAACTTTCATAGAAGCATTGCTGGCTTTTCCTCCCCCTCCCATCCTTTTTTTTTCCACCCTTAATGGATCAGCATGTGAGTGGATGTCACTGCCTGTTTCTGTGACACCTCATTTACAGTCTTAGATTTCCAGGTAGGTGGCTGTTTCCTCCCTTTCACCCACACAGGATTTATTTCTGCACTGGGAATCAACTTGAAAGAGATTTCCTTCTAGGTGTTCAATCCCCCTCCTGCAGATGAAAGGCAGCTTTACAAGCAGCCTAAACAATTCCATTCATTCGTTACTGTAACTATCATATTGCACACGTCAAAACCAAAGCACTCACTAGTATTGTCCACTGCAGGCAGAAATTGAAGCCATCCCTGAACTGGTTCTCTAAATCCATGGGGCTAAATAGAACTTTCATTTTATTAACCAAGGAGGAAGTGAGTATTTAGCCATAATATCTTGCAATGATATATGTGAAAATATGGTTTCTTGGACCAGCAATCACACATAGCAGGCCTAGTTCACTTCGGGGCCCAGCTAGAAATTACAAAACTGATAAGGACTAAATATGAGATTTAAATAGGCAAGGCATAAAAATAGAATACCATTTATGCTGGAAATTTACCACAAGTTCAGTGGTAAATGATCATAACTTCATAACATAGCTTGTCTTTGGACTGAAGTCAATGGCATCTTGAAAGGGAAGTCCACTCTGATGCTATTTGTATGGACTTCGCAAAATGCTATTATGTAGCACATCATCCTGCAGGTCACTGTAGGAATGGAGCAAGCTCTGCAATCCCTACAGAGGGATAAGTATCTCTTTATGATAATTAGCATGCAGGTATTACAGGAGAAAACCAGTGGCCAGTGAGCCCCGAGAAAATGCTGAGCCAGACCAGTGAGACACAAAGCATGATCTCGCTTCAGGGCTGGGCAACCTCAGACACAGATGGCAATACTATTTGTCAAATTCTCTTTCCTCACTCCTGTATGAGCTATCAGAATGGGGTAAGAAGAGGTTGCAAAAGCAAAGATCAATTTGACACTGTAAGAGAATCACCATTTCTTTCCCACAAAGCACAGTGAAATTGCAGAGCATGCCAGGTCAGATTGCTCATCATCCTATTTAAAACAACTTTCTCTATCTGGCTGTTCAAAGCTTGCTGAAATATAAGGAAGAGACACAGAAGACAATGAGAACAAACAACTTCCTGTTGATCAGTGTCTTTCTAGTCCAGCTTCCACTAATGCACTGTCCTACATCTTTTTCTTTTTCCTCTTCTCCCTAGCAGTTAAGTTCTCAAATACTACTGGGGAAAATGGGCCTGAACTTATTTCCATGGTGTTCAGGAAGAAATTGCCTTGAAAGTTCTTCAAATGATGATTCTTATATGAATAGGGCACATTCAGTCTGGTGAAGTCAACCTTTAGATGAATATATATCTGCATTTTTATGCATTATTAGATTTTTCTAGATTTTTGTTGTTGATAAGGCAAAGAATGCTTACCAGCTTTGGTCTCAACTGCAAATTGAAACCCAAAGCATTAAAAAAACCCCAAAATAGATGTGAAAAGAAAAGGAACCTTTCTACAGGAGTATACTTCATTGTGGCTCATTAGCCATGTGGAATAGTCCCTGTAAGTATACACATTGGAACTGACAACTATTGAAATTGAGGCACTTGGTTCAATCTAAAGAAAACATGCTACGCACATCCTGATAACAACTTTTCTTTGTCTTGTTCACAGCCATTTTATCAGGTGTTTCTTCACCATCTTAGCCTTTAAGGGTGATCCTGAAAGTTCATTGATGAGTAATATTTGATTTTTGACTGCACACCAAGTTACACAGCATTGGATAGTGATTTTAAGCTGCTTTTAGATGAGAAATATCTTTGGATCTATCCCTGAGCTCACATTCAAGATGAGAACCAAAGTTCTGCAATTCTTTTCTCTCTAATACAAAGGAAAAGCAGCCACTTCCATGTTTGTTCCCATGAGCTGTACAACACCTTCTGCATTTGAGGTGGAATATAGTCTTGACCATGAGCATCCCTCATAAGGAGGGCACAGTAGTAGAGACACATCTGATAAAATGGCTGCATGTGAGTTGTCCCCACAGAGTTATGTGACAGAAATACATAAATCACGCTAGTTAAAATGATGAAATGGCAGGGACCACAACCTGCCCTAATCTCGACAGCGAGGGTTATCTGGGCCTCAGACATATTCTCTCTGCCTACAAGCTCAACACTACTATTACTACTACACCACCAACTACTACTACTACACAAAACTCCAACCAAAATTCAATTTGAATTAAAATACTTCAGTTTTCTTGTAGACTGATAAATGAGTGCTTGCATATGGCAAGGATGCATGAAGAAAACAAAAGGCTACTTCCCCCCCCTCCCCAATTTCCTTCCCAAAGTTCTACTTTTGAAAGCACATCCAAAATAAAGTCTTTCTTTGTTACAGAAATTGCAATTATACGCAAATAAAAGCTCTCTTTATGCTCACAGAGAAGCGAGTTATGTGTTTAAAGTAATGAAGTAAATCCCACACCATTAGACTACAATGCTGTAGACCACAGTCTCAGCTCTTTCAGGGTTAAGAGAAATCAAGATAAATGGCTTATGCAAAACTGGTCTAAGCTTTAAAAAAATAAATTATCTCTCATATTTAGCACGTGTGAAGGTTAACCCTAGGAGTTCAGTGGTGACAGTAGTAATCCCTTTTGTGCAGCTGTCAACTTAAATTAGCCCCAAGCTAATGTCTGCAAGTGTGACAGAGAAGGTACACATTTCCACAGATATGCACTAATGCCTTATTCACCATATCCTTCTATTGCAGCAGGTATTGTGAAGCCCCCACAACCTGAAAAAAAGTCAATCTGCTAATTTATTTTTAAAAGTCAATACAGAAACTGTATATGCATGAAAGCACACATATGCAAGGCAAGGGGGAAAAAATAAAAAGAGAAAACATTACATACAGCTTTATTATGAGAAATCCACAAGCAGAAAATTAATTCAAAGCCACTCATATGTTGGTAATTTTTAATAATTAAAGAAAATCTATACCCTGCTACCGGAGTTTTACATTCATCACTTTTCTTCTGCAAGAACATTAACTGACAGTCTGCAGAAAGGGACCACATGGAAAAATCACTACAATGACTTTTTGCCATAGAAACCTGCCTCAAAACCCAATTTTTTACTTCTGTTATTAAAATTGCTTTTCTAGACCTCATCTTCAAAGCTGTTAAAATATAAACTAAATGCAAACCAATGAAATATCAGCAATCCTGAGCCTAAAAAATGGCAACTACCTTAATTTTGATAGATCATGATCCACTAGAACATTTGTATAGTGTTCATTCATTCTGCTTAGGGCTAAAAAACAACTCCAAAATAAGCTTTCCTAAATTTAAAATACAAAAAAGTCACAGTATTTAATGCAAAGCAGGATTAAGAAAATATTAAAGTACTTTTACATACATTTTATATAGACATAGACACACACCTCTATAAAAAACCCTATGGTATTTCTCAGGCAAGCTATTCAAAATTCAGTTAAATATGTCATTGAAAACATCTATTTTTCACGTAATATAGGTCAAAGTGCTTAATATCTTTGCTCAGTTGTTCAGCCATTACAGACACAAATTTTCAAGTGCAGTAGTAATTTAGAGTCAAAGTCAACAAAAGGACCCTGGTAAAATCAGTACCAGTAAAAAAAGAATCACAGCTAAATGCAGAATTTCTACCCAATAGCAGGGATATAGCAGTGAGCAAATGAGCGTTTGGCTGTGGGTGTGCATAAAGCTTGGAGACAAGGGTGTCTCTTCCCGCCCTATCAGCTAACTTTATCCAGAGGGAAGGTACTGAGGCTCTGGGGTCTGCACAACACCTATTAACATGGCATGCCACAACTCCAGGGGAAATTGTCTCCACAGGCTCCTGCTGTCCTTGCAAAGGGTGTGAGATGACGAGATGTGCCCCCACCCAAGAGCAGAGGAGACCCAACAAGGTTAAGGAACAGTTTTGGAAGGCGCAATACCAGAGAATCACAGAACAGATGAGGATGGAAGTGACCTTTGTAGGTCATGTGGTCTAAATCCCCTGCTCAAGCAGGGTTCACCTAGAGCAGACTGTCCAGGACCATGTCCATATGGTAATGCAGAGGGAGCAAAGCACAAAGCAACAGAGACCTGTCTGACCCAGTGTGTGTGCACAGGATCTGGCACTGAGTAGGAGCAGCTCAGTGACATGTGGTGAAGACTGAAAGGTCATGCTTCTAAAACACTACTTGTGCTGTGCATCTGCCTCCACTATGAATCTTACCCTTTCCAGTCACTAGCAAAATCACCTAAGAAATCTCAATCCAAGTGTCCACTTGCAAACACAAAAGGCAAACTAGAAACCTACAGACTGGCAAATACTTAGCACAAACATAGTAAATATTTTAGAAAGTGCTACAACTAAGAAGAATCAATTGTGCCCAGAGAGGCCTAGAGATGGGGTAGTCTGGTATAAACAAACCTAAGCAGCCCTGATGTGGTGGATCCTGCACAGTATGACCAAAGGCACTCCCAATCCCAGAGAGGTCTCAACAAGAACGAAGTCATCATCAGAAACAATCGACTACTGTAACTTGCATGCAACTCTCTCCATTCCTCTCAGACCACTGGGAAATTAAAATTGTGTCAAGAACTGTAAAAATATGTATCAGAAAATAATAAGGTATTAGGGTGTCCCTGCATCCTGCTACACCAAGAAGCAACTTGCTTTCAGAAATTATACTTAGAGTTGCACAAATGCGAAATATGCATGAAGGCAGAGTGAAAGTGGAAGTTTGAATTTATTTATTTTATTGAATTGAATATTATTATTTATTGAATAAATTCAATATTATTGAATTTATTAACCCCTTGACAAGATTCTAAATAAATAATAAACAATGCTATAGGCAGACTGAAAAGAAAACCCCACATAATTCAGCAGCTGAACAATTTGTTCAATTAGCAAGAGAGGCAACTTCTCAAGCAAAGGATGAAAGGCAAACTTCAAGTATCCCCTCTCTTGGCTTTCCCAGTGTAAGCAACCTCCACCTTCACGTGCCAGTGTGTTACCCCACAGGGACACTTGTGCAGTGAAATGATTTCTTTTTTTTTTTAAAAACCAAATCAACGTATTTCACAGCAAGATACAACATGGAGGCAGAAATACCAGATTTCTATAGGGAGAAGTCCTGCTTAAACTAGCATTTCTGAAAAAAAAAGTTATTAAATTTTATCTTATGAGTCTAGGAAGCTAGTAGTGAGAAAGCAATTGGTGAACCATAGTTTAGTGCTATGGAACTGTGGACATTAAATACTGATATGTCTCTTGGAAAAATCCACTCAGTTCTGCCTTTGGTTTCAAGAAGACAGGCCCAGAGTACTTTCATCTTGGTACTTTCAGTAGCTCTGCATCAAGAAGCCAAGCACTTTTAATCTTCTTAGGTATCTACATGTGTCTAGTCACCTACACATGACTGCTGCTACAAGTATGATCCACAGAGGTGAGATCTAGTCATATGTCTGTGGTACAGACAGCTAAGTCTGCTTACAAAGTCTGGGTGATTAGCTCCAAGAGAAAGAAGACATCTGGGGGCATGATTCATCTGACCTATTTTAGTTGTTTACATAGCATGAAATGTCTCTTCCTCTTTGTGGACAATAAAGCTGAGCCCAGACACTGACACAGCAGGTTGTCAGCATGTCGTAGAGATGATTCCCTCATAGGTATCTGAGCTTATGTGGGTGGAGGGAGCAAAACAAACAAACAAACAACAACAAAAAAGCCCATTAACTTCTCTTTCAATAGTTGTAGGGTTTTTGCTATTTGAAATGCATTTTTGCATTATATATCAAAATGCATCTTTGATATATAAGTCCTTTGGTATGACTAATAATGTCACCCAGTGCAGAGATCCAGGGTTTAAAGGGAAGAATAAGAAACAGGATTAAGTGCAGAAAAAAATATTTTACAAATAAAGGCCAAGGACATATTACCAGATGCCTGAAAATTTGCATTATAGCTCTTGATATGACATGTGAGTTCAGCATGGTACAACTATTTAAATGCATCTAAAACAGCTGGTGGGATTCTCAGACACAAAAGGAGATAATTGTCAATCTTATTCACAGCAATTAAATCTGTATAGACTAAAATAGGATCTATTGTTCCCCCCAAATACTGGGATTGGAGCCAGAAGCAACTTCAGTGGAACAGAAAGTTGGCAGTTTGGAAAGTGGCTGAGAACTGTGTAATTCTCTAGCATAACAGGGAAAAACCCCAAACCACAATCAGAGACCAAAGACAAGTTCTGAGATTTTTTACATAAAGAATTTCTCCTTTTCTGAAAATACCAAGGAGATGTCAGAAATTAATATGGAAACAGATGTCAACATAGGCTTCTCTCAGTGTGTACTCCACACAAATGGAAATGTATGCAGTAATTTCTTCTGTTGATTGAAAAGAAGAAAGCTAAAGATTACTATTGCTATATTTAGACATTTGCGCACTACCCAGATATGTACCTTTGGAGTCTTTGAGCACAGGATATTTAGGCAGGCACAAAAAGCTGGATAGCTCTTATGAAGAGGTCAACATCACCACTAATCTGCTCTCAATTCAAAATTATCAACAAGTGGCAGCAAAGGATTTGCAAATCATTTGTCAAGGACAAAACTCCAGCAGCATTAAGTGATGGCTGTTAGACTGGGAAAAGTCACAGAGAACTGGTGCCATGATCTTCAAAGCAGTGCCACAGGCTGTCCCGCATTCATAAGGTGTCCCAAGGAGACCATAGTTCATCTAGCTGTGATGGGGGCAGTAAAGGCAGCACATGATAAATCTGGTTTCAAGGTAGCAGGAAAAAAAAAATCCCTCTAACTCAGATGAGAAAGTGCCCGTGTCCTGATTGAGAAACTGCAGAACTCAGACTGACGCTGGAACAGAATGTGGGATTGCGACCACAAGTGTCCTGCCTGGCAAGTTTAGAAAGTTAAATCTGGACTTGAAAGAATAAAAATCTGTTTAGGACTCTGATAGAACAGTCTGACAGAAGAAATTTAATGTAAACTTCCCCTAACTATAGGCTGGAAGGTGTATGAAAACTCCCTCTCCATCTAGCCATGCTGCAAAAGACTCTATGGGCAGCTTGTTGACACATTTCATCCCCTCCTCTGCCTCAAGGTTTTTCCCTTCGCCCTGCATCAGGCCCATCACTCCCACTTTTTTCTCATTCACCCACCAAATACCACTCCTCCACACCCCCACATTCTCCCTCCTTTGTCAGATCCATTTCCTAGTTTCACAAGCTCAGTCAGACCAGCAGACGGCTGGAGACCTCAAGCCTGGTAAGGGGGAAACACCACAGCTGACCCAGACAGGCAGCAGCAAACTCTGCAACCTGCTTCACTGTGCAAGCCTGTTCCTGGGTTACATCTGTATTGTTATATATAACCGCCCCATCTCCAGTTCAGGAGGCAAGGGAATGGGCTACTCTCTTCATCCTCTCCCAGAACTGAGTGCGTGCATCCCAACTGCCCAGCGCTGCCCAGGCTGCTCCTGGGTACCATCTGAAAAACTGCCAGATTACACAGGCCACAGTTGTGCTGGGGACACACTAGAACAAAATGCATAAATGCACGATAAGCACCACAGCCAACATTTGCTTCAGTAATATTTCCTAGTACAAATGCTGTCCTGGCAACCAGAACAGGACCTGCAATTAAGAGCAGTTTATCCCAGGCTGCAGGCTCAGGAATTCCCACACAGTCCTGTAAGGTCTCCAGAGCTGGACACTGTCAGATGGGATGTTTGACTATGCCTTTCTACTTAACAATTTCTCAGGAACCTCACAGAACCAAAAAAAAATTCATTTTTCCTACACACTTTCTTTTGAAAAGGAAAACAAAACCAACTCTTATTTCACCATATGATTCACCTGAAATACAATTCTGCAATAAAAGATGAGTACAGATAGCTACTGTTATGCACAACGAACACCATAATTAAAAATCATTCATCTTCAAAAGATCTTTCTCCAAACCTTCAAACGTGTTACATTATTCATTGGAAAGGCTTCTACTGCACTCAAGGAAAAAATGAAGTTAACTATTTTTCTGCAGCAAGAATATTTAGTAATACCAAATACTGTTTTGTAGTGCAGAAAAGCCCACACAGTTTTTGAACTATCTAACTGGGATCTTGGTAACCATCAGTTACAGGAACTTAAAAAGGATGGTGAATTGGCAAATCCCACCTCTTTGTTAAGAAAACAGCACAGCATCAGCATCCCAGAATGAGAGCCATTCCTATCTGAGCACCATCCTTTTGGATCACAAAGACACTGGCAGAGATGCTTGAAGCACCTTTTGATCCTGGGCAGGTCTAAGCCCTGGTTGTTGTCCACTCAGCACTGGCAGGCGTTCTCCTGGCTTCTGCTCAGCTCAGCATGAACATGCTGCCGGTGCTGCACCCAAGTTCCTTCCTCAGGAACTTGCAGCACTAATGTATCTATGGAATGAGCCATGCAGCCTAAAGGATTCTCCAACTCGAACCTGATAAAACTTGACCCTGCCTCACATCACATTCTCCAGTCCCCTGGCAAATTCTTCAGGGTTCAAGCACATTCCTCCTGAGTTCTCTTCATCACTAAATACAACTGCAATGTTATGTTATGAGTATTTTTAATTTTTTTCTTCTTTTTTTTTTCTTTAAAATTACTGTCTCAGGTTCCTCCTGCCAGGCCTCTTGGTTAAAGGGATATGCTGAGGTGAGGCCAAACCTCAGGATGGCATCAAGCCTTCTGACTCAATTGTTCAGCCTTTCTAGCTGGTTCTTGTCCCACCACCAAAAGACTTATTTCTCTTTTCTCATTGCTAGGAACTCTCTAGGCCTGCACCACCCTCCTTGAAAGGAAGCTGAAGTAGGTATTTCCTACTTTAAGTCAACACTATGCAAAGATACTGCCACTAAAAGAAAGAAAAATAAAAACTCCCAGTCGTGTGGTTTTATAACCAGCAATAAACAGACTTCATAGCAAACCAATATATACATTAGTCTTCAACTAATTCTCAACATTATGCTCCAGCTCTACAAGACTGTCTCCTAATATAAGACAGTACAGCAGCTTAAAATACGTTATGTCTTGCCTTCAAATTTCTTAATGCATTGTACAATCCAGTAGAATAACATTGAATAGCTTTTACGTATGGAGTGAAAAGATGTGGAAGTACCTACAAAGTAACAGAACAAAAAGAAAGAAAATATTTTAAGCATGGGAAACAACAGCTTAATTAAAAAACAGTATCTATATACTGCATCTATGTATAACCAATAAATTGTACTTTTTCTTATACACAAATATATGAACACATGCAAATAAACCTATTTTTTAAATAACTAATGAAACATCTGGAACCTTCCATCTTTACATTGGATTTCTCACTCGTAACTGACAAGATCACAACATCAATATAATCAGCTTAGAATACCCACCTTTTCCCATCAGAATGTGTGTTTCAGGGGTAGGGGTAATACTTCAATTGAGAAAAAGGAGATCCTTTACTCCATAGACTCAAATAACCACAAAATATGATCATACCTCCTACAGTACAAAATTAGATGGTGTTTTCCGAACCAGTTAAATCACCATATCGTCTTTATCTCTGTATTCTTAGGAGACATATACATGTATATATATATACACACACACATAGCCCACATGTATATTTTAAACAGGGATAAACCTATCTGGTTAGGACATATTTATCATGCAAAGATTAAGAAATACAATCGCTGCAGTTCTCAGAGTGTTGAAATAAAATGCCCTACAGAATACAGGAGTAATCAGCACAGCAATTAGAAAAGAAAGATTTGAAACACAGAGGAGTCCTCCCCTACTGGGATAAAAAAAGGAAAAACCAGAAAAAGCAAGCAAAAAAATTCTAATTCCTCTGAAATATTGACTATATCACTAAGCACAAAATTCAGTCTTACAAAGAACGGATTTTGAGTAATGCATTTCTAAACTGAAGAAATAGGTCCTTCTACAGCTGATGAATGGACTAGTGGTTGCAGCGGGGGCGAAGATGTCTCCTGCCACGTTATCTCCTGTTACACACCTCCCACCTTCAACACATAAATTAAAAATTTTGTGGCCTCACAGTATCAAACAGGGGAAGGAAGGGCACGCTAACTGACCTCCTCCAGAGCAGCATTATTGTGCTCAGGGGTGAGCAAGTTGCCATTTGGGTTTGCAGAGAAACCAGCCTGCAGCAGACAATGGCAGCAAGTATGTTTTTCTTCTCCCCTACCCACTGGGGGATGGTGGTGCCAGGGGGAAAGGAAGGATGCCGATCTCCAATCTGACAGCCCATAGTCCTTATAATCTGCTTCTGTACATAAACTGGAACAAAACAAAAATCAATTTCTGAAGCATCTTCAGAACTGCCTTAGCACAGCCGTACTGTCCCTGATGTGTCAGAACTCCAAGGTAGTGTGTTGGAGTAGACAGCAGGGAACAGATAGAGCTATTTACATACTTTACTAACATTAGAACATTTTACAAAGGAACATTACTCTCCTGCTGTAGTACAGGGACCAGACACCTTCAAGTAAATGCCAAAAGAATGGCCCACTTCCTACCTGATGGTCTTCTAGTGTACAGGATGGCTGCACCAATCTCAATAGTTGCTCCAATCTTGTACTATCAATCGAGCTTAGATAAATATGTCTCTCACATGTGTGATTCCTTCCCTTCTTGTGAAAGTTATTTTGGCTGGCACTTCTTCCCTTTTATGAGGAAAAGAGACTTTTTCAGGAGGTTAGATGCTGAAGGAAAACTGCCTTTTTTTTTTTTAATTGGTTTTGCAAGCAGTATTTCTTCTTAAAAAGTCATGGTTTTTCAATTATAGCAAAAAAATTACTAAAATTGTTTAATACTCTTACTTCACAGTCTTCTGGAATTACTATGCTTTCTAGACTATAACTAGTCATTCAATATAAAATGAATTTTTGTCATAAATACATCAATGGGAGGCCAGAGGATTAAGCAACGAGCATCCCATCTTTTCCATTTATATGCACATACAAAAGCTTCACCATACATACCTTTGTGACAACAGTACTTCCTGCACCCTGATTTATCTCCTGCCTACCAGCACAAACTTAATTACAAGGAAAGGAAAAAAAAATCTAAATGCCTAATTGTGCTGGTTTTGGTTGGGATAGTTTTCTTCACATAGTCCCTAATATGGGGCTATATTTTGGATTTGCGTGAACAATTATAATATGGAGATGTTTTTGTTATTGCTGAGCAGTGCTTACACAGAGCCAAGGCCTTTTCTGCTTTTCATACTGCCACACTGGTGAGGAGACTGGGGGTGCGTGGGAAATGGGGAAGAGGCACAACTGGGACAGGTGACCCCAAACTGACCAAAGGGTTATTCCAGACCATATGACATCATGCTCAGTATACAAAATAAGGAAAATAAGGTAGGGGATATTTGGAGTAATGGCGTTTGTCTCCCCAGGTCACCGTTATGCGTGATGGAGCCTGGCTTTCCTGGGGATGGCTGAACACCTGCCAGCTCGTGGGAAGCAATTCCTTGTTTTGCTTTGCTTGCATGTGCAGCTTTTGCTCTACCTATTAAACTCTCTTTATCTCTACCTATAAGTTTTCTCACTTCTAGTCTTCTGATTTTCTAGTTGGTGTCGCTGTGATTTTTTTTTTTTCTCCTCATTTCCTTCATCAGATAACAGATCTTTGGTACAATATACTGTGAAGTGTACCAACTAATATTTTTTTTCAGATCTGATATATTTTGAACATGACCCAAACATTTAGTAGACATTTTCCCTAGCAATGAAACCTTGTGTCCAATTAACATTTTGAATAGCCTCAATAATTAGTGCAAAGAGCACTACAGTGATATTTGTATCAATTAGACTTCTGTGCTTCCAGCATCTTTATCTGCCTATGACCTCACAGTGGCCTTCAACTGGGCTTCAAATACCACAAAAAAAAAAATTAAAAACACTATTGCAGTTAATTTTCAATAGACAACAGACTTTCAAAAATATCTTGATTAAGGTAAGACTGATGATTTTTACTACATACTAACAAAGAAATCCATTTTTTGGACATGGTAACAATACTCCCCAAACTGTTTCAATCATCTCAGGCTTTGTGCTTTACGAACTGTCTTCAAAACACAGAGAGGGTTATCTTCTGTAAAAAAGGCAGCATCACTTTATTAACAGCCCAAAAAAGCAGTGAGAGAAGGGGATGACACTCAGCTTATTTGCTCTAAGAATATTCCCTGCTTCACCATCTCTCTATAGGCATTTATGAGACTCAGTGGATAACACAGTCAAATTAACATTCAGTTTGTGGGGCCATTTTGCATAACATTTAGGTATATGCCACAAGGTGATGCTCCTCAACTCAATCTATATTGGGGTCTCCAAAACTTTGCAATTCTACTAAGCTTATCTACCTGAAGAATTACGCTTTCAAAAATAAGGAGACCACCATTTGATGATGCCTATTTAATCACAGAAAGGAGTATTTTTGTCACCTGAGGAAAGAGACTATCCATCTTGTTAAGTGAAGGGGTGGGCATGCTTTTAAGTGCTATCAGTTCGGTCAGAAGTTAATGGAAACAAGCAACAGCTCAGAGGTACCTACAGAGCTCGAGATATCTGTGTCATGCTTATTCCTCACCTTTCAGGCAGTCTGATATTCATAGCTTGTTGTATCTTTAAAAGCAAATAAAAAACTGCACAGAAGCCTGAAATAGCCTAATGGAACAAACAGCTTTTCTTTCCAGCCTTGGCAGATTACAAGAATAATGCAGTTTACAAGCTTTTGAGAGCTAAATAAAAATAATAAAAATCCACAAACTGGTATGAGCAATTATATAAATGAACAGATGCACAGAAATCTATGTAAACAAAAACAGAAGTAAAATGTTTTCCTTCTCCTATTGTGCTTGTTTGCATCTATCTCCCAACAATGCAGGCCTATAGTCTACAATATATTCCCTGTGCTTTGATGAGTGCAGGATGCAGTGCCACAGGCAGAACTGCTGCTCATTAGAATATGCCAATTTATTCCTGCTTTCAGAATATATTTCAACTACCTCTCACATATAAAATCAGAGTGCAGCTTTGTTTACATTTACTGCTGAGAGGAAATGATGAACACCAGAGGACATAGCCTGCAAGCACAGCCTACTCCAAGACTATCCATCATGGTGTGAGGCTCCTGCAGGAGCTCACGTCACTGCTTGGGGTCAGTCCCCACCAGCCCTGCTCGTGCACCACAGATGAGCTTTACTGATGACACACACATCTACAGACATTTCCACTGGGAAGCAATGGTTCAGTGGTAACATGCACAGTAACAAAATCTTCCCAGGCAGATAAAATGCAGCAGAACATATGGAAGCCCATTTTGCCAGTAAAATCAGCCTCTAAATAGAGCTTTCTGACATAATCCTAGCACAGTAAGGAGGACAAACAGCACAAAGAAGGCTAGACTGGGGAGAGGAAAGCGACATATGAATGGATATGACAATACATTAAATGTAAGGAGAGAACGTTAGATTCTCCCCTCCCCTCGCCTCCACGCTCTACAGGTCTCTTGAAGTAGAAAGTAAGTTCTGTAGACTGGTGCCATTTATCAGCACCCCCACACTTAATAAGTATAGCCCTTCCATTGCTTAATTGCAGGGTTTGATTTAGAAGTACATCTCTAAATTTGAGCTTTGCATTTAACAACATGTATCTCTGTTACTTTTCAAATACATATTATTAATTAGAAAGTAACTCCTTTCTTCGCATCTCTCAGATGAGACAGAACTGTAAAAACACACATTTCTTTCAAACTAAAACTAGCCTTGTTCACCTACACAAAGGTTTTGCAGTCTAGGTCAAGAGACAGAAAAGTATGTCCTTATTTTGAATCCAACCACCCCACCTCTCCTCCCTTCTCACCTCTTACAAAGCTAGCTAGGCTGTTTTACAGTACATGTAGTTTCTTTCATCTGTGCTAAGACCTCCAGACAGGCAGTTGAGCAAATACACTCTTTCAGAGATATATCTTCTGAGGTAGATGACCACTGGCTGTTCCTGTTCCCAGCAGGTTTGTTGGTGAAGCCAAGTTGGGAGAAGAGTTAGAGGACAAAAGTGGGGTTTTGCTCCCCAGTGGCTTAGTACCCCCATCCTCTGGTGTAATATATTGGTGTCCTAAGGCTGAGTGACAGGATGCTGATGCTCAGCCTATGGCAGTTTCCCAAATACCAAACACAGGGGTTTCTGCTTTCAAGACCAGGGAAACCAGTTCCACAACTCGGCATTGAAGGATGATTCTGCAGATTAAACTGCTGAGGACTGTGGGGTAAACCTTCAGCAGTCTTAAAAGCAGTAAAGAAGAGGACACGGGATACTTATACTTTAAATGTAGGCCTTTTTCCTACAAGTACCCAACAAAAATCTTTTTTGTTTCTTTGTATACAGTTTCTTATCCATTTACAAGTTTCCTTTCTCCCAAGTACCACTAAAAATAATTACAAGTACAACATTAAATGTAAACATCAGGTTCAAATAATCCCATTTTATAGGGACAGTTCGTCACTTCAAAAAGAATCACCTCTAGGCAAAGGACTGACAGAATGAACTCCTGACCTCCAAAGGGTCCCTCGTACCCAAATTTGAACTTATTTCTGCAAGAAACTGGAAGACTGACTTAAAGTAAGCCTGGAAAAGCAAGTGCTTTTCCTGGGTGCAGTTTCACATACACAAGACATGAACTGAGTTAACTGCTTTCCCCATCCCTCCAAACAGGGAGTTCATATTCTGCTTCCTGGGAAGGACGTATGCTTAGTTTTACAGAGTGCTTCTTCTCACCCCCTTCACCCTCTTCACCTCTGGCCATGTAGTAGTTAAGCCAAGGGAAGAAAGATCACAGCAAACTTTTTCATTACCCATCTCTATCTGTATACTCAGGACAGATTCTAACGCAGCAGAAACCAATATCAGCACTATTTTTAAAAAAAGAAATGTTGGCTCCCACTCAGCATCTCATTTATTGGGAGATCACAGATGTTCTCAACAAACATTGGTAAAGCAGGATAAAATCAGCAAAATGAATATGTATTTGCAATCAGCACTGCACTGAAAAAAGGCAACACCATTTTTTTATGTCATATCAGACAAGCCCACAGAGGTTTACCAATCACAACCTGAATTCACACCAAACATATTGGTTGCCCTAGGCAACTGCCTTTTTTACCTCAGCAGAAGAGATAACTCAGGTATTAAATCAGATAAACTGTAATTTTTTTGCTAATAAAAGTCCATATGTCAGGCTTTTATCATCCTAGCAAATCAAGAAATAAATATGTGGAACCAAAGGCTCAGGGTTTGGCTCAAGCAATGAGTCCTTTTAGAGACTCTTGTGAACCCAGCTCATCAGCCAAGCAAACAGACAGCTGAGGCTTGACCACACTTGGGGTGTCTTTGCCATCTTCTCTGATGCAGTTCACTGTGCCTGTCAACTCTCCACAAGCTGCCTCCAGCCCTCTACTTGCTCAGTCACAGCCAAACCAAATTCCTCCAGTGACTGATGCCAAATCACCAGCCAACACAGCCGAGCTGCAGGCACCACACCATCCTGATGAACCTAACAAAAGACTTAATCTGGTGGAGAGCACAGGCAGGCAGCTCAAAGCAGGCTATCTTAAAACAACATTAGCTAGATAACACCAGTTTTTCTAAGGGAGATGCTTGAAAACTTTTCCCTTGCTCACCAAATTATGAAGCAGCTCGATGCGAGTACGATACTATGTTGGGCTTAGAAACCTGCTTCTGTTCCCAAATCCCTCATACACTGGTTGTGAGGTTTTGAGAAAGTTGATTCCACTCAAGACAAATTTTCAGTTTATAATCTTGGCAAAAACAGGCAAAAATCGTAGCAGCAGGCCCTAGATTAGCCAGCCACAAGAAGAGTTCTGCTCCCAGTAAGGGTTCCTAAGACTTTTACTTAAAAGTGTCAGCAGACCAAATACAAAGGTCTCCTTTTCATCACCTGAAAATTCATGCTAGGATAACATAACAGCTTGTGTTTCTCTTTTTGTACAATAATGTTTGTATGTACAGGAACAGGGAATTAAGAAAGAAAGGTTTTAAACTGTTGTTCCTTCTTGAAGTACTGCCATAACCTGGTTTCAGGAGGCAAAACTACCACTTCCATGTATTGTCTCAACAGTTCCTTCTCTACAGCTGCATTGAGTAACAGAAACCACCTGTGTTGTTCCGATGAGATCTCAGGATGTGAGACGGTGAACTAGGCTATCGATAATGTGAACTCAGTACTGATTAAAGACTCCAAGAGCAAAGAGAGCTACATGAAGAAACAAAAATTAAAGATTTTACAAAAGAAAAGGATGCTCTAGATGTTGGGTTGGGTTATTTTTAATTTTTTTTTAGGCTGAAACTTAAGGCTCAGGCTTGTTGCACCCTTATCCCAAATGCTCTCCAATCTCCCAATTTACAGTCCACAAAAATTGGTATGCGTGCTACTACCTTAGCTGCTCTTGTTCACATCCAGCACAGTGTAGATGGTTTGTTCAAGTCAACAGCTTTGTCCCAGCTTTGCAGGCAGGTTTTTACAGCTTGCAGTAAAGCTACTTGAACAGCCCTTACCACAAAACATTTACCTGATTAGCTTCCTGCTAGTTGCACTCTGCATGTGATTGACTTGCACCTTGATGTGGTTTCTCCACTCAGCAAAACAGAGGCTGAAAGTTGAACTCTGCAGCAGTGCAGACAGACATGGTTGTAAGAGAGTTGTCCTACACCACACAAGATTTCTTGTGTGTAACTTTGATATTAATCAATTCTCAAGATATTTTAAGAGAAAACTCTTCAATACCCATAGGAAAAAATAAGTTTGAGAGAGAAGACATGGAAGTGGCTAGAGCACCTTTTTACCTTCCTGATTCTCACTTTAAGCAGCAGTTTATTTCAGAGACTAGTTTTCAATTTCAATAGGAGGTGACTGAGGTGAGGTGCCATGGCATATGGCTTTGCCATTTTGCAAGCTGAGGAATTTGAACAATTCAGAAGAAACCTGCGTCTGTTTTCTGGGGCCTTTAATTAAAAGAACCGAAGCAACAACTCTCCCCAAAAGGCTGTACTGATTCTTAAAAAAAGGCACAGAATTGAAAGATGTGATGTTTCCAGCATCTGATACCCACTGAATATTATACCAATAACCACTTTCTACAGTCAGTATTTCCACAAAACATGTAATAACTGTAAAACTTAGTTTGAAACCCATGGAGTATTTTCAGCCAAGTAAAAACGTACACAGAACATTCACACAGACCTTGTTTCTGTAGAAAACACTGTAAATAATTGATCAGAATAATGACAAAGATTAAATAAAGAAGAGCAGTTAGTGCAAATCAGACTATGGAGCTGAACAGGAATGGCAAGTTGGTTTCTTTGTGGTAGGTTTTAAGGAGTTTTGTTTATTTGTTTTAAAGAACTAGGGGAAACCATGTGGTTTTATCCAGTAGATAATTACAGCATGAAGAATCATATAAAACTGCACTGTAATTCCAATGCAGCATAATAGAGATAATGCCCAAAACACAAGGTGTCCATGCTTTGCTTTCAGCTTCCTTGAAAGTTTAAAAAGGTTTTAATCAGAAACCTGATTTCCACACATAGCTAGACACAACCAGTACTACAACAAATTCAACATGATGTGACATACTCCTAAACAAGGATAGACTTTATCTTATACTTAAATTAAAGTAGAAATATTGCCCAACTGAAAAATTTGTACAACTCATTACATGAAAGCTGTCTGAGGGTTGCACACTTTTTTTACACTATCAATTTTTAAAAATACTCTTTAGAGTAACTTAGAAGATCCTCTTCCTCTTTCCAAAACTAACACTGCACATGACCGGAAGATGGGGTTACTCGATACTAATACTCAAATTGAGCTCTACAGTAACATATTTAGTTTTTATATGATGCTCACAATAGAAACAGCTGTAGGCACACTGAGCTGAATTTAATAGATTGAGCTTAGAATAAATATATAATTTTTCTCTACATCTACTGTACTGTTTTTCATTCCATACTATTAAAACATAACAAGTGATAACAAATATTATGTGCCTTGTAAACATCCAAGATCTAGAATGGGAGATGTGCTAGCTGAGATATTCAATAGAAACTTTAACACAGCCTAAGGATGTGGAGAGCAATTACTTCATCTCCCACCACGAGATAACAGGCCATGAGGATGAAAAAGTCAGGACATTCCTCATGTTTTATGCAGGGACAGGAAAATAACTCAGAGTAGCTGTTCTGACCAGCTCTAGCAAAAGTGCCTTCAGAAGGACATAATACCCAAAAGAAGGATACAGAAGGAAGGTGCAGCTTTAGTGACTCTCTGGGAAATGCCAGCCCAGCTGCAGGGCTCATTAGCCACTATGACAAGCTACTTAAGGTGCTGAAGTAGGTAAGTTTTGTTAAAAAAAACCGAACGACAACTAAAAAAAAACAAAGAGAAAACTTATGTCCAAGCATAACTCTAAAAATACATTTTGATGTGTCATCTTTTTACAGCTTTGAAAACAAACTTTTCCTGTAGTGGATCAAATAAATGTACTTTTAAACGTAAACCTTTCCTTTGAACCAACCTGATCACAGGACACCTGGTACACAACAAGGTACACCATGAACAATTCTTGTGATGCTCAATTCCTAGCTGAGTTCAAAGGTTCTCAGAGGATAATAGCACACTCCTTTACTAAACTGTATGGGTCACAGAGGAATTGTGTGGGTCATTGCAGGGATACAAGTGAAAAAGGGCAGGCCACCTCCCTGGTACTCAGCAATTTATACTAAGCAAGTCTAAACCTTAGGAGTCCTCAAGGAATTCTGCAATGAACATGAAGTCGGCATATGAGTCATCAAAACACAGGGCAGGTGAAGCTTTTAAATTCATCTACAGCCTGACTTGAACTGACGGAGATGCCATTTCACTTTGTGACCATAGCAAGCCATGCTGTATTTTTGACATAGATTTACATCAGTTTTACAATTAAAAGCTTTATGTTTCCAATGGGTTTCTGTCACAGTGCAGAAATTATGGTCAGTTTAGAAAAAAATTAAAGGCAAAAAGGAAACACTTTTCTTTCAAGATAACATTCAGATTGTAGCAAAAAAAATCATCCAAGGGCCTACTAAAACATGAATTTACATCAATGTACACTGATGAGATAAATGCAGATATGTCTTTCTCTAGTCATATTTTATCTTGTTTAGCATTACTTACTGAGGGGAATGGCACAGCAATCACAACAACAGAAGTCAAGGGACTATTTCCCATCACCCCCTCCAAAAAGTTACTTACTGATGATTTTGGTCAATGTTTATCTTCAGCACCAAGTTCCTTTCCGGGGCACATAAACAAGGACATACACCTCTCCTCCCTAAAACACTTTCTAGAGGAATTTAACAGGTGTTGCCATCAAATGTTCAAGGACTCTGTGTAGACTGGTTGAACACTGTTTAATCTGCCAGAAGAGGAAAATATCCAAATTCTTCTGTTCTTGGTATCCATATCATGTGCCTGGCAAAGAGCAAGCCCATTAACACTCATTTCATACACTCACTGCACGTGAGCAGTGCCTGGTTTCCAATTGCAGATTCACATCCCAGTTGGCGAGGAGTTACCTCCTCTGTCCCAAGATGATTCCGTTACTGCTAGTCAAAACACTCCCCTTTGATGTTTCTACATTGATGTGGTGAAAGGCTTGTCCCAATGACCTTGAAAATTATTTTGATTTGGAATTATAAAACCTGGAGTTAGAGCAATATGTGTTGGATAAAAGGCAAAGATCAAAAAAGAATACATTGGTCATCAAAATAGAAGGGTGAGGGTTGACCATTTGCCATTCCTTAAAAAAAAAAAAAAAAAGCCTAAGAAAACCCAAAACAAAACACAATAAAAGCAAACAAAATCAATAGAGTCATCATTAAAGCAAGTTCAGGGCAAAGATAAAAGAAGTTTTCAAGACTTTTGCAGTATGTAGCAGCATGGAATGAACCTAGCATAATATTCAGTGCCAAGCAAAATCATTGATTCAACTGAAGTACCTGACTGCTACAAATTCCCACAGAGATAATGCCATAAAGATGTAGTTTAATTCTTATCAAAGGCCTGTTCTGTAGAGTTCCACAAGCAATACCAAGGAACCTGAGAAAGGACTGTTCGTGCCCCAGTAGTGGATACAAACAAGGAAAATATTCACAAGAGAAGGCAAAGGAAATACAAGGAAGGAGAATAGAGGAAATCCTGGGGTTTTTTGAGCACCTAATTCTTCTGCATTGGTGATTTTCTTTAGTTCTAACTGAAAAACTTTTTATTCAAGTGTACAATCTTGCTTTCAGACTTCTCTATTTCTTAGCTTCATTGCTCTGTTCAACAGAATTACTAAACACCCAATTTATGTATAGTAACATTGATAAACTCCTTGAAGGAATAAAATTTAAAATTGGGGAGTAATCATAAAGCAAGATATACTTCTTTTAAACCAAGGCTTTGTTTGGACAGTGACACAACTTGCCATAATGCTTCAGTCACCTATCTCTGAAATCTGTCCTGTAAAAATATGATGCTTCTAATCATTAAGACACTGCATGTTGCAGAATATAAATTACAGTTATTCTCACTCACCATCTGAGAAGCATTTACTATTTATACTGTGTTTTAATTCTGATGCATATTCTCCACCTTAAAAACACAAATATATTTGGCACTGAAATAAAAGGGGGAAAAAAGGCTCAGCATTCCAGCTCATTTAACAATACTGATGAGATCACATTAAAACAAACAGCCCCCTGCCAGACAGATAAGAGAAATTATTAACACTGTTAGATGAAGCCTTAATGCATTAATTCTACGAGAAGCTAAAAACCCCAGGACTTTTGAAGGCAATACATAATCATCTACCTGCCAAACATTCAGAACAGCATCCTCCCAGGCAAGAATTCCCAGCATCGAACTGACAGCGCTGAAACATGTAGTTAGCCTGGATACTGTGTTTGCTTTTTTCCCCATCTACAGTGAGAAGCACAAGAGGCAAAACTAGCACTCTGATCCAAACATGAGAAAGGCTTACTTTAATTTAAACACTCTTTTCTACCATGAGCTCTTGGGAATTCATTGCAACTCTGCTCAGATCCACAAGGGTACCAGTTAATTTACAACTGTTCCTCCATCTTCCTCCTCACCCCATTCCCTATTTAAATCAAATAAAGCAAACAGCCAGGATTGGAGAAAAACAAAGATATCAATTTGCACAAAAACACCTGACTGGTATCACCAAGTACAGCAGCCATCTTTCACCACATTCCACCTCAGACCCAGCCTGCTAGGACTGGCAGCAGATGCCAATAGAGGAGCATAAGAAACAGGATGGAGACATAGGCTCTCTTGAATTTTTGATTTTTTAATTAAATCCAAATTTTAGGATTTTGGTTCACAGCACCTCTGTTCTCCACTGGAAACTGTTTGAAAACAAATATACTGAATCTGGAAGTTGCAGTGTTACACGGCAGAGTCAAGTTAGTAGAGGGTTAATATTATCCATAGTGGGATGAACCCCTTCCTGAAGGAACCCAGAAAAGCCATCTCCACTTCCAGAGTGAGAAGACAGCCTTTCACAGAGGGTGAAGATGAGCCATGCTTGAGCAGATTTATCATGAGTCACAACACAAATGTGGCATTTCAAGTACAAAGTAGCTCCAAAATGTATAAGACTGGTAAAACAGAATAAATCAAACAACTGTGATTTAATGATAAGCAGTAGTACCAAATGACACTGTTTTAAGTAGGATACATCTACTTAAAAATGGTAAATGAATTGTATCAATATTCAATGCTCCCAGAAAGCAGGACCTGTTCCTACAACATGTAGCAAAATAATTTGACAAGCTTGCATGAAACCCTCTGTAAGACAACATATGACAGTTACCATGTCAGCAAAAAAGCTTTTTCACTGTAAAACTATTAAAATAGACAAGCAAATATAGCCCCACTGACACTCCAGTCTCAGTCTTACAGATGACCAATACATATTGCCTGAGGTCTTGCAAGAAAACCTTTAAGTCTTGAGGTGAAAAGGGAAGTTCTTTCCCCAATTTTCTCTGCTCCTCAATTTTTAATTTTTTTTTTTTTTTAAGGCAGGGGAAGCATGCCTAAAACTCACCTTCTTTTGGAAGTTACTCTTCATACCTTTATATTGCATTTCTGTTTCAAGCATTCATCCCAAGCCTATGCAGAATCAAGGAGATAGAAATGCAAGCATTCCACACGCGAAACAGTAAGAAGCCTCCTCTCCTGTTTACAACACTTCAGCAGGTGACGGTACCTGCTCTAATCACCCAGATTAACTTTATGAAGTTGTAAACTACTTTAGGAGCATACTTCATGATTCAATGGGTTGTCCTGTTTGCTTTGTCTTAACTGCAGAGATTGTCTGAGTATACTAGTTTCATTTAAAAGATTCAAAGTTATTCAAGAAAACATTTTAAAAGTTACTGATCTGTCCTGCTTTCCATCACTCAGCTATGTACCATCTCTCATAATTTCAATTTTTCTCCTCTCTTTACATTCAAGGAGTGAATAAAATTCTAGATAAACCCCTCTGACTTTAAATCTAGATTTTTTAAAATCATGAGAAAAATCCTAACAACTATAGAAATTTTACACAGAGAAGGTGTAAGGCTTCATCTAAAGTTACAGACAAGCACAAAATTCAAACCATTCTTTGATAATACTAAGTAACATGTAAGAAATTAGGAAGGAATACAATTCTAATAAAACTGAATACTGGATTATGCAACCTATGTTACTGCTCGATTAATAGCTTAAGGATATCACTGAATATAAAACATTCAGAATGGCATATCCTGGCAGTTCATCTCCCATGCTCACGTCCAAGAGCTATTATCATTATCATGCAGCTGGCTCCACTTCTTTGCACTGCTCCGTACTACAGGGAATCTGGATTTCATAGTTCCAGGGCTGTTTCTGGACGAACATTAGAGGGCTAGAAAGCAACATGGTTACACCACCAAAGCCTTGCCCAATAAAACAGTTATCTCACAAAGCCATCAGGCTAATCAGTCTAGTTAAAAAACGAAAGAATTTTTCCCTGAAAACTTATGGCTTTACAAAGCTTTTAAGTGCAGTTACGTCATTTTACCACCACTGCTTTGTATCTGATATGATATAAAGCACTTTCAAGTGTACTTTCTAAACAAGTACCTAATGATGAAATTGTCCCAGGTTTATGCAGTGTGAGAATGAAAACCACACCTCCTATCATCAATTTTTAAAAGTCAAACATCAGGAAATGTGTTCCTCTGCAAAGTTCCACGAGATTCTGCTGCTGTTAAAATGTGACAAATTTTTCCCTTGTGAATTACTGTTTTATGATTTGCCTTAAAAAAAAAAAAATCAAAAGTCTGGAGGGCATTTGGGCTGTTAAAAATTAATGAACAGAGGCCTTTTAGCTCTTACTTTGCACTCAAACGTCAAGAGGTCCTCTGTGAAGGATTTGATTAATTTGAGCAGAATTGATGGGAGCTGCCCTCACAGCCCCTCCTTGCCAATTAGTAATTGCAGGATCACTCACTTCTTTCCACATGATGCAGAATTAATGCTTTCACCCATGAATCTCTAAGCTCAGATGGAGAAGCACCCAGATCTCTGTGCCTGCTTGCAGGCAAGGTTCTTCTCCTTTATCTGCCAACACACACACACACACACACACACACACACTGCAGACTTACATGTAAATGCTTAGGCAATAAGTCACGAACAAGGACTCAAACAGGGAACTTTATCTTTTGTATTACTCAAACAATGAAGTTAGGCAAGATGTTTCAAGAACTAAATTACCTATGATAAGCATAAATACCAAGAGACTCATTCACAGGCTAAAAGCAGATCAGTGTAGAGATACAAAGAGGAAAAAAAAAAAATCAATGTACACACATAGCCATATCTGTCCCCCAAACCAGGCAAATAATACACACTTAACTCTCTTAATAAAAAAATGTTTGGCAATTATTTCTCCCCACCTTGCTTCCATCCCTCCCAGCAACACCCACACATTAGTTATATACAGCAAAGCAAAAAATTTGCAGGACTGTTTTGACTTGCAAAGACAGCAGGCAAACCAGAAGTAAAAACAAAATGCTAAATAAATACATCAAATTTAATTAGAGCAGCATTCCTTCTTTCCTCCCAAGCCACAGACTTCAGTGCTGGATTTTGGGACCCGCTCTGCATCTGTTGGGGAAGTACCTTCAAGCTCCTGGGCCAGTCCATGAGCTGTGCCTGGGGAGATGTGCCACCGCCACGGCATCGCCTCTCCCTTCCAAGCATGGGCCTGGGCACATGCCCAGGCAGTGCAGCACTGCCAGAAGCTTCCTTCTCCATGATTACTTCTTCCTGCTGGAATACATTCCCACTTTGAATGTGTAAAATTGGTTGAAAAATGCCCTTTGCAAATATACCAAACGCAGTGTAACAATTCTTGCTTGTGACACAGGCACGCGCTGGAGCAGCCAGCAGCTGACAATCAAGCAGTTCACCTGTTCCTGCAAAGAGGCTCACAACAAAAACTGAATCCTAGTGCAAAAATACCAAATCTTACAAATTCTCAGCTGCAGGTGAGCATGACCAGTAAGGGAGATGACAGCATAAGCCACATAAAAATGGATACACGAAATTTACTCTTTCAAGTTTGGGCTACACAGAATTCATGTGTCCTTTCCATGCTCAGCCAAACAGCTGAATCAACTTATTTTATTCATTCACTGGAGATGCCCAGTCACAAGACGTTAGTTCTGCTAACTGGGCTCAAATACAGACTCAGGAGGACATGTCTCGAGGGCTGACATGATCTGGATCTGCCACTATGCCTCCTAATTCCCTTTGAATTTCACTCCAGCTCAGGAAGTCTGAAGCTGGCTATAAGCAGGAGCTCATACCAAACAGAAGAGGTAACCTTCATGCTTTGCATGGGATGGCATCAGTCTTTCCACAGAAAATAGAACTTTTTTGCCATAGAAATACTGATCCCACAAAGATTTTTCCCAAGACTTACCAATAGGAAAAGACAATGTTACCCAAATCACCAAAATTAAAGAACATTCATGTATCTCCTCTTCAATACTGCCTAAACATCTGGAAAAGATGTTATAAGGCCCTATACCCAGGCTCTCCCTAAAGCACATTTCAGGGCTTTGACTCCCTGCAATGCTACACCCTCAAACTGAAATACTGCACCAAATTTTTCCTACAAAGGGACAGCACTCATAATCCAGCCACTGCTATTTAGTGGGAGACAAACTGCAAAACATTCAAGAAAAAGAAAACAAACAAAAAAAACCCCACCAACAAACAAAACCCCACAACATGTATGCAGAGTTCGTGTTTGAACTGCTGTATCATTGCATTCACATTTTCTCAGAAAAACTAAAATCCTCACTTAGCTCTTTTTTCTTTGACTTTACAGATGATGATTCTGTTTTAAAATTGTATGTTCCTTTCACATTGGATTTCACTAGCTATAGCTGTACTACAGTTTGTCACTGAACCATATAATTAGGTTACATTTTTAGCTGACTACATAAATTGATCTTCAGATGCAATAACTGCATGTCCAGACTGACATTCCGGACACACACAGCTAGTCTTGGCCATATCCTGCTCCCATTGAAACAAATGGTAAAGCTTCCTTTTACTCAACAACTGAAAAGTTCTTTTTGTAGCAGAAAGCACAGAAACCCTAGTCAAAAAAAACCCAAACTAACAGTACTAGTTAAATACTTTAAGGACACAGAAGCAAATTCGGTGAAAGCTGCTGGTGAATAGCAACTGATGACCCTGGGACAAGTCCCAGACTGTTGCAGAGAGCTGTGTCTATATGGTTAATGCATAGAGAAGTAATGAGCCCTGCAATTCATTAGACAGACCCAAGTACAGGGCTCATCTAAGGTTTTGATGTCTTTATCAGTGTTTACAATTCATTTTCATAATAAGTTTGCTTCATGAGACTAAAAGGCTGTTGTAATTCTTTATCTCACTTATTTGAAATCAACAACATTTTGAAGACATAATGATGCCTTCTAAATTCTTCAGTTCAAGAATAGACAGAAATGACCCTTTTCGAGGAACTGAATTCTCAGATAAGGATTTAGTTTCAACTATGAGACTGTTCAAGCTTAAACAGAATTTTTTTCTTTTAAATACTTATTACAGATACTTGCAAGTCAAGTAATCTAATAGAAGCCTCTCCATAATAAGCAGTCCCAACTCAAGGATTTACTTCCTGTGGCATTCTGTAAGTCTATTCCTGCGTTCATGGACCAGGTGAACATTTGAGTTCTAGTAAGAAAAATGTTCAGGTAATTTCACTGAACTATTTATCAGACTTATACAAAAACCAGTTCATTCACAGCTTGATGAATGTTTCTCCACGTGCGCTGGTTTAAAGGTAAACTGGCAGGAGAAATGAACCCAACTTAAAAAGAGATTATAAATCAGAGTTACAATTCAATAAAAATAATACAATAAATACAATTATACGGACAAACAGTTGGTTTTAACCCACAAAACCCAGATGTACAACCCAGCACCCTGGGGCACGAACAGAGAGTGGTGTTCGTTGGGCCCTGTGCTAAGCCCCATGTGGTTCCCCTGAGTCCAGCATTAAAGAAGAGGGAAAACCTGTTGGTGAAAGTGCTGGACACAGTCTGGTCGAGGGTGGTGATCACAGTCTGGTTGAAAGTGGTGGTCGCAGTCTGGTCGAGGTTCTGGTCCTCCTCTAGATCTGATGAATGGGCCCAAGACCCCCAAGATTATTTACACTCAGGTTCGAGTGGGAATGCCTGGTACCTCCTCCAGGGCAGAGAGTTCCACAATGGGTGGTTGTGAGTCATGAGATATTTTTGGAATCCTTGGTGGCCCATTAGCAGACATGACCCCTCAGGCTGGGTGTGGAGGTGCTCATGACTCCCTGGAGGGGAGTTATCACACCTGAATTGTTGGTGTGAGGATAGGAACATCCCTCTATTTCACAGTCTTCCCAACACCCAGTCTATAGCCTGAGGAGTCAGGTGTGCTCTGGGCAGCTGCTGCAAATGGTCTATTGTTAACAGGTCCTGGGAAATGACATACAGAGTGTAGAATACACAGTTTGGGTTACACCCACACAGTGATGAACTAGTCCCGGCTGCTCTAACTAGGACACCATGGTATGTATTTTTCTTAACAAGAATTTGAAAATGTTATTCCCAGTATCTTGAATGAGTAAAGACATCTTTTTTAAATGCTTTCTAAAATCAGACTGAGATCAAGGGACTGCAAGTACCACATAAATCTGAAATTCCTGTCCCAGGAATATCAATATCTGCAATATCAAAGTGATAAATCCTATTGGGTTCTGGACTTCTAAGGAATGAAGGACACATTCTTCCCCCACTTCATGAGAGACCAGAGTAGACTTTTGAGTCCATTCACTCCATTCATCAATGTGCCACCACTACCCCAGTTCTCTGGGAATGGTGTTCCAGCAGTTGTTCTGCAAGCACCAAAGCTTTCAGGGTTTATTGGGTTCTTAAGGCAAGAATGAGTCATCATGAGGAGGATATGGCCTTTCTAAACTAAACCCAGAAAACTGCAAATTTCAAAGCATGGCAAACTCAACTGCTCTTGTAGTGTACTTCTGTAACAACCTTGAAGTCTTGGAGAACTGCATCCAAGCATCGCCCAAGAGCACCAAGCATCATGGCCCAAACCTCTCAGTCACAACAAACAACCTGGCATTTGGCTTGGAGCCCGTGCCAGGGCACTGCTCCACTCAGCAGCATGTATTGCCAACAGCAAGAGCCTTGTGCCTGCAAGGCATCACTGTTGACTTGGTTGTGCCAGTCACCAGGCTGCCTCCCTGTTAGAGTGCATCACCTTAAAGTTATTTTAATGCATATCACTCATTTTTTCCCTGCTCTGCATCCACTTGCTTCCTCTTCTCTCCCCTGTTTAATGATAGCAACCTATCTCCTCCTCCATCCAGCCTGCCTTGCAGGCTTGCAATAGCATTAACAGACTTCAGATTTTAGCACCTCACCTCAGTCAGCTCGTTTCTAATTTTGCCCCTATAGCTCTGCATTGTACTGTTCCTCTGCATCTTTCTGCTTCTGCTCCTTCGTCACACATCTGTTGCCAGGCGAAGTGCTTAACTTGTGCATTGCAATTTGAAGGAAAAGCCCTCCACCCTCAAAAGCGAGGTGGGATAAACAGATACCACTTTGCAGCAAAACATCTTTCAGCTCGATTGGAGAACAGACGAGAGAAAAAGCTTCTTGTCGTAGGCAAAACAGTGAAACATGCCTAAAATTTTAAAAGTTGGCATTAGAGATCAGGAAAAGTTCATAGGTGAGACTAGTGCTCTGGTCGCAGTTGACAAGAGCAAGTTGATAAGAGCAAGAGGAGATGATGAGAAGTGTGGCCTGAAGGGGCTGAGCCCCTGCAGTGCACTCCCTGGGTTCTGTGGCTGCAATGGCTGCACTTGTAAGGTACTGCAGACGAAGCCTTAAGGGATGAACCTGTTCATTTATTTGCCTTTAAGAATAACAGATTGCAGCAGCGCTGAAACCGCTTTCCAGTACAAACTGAACAAAACATGCCTTTAGTAAATCAATCCAGCAATCACCAGTTATCAACCCAGCTTGTGGATCACCCCCACAAAACAGCTGCTTGCTACACTTGCACCTTTCTCTCAGCCACCACCACCATTCACAGCCATCATCCAAACCTTAGACACTGCTGACCAAAACAAGGCTTCCACGAGCCACTCCACTTACCCACTCCATCTGCAGCTGCCAGTTTTCTCTTATTTTCATTACTTACACCTACATATATTATTAGTTATTATTAATGATTTGTCTTCTCATCTAGGAGAAACACAGCCTATTTCTTCTAGGAAACTCCCCACTTCCCCTTGTGCCCCCCCCTCCCCATTCACACAGGCCCCATCAGTGCTCTTACTCCAGCTGAACAGGTGACCTGAACCATGTTTTGGTCTGGGTATTGCTCATCTGTGCATTCTGAAGCATCATTTCAAAATACACCTCTACTCTCACACAATACACCAGGTTAGCTGGATGGGCAGCAGAAAGGAGAACACTTACCAGCATAAGTTTGTTTTTAAAATCTAGCTTCCAGCCCTAAAGTTTGCCAATGGTTACTATAGTACTTGGTGCTGGCTCCCAAAGGCTAACGCAGCTTCCATGCACATGTTGGGACCGTGCAGCCATTGCAGCCACAGAACCCAGGGAGTGCACTGCAGGGGCTCAGCCCCTTCAGGCCACACTTATCATCTCCTCTTGCTCTTATCAACTTGCTCTTATCAACTGCGACCAGAGCACTAGTCTCACCTATGAACTTTTCCTGATCTCTAATGCCAACTTTTAAAATTTTAGGCATGTTTCACTGTTTTACCTACAACAAGAAGCTTTTTCTCTCATCTGTTCTCCAGTCGAGCACAAGAAGGGCACAACACTTGGGCTGGCCAGGGTCTTCCACCTTCTCCAGTCCCCAGCACAAACTCTCACAGTCACATCAGGGTAGTGTTTACTCCAGAGGTAAGAACAAAGCACTGAGAGGGAAAACATACGTACACAACAGCACAGACAACACATACAGTTGCCAGGAGGGTTTTCAAGCCCTGAATGGCCACGAGTCAGTTTTCAGCCACCAGTGTCACCCATACCCTCCCAAACACCCTCCCGGCACTATTTTCCTTACACTGTACTTCCTAAATCAGTTGTGGCTCTTTTGGTCACAACTCGAGAGATTTTTTCAGACATTTTACTAAAACAAAAGACCCAAAGATAAGACAAAAAGGGTAGAGTGGGCTTTTGACTTTCTAAAGACAATTGTTATTAGCCCTCCAGCAATGTAACACATCCTGTGTTCTCACACCAAATGGCACCTTGTGCTACCAGACTGTGATTTACCATGCACAGCAAACTGGTTTCAAGCCCACACTGGAAGATATAACATCCCAAGAACAGGGAAGATCCTTAAAGAACATGAGTATCCTCGCATAAGCCAGGCCAGCGAGAGCAGACTGGAACAATTATAGAACAATTATGGAACTGTTAATTATGGAACAATTAACATTACACTCCTGTATAACTTTGGGACTTCAACATGAGGCCACATACATCCTTTTCCAAATTGATGATTAAATATTCCAAAATACAAATACATTAAGAAGGGGGAAAAAAACCCCTAAACAAACCAAAAAACCCCCAAAACCCCAAAAACCTCACGAAAACAAAACAAAAAAAAACCTTAGGTTTAATGTACAGATGTGACTGGAACAGATGCTACCAGATGTGCAAAACACCTTTTTTCCTGCTCTGATTTTTCAGGTAATACAGGTACAAAATACTTATTTCCCAGGTTTCCCTGTCTTACTAAAATTTTTACTTGCACAGGTCAAAGTGATAAATACCTATCTGGAGAACTATTTTCTCCTATTTCCAAGTCAAACCACCTTTATACCAGACATGTAGATAGGCACATAGAAAAGATTCATTATTTCAGAACCTCCACTTCCAATTCATATATACTTCCAAAGACTCACTTTCTCTAACAGCTTAATCTAAAGGGAAGCCACTTTACTGATTTCAACAGAGGCAGAATTAAATCCTACAGTAACAACTCATATGAACAATCAATATTTCATCTGGATTGCAAGCTGAAATACCTCAATAGTTTATCAGAAAAAAAGCTAGTCCTTCAACCTCTATAAAGTAATATCCTAGCTCTTTTGTGTGGAGGCAAAGAATAGCAAGACAATGTAGAGAAGCATAGCAACATCTTTGTCTTAGATTGTATACATAAACTCAACTCTACTGGTGTAAGTGAATTTTTAAGAGGCAAGGTTAGACTTGTAGGTTTTCTGAAATTTAATGGTCCCATGAATGTCAAATCCTGCTGACAGAAATCAGATTTTATCTAATATCCCTGATGTCCAGACTTCAAAGGAAGTTTGGCAACATTAAACTTTCAAATCCTTACTACTGTATTGTATTAGATAATGGACACAATCACCTTCGGTAAATTTTGCTTAAAGGACTAGCAGGGACAGTACAGAACTTATTACGTATTTTGTCAGCTTATTTTCAAAATCTAAAGGTGCTGAGTGCTGCATAGGACATTTGTTTTTGAAACCAACTGAAACACCGGTGTTCAAAATCTTCTGCATGCTCCACAAGAAAGGAGTACTACAATTAAAAAGAAAACACACTCTTAGCAAAACTGTTCAGGCTTCTAGTTAGCTGATGTCCAAATTCAGAAATAAATGCATTTTGGAACATAAAGTATTTTAACAGAAGTAATTACAAACAATTATCACTAATTTTTTAATTCTGTGGCTTACAGGTTTTTTGGCTTTTCTTTTATTTTTATAACTTAATTTCTAACTTTTTTATCATGAAGAGAAGGAAGTCAGCAATCTCTGCATTTCCTTAATACCATAAACTGGGACACAAAATGAGCACTCTTCCCTCTATATCTTGTGGCATATAAAGCATATTTTCACTTAAAAACACTAGTCCTATAATCAATATTTTTAAATGCACAGCCTAGGAAGTTATAAAAAGATTTCCATTAAGAATAGATTATGCTTCAACATAATGCTAAAAAAAACCCACTTATTTCTAATAAGTTTTATTTCTGCTCTGTGGTATCAGCTGGCTCTTGCTTTAACATACCAATAATTAGGACCCAGGCCATTGATGCTCCCATGAAGGTCAATAGATGGGTTCATTGTCTCTGCTGCATTTCAGAAGATGGCAATGATTGCAGCAGAGATGATGAAACTTGGTTTCTCACATCCTTATGTCCCTTGAAGCACCCTAACTCCATACCTGTTTCTGTCCCAGCTATCACCACAGTCCCTGTGTTTTCCCCTTCTCTTATGAAACAACATTCAACCTTCTGTGATAATTTCCAGCTCCTTCTGCACATCCTCCCTTGCAGGGGAGAAGTCAGCTTGCATTATGCGCAATCCCCAGCTATGCATGTGCTGACTCACTGGCCAATACACCGGTCCTGACTGACATGAGTCAATGCCAGCCCAAGAGAACAGATTAATCAAGATATTTTTAAGAAGTCTGTGAGTATTCAACTCGAAGCCCTGCTCCTTGGATAAGTTTAACTTGGAAATTTTCCTCTGCAAAACTCCAAGCTGTAGATCAACCCCTAATACGATACGATAATATATATGATATGATAACAGATATGATAAACAAGTGTGCATCTGTTCTTCAATTAATTTGGCTTCATCTTGCCCATAGAGTCATGTGGGGTTGTTTGTTTTGTAAAATCAATTTCATTTTAATGCGTACTTGGAATCACACAAAGGATAATACATGCAGATCTTTTCACCCCAATTATGGTATTTCCATCCTCAGTAATCTAGAGTAAGATAATGGAACAAAAGAGACTGGTGAAGAAAATATTAGTCTTTACAATTCGAGCTCAAAGGTGAGACCAAGCAGAGCAGGCAAGTTAAAAGGTCAGCCCTGCCTTGAGCCAGCTGTCCTGAAAGGTTTCTCTTTGCATATGTGAGGTCTTAAATAGCTGATTCACATGGTCTGTCTCTCCTATCTTGACAGAAATTTGCTCTAAAACATATATCTACTTACGAATATTTACAAACACATATATATTTTATATATCTATAAATATATAGTAATACTTATATATATATATTTACAGAGAAGGAGACAAAGACTCAGAAATTGCTACACTGTTTCTCAAAAGGGATCATTACTTTTTGTATATGTGAAATTTAGCAGGTTCTTCTTTTCACTGCTGTTCTTATCAAATGACATATATACATTAAACTCAAATAAGGAACAATTAATCCTATTAATACAGTCACCTCACAATTAAGTATTTACACAGATACTGCAGAAAGCTCGTAGATATTTTATAACTCCTTGGGGGCTGAATAAAATGAAACCAAAGGGAGAAGGAAACATGGTGACACAAACACTCTCCTTTAATTAATCAGAATTAATCAAAAGTAGTCTTCTAGCAGTCAAAGCAGCACCAGGGTAAATGTGAAGATATAGTAAATAACCCAGCAGAAATATAAATGCTCCAAGTACGGGCATCTGCTTATTAAAATGGTTTTTTTCAAGACTGCAGAATCCCTTTGTGTATTTTTCAGAGCAGCTGTGAGAAATGATCTTCAAGGACCACTTTTAAATTTCAGTCTTGTTAGTCTGAAACTGTGGGCTGCTGCTCCTCTGAAGTGGGAAGGCTGCCCCTTTGCAAGCAACAACACTCCAAGCATCACTGTCACCATATTACTCCCCAGTTGCTTTCCCAGGGCTATTCTACAACTGTTTTTTAAAACTCTGTCGCCAGATATGAGCACTACCTAGCACTCCTATTTTGTATGTACACACATGGCATTTGGGGGTTCAGCCACTGCTCAGCTAATTGGCTACCTGCTTAATTACCACCCCATCTGAAGTAATCTTTTCTAAACGGGCGAAAGTGCAGAGCATCTCCGTAGCTGTTAATAAGGTTGTCACAATCTCTAATCAGAGTGGTGTAAGCAACACCAAGTGATGGAAGACTGCAGGCAAGTGCTCTACTAAAATAGCCAACTGCAGTGAAAACACAGGTATTCTAAAAAGTATATTTACAATAAGTTCTGAAGCCAGAAAAGTTAATAATTTAGTCAGACCTCTGATCTACCACAGACCTTTATACATGATTGAAATATCTCAGAATCAACATCAGTCATTTGTGTTTCTAGAAACATTTGGTGTCTCTGGAGTAACATGAAAGTCAGAAGCACAAGACAGGAGTTTCACCTGATAGAGCACTGAATTACCCACCACCCCATGGAAGATTTGTGCTTTCATTTTAATTGACAGTTTTACCTTCCAGGCCTCAGTTCTTTTTCTGTTTTTCTTCACTAGACAAAAGAGTTCCTTCATAACACTTTTCCCCCCTATAAATATTTTCATAAATCTAATCAGTTCATTTCTCAACCTTTTTTTTTTGTCCACCAGGTAGGTTACATCAAAGTCTCCGGCTGTAAGTCAATTTCTTAGTCTTTGGAATAACTTCCAACAGCTCCCTTCTTAACCCTGCAGCTCTTCCTACATCCTTTAAAGGCTACTGACACCAGAACGTTGCCCAGTGCCCATGCAATGAGATGTGCAGAGGTAAAACCTTAGCCACCCTACAGTTCTGGGGCATGTTACAGATACAACAAAGAGATATGGGGAGGTTGCCTGTAAAGCATAGTGTGTCTTTTCAGAGACATATCAGCTTAAAAGCAAGGCTCAAGCTATGAAAACCCCAAAGCCTTCAGCTCTGCCCACTTATGCCAAGTAGAGATTCACCTCCAAAACCTTCTGCATTGTCTTCTCTTCTGCTTTTTCCTCATTTGGAGCACACCAGCTTGTTAACCTCGTACTTTGGGAGAGCTGAAAGATCTCCACTGAAAGTGACTTGTCCTGTCCTACCTCCACTCCCACTGGGTATGTCCCTTCTCATCCCAAGAAGTGTGATAGCTACCTCAAATTTTGTCAAGGTGATAGTGTGTGCTTCGTGACTTCAAAATACAGTATTAAGTCGTAAGCACCTGTGTCTGTGCTCTGCAGCATGGAAATTTCAAAATGCGAGAGAAACCTCGTAAATCAAGTCTATGTTATTTTAATAGATTTCCCTTGCAAGCTGCAGTCTCTGCAGGTTTATAAACCAATTTGGCACCATGCTACACACCAGTAATTACCAGAGCAGGAAATGCTCAATAATACGGAAATAATTCACTGCCATTACAGATACATAGTGAAGATACCCTTTTCTTAATATAGCAAACAGAAAAAAAGAAACCTTCACCCTAAGCAAAAGAAGTGCACGAAACTCTCCCCACAGTGCTCCCCACAGCTGGCAAACGTCACTAGATAGTCAGGGAACCTTCAAAGCACCTTTTGGGAGCAGCTACCAGACTTGTCCAGGCTTTCAGTACTACAATAATGGGCAATTCTGCAAAACAGATACCTTGCCTACGGGGACCAAAGAGATACAAGGGCCAAATTCAGCCCTGTAACAAAGCAGCAGCAATGCTCTTGCCCTCACAACACCATCTGATACCTTGTAACCTTCATATAACATGATCACTCAACCACACAATTATCACAACCACTTAAGGAAATTTTATAGTTTATACAGCATTTTTTAATTTGATGTAAGAAGTGACAATTTGACAAAATCTCCTAAGAAACAGGACTTCTCAAGCACTGAATTTTTATCAAGGCTTTCCCATCTGTAAGAACGGCACAGAAGTGAAAATACATAATAAGGAGTTTTACCAGGTCCAAACCCCAGAGGCCACCGAAGACGATACACTGTTTGTAGCAGGAAAATCATAATGTATCTCTATTTAGCATATCCATGTGTGCCTATTTGCTCTAGATGCATGTATAATCAGCCCCAGTATAAATTAGAAATCATATGAAGGATTAAACATCAATTGCCTGTCCTCCTACACTTCCCATCCCTCTGCCGGGTCCTGAAAAAAACAGAAGGCACAGTAGCAATGGATGGAAACAGACTCTGAAATTGGAATAAGAGAGGAAAACAGCCATTTTCTTTTTGTTACAGAACCTATAAAAACCACATTAGTGTTTCAATGTCAACAAATATCACCATATTCTGAAATTGGGAAATTCTGATGGTTTTAACAGGATCTAAAAGATGCAGCAAAAATAAGGATTATTAAAACTTGAAGATGCAACAATTATATTTGACAATGGAAGTTACTGTTAGGCAAATAATTATTTTAATATTACTCAAGCATCCCACATATTATAACTATTTCTCAGTGGCTTGGGGAGTTTCACAGAATCTCTAAGTGTAATCTTTTGCTAGCTTCACCATCTGGGAGTTCACAGACAGCACTTAATCTTACTGGCTTTTTTCCAAGAGACTTACGGTATGTCTGTGGCATGTCTTTCTTTTAACAGAGAGGGATATTTTATTTTTGATTGTGGCTTAAAATAGCTCACTATCAAAATATTAGGCAGATCAGGTCTCCAGAGAGCAATACCGTCCTTTATGAGAGTAGCTGACAGAGCTGAAACTTTGCTCAACGCTTTCACCGAGTATGCAGAAACTTCTTCAGCAATGAACAAATGTAGAAAACTTCTAACCACATGCAGATTAATCAACAGTTTGTAAAAAAACAAACTGCTGGTAGAACATAGGGCATGTCATCAAACGAGGAAAGCACTAGTTGGTGAGACGATGCAAGAATTACAAGCCAGGCCGTAAAGCCATCATACCTATCAAGGGATATCCCTGTCATTATGCATATGGACATCTCTACCATTATCCATTGTGCACATCCAGGACAGTTACAGCAAGTTCGATTTTGCAGGTTCATCTTATAAAAGCTTTTTCTTTGTTTTGTTTTGGTCTAGACTTTGGAGAGTTTTGTTTGAAAAAAACTTAAAAAGATCAAGGATAGAAAGATGATGGGAAGACAGGAAAGATTTTTCCTGTTGCAAACAGAGTGTTTCAACCCTTCACCAGATGTCTGGAGGAAAGTGTCTGGGTGTAGAGTCACCCACACAATTCCTAAGATGGCACTACTGCTCTGGACAGAGTCTACTGTATTTGAAGCATATTTAAGTTTCAAAATTCCTACAGCTTTGTCCTCCAAAGCATTTATTATAAACATGTGTTGTCCTTGCCCATGGCAGGGGTTTTGGAACTAGATGATCTCTAAGGTCCCTTCCAACACAAACCATTCTGTGATTCTATTCTGGCACAGTTTGATTTCAGATTTTATTTTTTTTTTGTACATCGTCAGTTAGTTCCTCGTGAAGACTTTGGCAAGGCTGATGGTTATTCTGAAGGTTCTAGAAGTGAGGGCAGAAAAGGAATGTGGGTTGAGGGTAAGTGCAACACTTGAGTTGCATATAACATTTGGCTAGGGTTTCAGATACCTATTAGTTTTGGGGATAGGGGGTTCTTGGTCTTCGGGCTGGACCTCGGCAGTTGGACAAGGTCTGAGAAATCAAAGTGTGATAAAAACTTTCTTGTCCCTCAACATTCTACAGGTAAAATGGAAAACACAGCCGCACTGGACATTACAGACTTCAAGCTAGCTGAGGAAAATAATATTGGCTCTTTTTGGCCAGAACTCTTTGGTTTCATGCTGATTTGCCACACAACTAATTAAAAGGATTAATGATCAACATAATTCACAAAATATATCTTTCACACCACAAGATTAGTGCAGCTGAAAAGTAGAGCAATGTGGCTTTTTTATCTCAAACAGTACTTCAGTCAAGTGGCAGCAATCTTTAATAAAGATATAATTAGATATTTTCCATTTCATTCAACTGTTGCAAACAAACAGCAGGGGACTTTGAGTGAGCAATTTGATGGGAAGGGTCAAAGAAAAGCAATAGGCAAAAGAAAACAAAACACTTTCAAGAACATAACTGCCTCCCAGTATGGCAGCCTGCTGGGCACACTGAATAAGGAAAGGCTTTGTTTCAGAGAAAGGTCATGGGTTTGTTTTCTTTAAAAACCTGTCTAAAATGGTTTTCCTCAAAACATAATCTAATAGGCCATTACCAAGACATACAGATGAAATCTATACTCTCAGCTATGGTACATGTTCTTCAGCTGCTAACACAAGGTAAGGCAGCTGATACATGAACCCTTACGTGTAACAAGGCAACACTAGTAATGGTCCTACACTTCAATAAGTTGTCAGATTCTTATTTGCAGATTTCTAGACTAAATTCCTATTCAGAGCTGGTCAAGTGGTAATATTTTTTTAACGATCTTATCAGACTGCCGTTCGGTGACTGCATTTCACTCTTCTGTAATAGGAACTGCACCCGTGAAATATGGAGGATGAAAAGGATAGAAGTCAGCTGTGCAGTCCCACTACTCCCTTCACCTCCTTCTTCTGAAGGAGATCTGAAAATATCCTACACAGCACATGGAGAGACTGTGACAAGTCAATGCTTTCCACAGCAAATCCTTCTTCCCGTCAGCTGCTGATCACAGGCACGTCTAGTCCACTACTCCACGTCCATGCTACCCCTGGCTTCCTTGTCCACAGAAAGTAACATCGCCGTTGCAAAATGAAAGCTTTTGTAGCTCTGCATCTCCCATTGCTGCAGGGCAGCAGAGCCCCAGGTGAAGGAACAGACACAAGCAGTAGGGAGGACCTTTTCTCTAACCCATCCAAAGGCAATCAAGTCCCGTTAGAAGGATATGCACAGTGTACACAACTACCTGGAAGTATATTATTCCTTACAGCTCAAGTATTTGTTTGGAATTCATGTTGTTTCCTAAAACAATAAGTTGGAACTCTTTCCCCTTCACTTCTGAGTCTGCTATCACACTTCCTCCCATATCCCCATAGATTTACTTTTTAAACAGCTAAACTCACACAGTTTACCAGGCTTACTTTGCTGACTAATATTGGATATGCATAATGCAATTTTCACTGTTTCAGACATAGGAGAGTAATACCTTACGAAGATGTTCTAGCAGTAGCGTTCCCAAACAAGCTTATTTTGTGCCTCATATATGAAAAACCCCATCTCTTTCTACACATTCCAAACATCCTTTTAATGTTGGTGAAGATAAGCTCTCCTGCAAAATGCTACAATAGCTCCATATATGACTTACACCCCTCACTGTGCTGTGTGACAACTACTTGTGAGCACCAAGTGCTTTCATACTGCAAGTGCCTTTCTCAGCGCAGAGAACAAATCCCATCTGTTCCAATTCCTTGAAAGTATGACTGTTTCACTGTACACATTTTAGTTTCTTCGGGTCTTGGTAAAGCCCTCACATGGGGAACCATTTCCAAACTCCATTCTTATTTTCAAAGTCAACACCACCTTGCCATTCCTCCAGACTGAGCTATTTGTTAAATGATTCTTTATGACTAATCCATTCGCTAGTCAGAGATCTTTTGGGCCTTATAACCTGCCTGGAGCAATGTTCAATTGTTTCCTGGAGCACTACGTTCCCTTGATATTTGTGAAGTCTTTTCCATACAGTACTCTTGCAACACTGAGGAAAGCAGTATAGAGCCCCACAGGTCTGTGATGCTTCTGAAGAGCTGGAACTCTCAACAGGAGATCCAGAAAGAGACAAAAAAAAATTGATAGGTATATGGATATATTTCTTCTGCCTTTTTGATTCAGAAACATGAGTTAAAATATTACACAGGAAGTGAAAGACAAGAAATAAGACGTTACTTGATGTCAATGGCCAGTAGTAAATTACTTTTCTTCTTGATGAGGTAGCCTTCCTCAGTTCTTAGCTGGGGAAAAGCTCCTATTTTGGAATACCATAAAATAACCACAACAATCTTTGAACAAAAAAATTTGCTTTCTGCAGTGTTTAAATATAGACTCCTAAAACAAAAATACTTCTCACTCTTAAAGAAGGTGTTGTTTTAAAAGCAATTTCTCCCCATGATGAAAAGCTACATACCACTTTTTGGTACTGTTTGTGCTGACACTTTCAATTTCTTTTCCAGTCTCCATGGAACAGCCTTCTCCCACACTTTGGCATTTCTTCTGTATACTGGTTTTGGCTGGGCTAAAGTTAAATTTCTTCACAGTATCTTGTATGGGGGTATGTTTTGGATTTCTATTGAAAATAGGATTGACAATACACAATGTTTTCAGTATTGCAGAGTAGGGCAGACAAAATGTCAGCAACTTTTCTGCTTTCTCACCCCACTCCACCAGCAAATGGGCTGGGGTTGCACAGGGAATTCAGAGGGGACACAGCCAGGACATCTGACCCTAACAGATCCAAGGGACATTCCATACTATATGGCATCACACTGAGCAATACAGGTTGGGAGAAAGAAGAAGGAAGAAGTGGGGAGATGTTTGGAGTGATGGTGCTTGTCCTCCTAAGCAGTTGTCATGCAGGATGAAACCTTGCTTTCCTGGGGATGGCAGAACACCTGCCTGCCCATGGGAAGTGGTGAATGAATTCTTTGCTTTGCTTGTGCACAGCTTTTGCTTTACCTATTAAATTGTCTTTATTTCAAACCATGAGTTTTCTCACTTCTACCTTTCTGATTCTCTCCCCCATCCCACTGTGGGGGAGTGAGTGAATATCTGTTGGTGCTTAATTTCTAGACAGGGTTAAACCACAATACTCTGAATTATCCTTCCAAACAAAACAATAAACAACTTTGGAAAAATTTTCTCAGCAGTTCAGTTTGTTTCCCGCTAATTGCACCGCTTTCTGCTGCACAAGCAAGTTCAGGTATTCCAGGTGGAAGTGTGAGAAATACCAGGTTAATTCAGGAATGAACCCAACCACGGCAGAGCAATCCCCTTAATGCTGAGTAGATACCTCTGTCATGCAGCAAACATGAAAGGTTCTCTCTTCTCTTCAAGAAGAAAAGGAAGGGGAGATTCTGGGTTTTCATGATACCTGTCTCTAACTTTAAATACCTTTAGATCCAGGGTCTCCGCACTTCATGAAACAGAAGACCCTGATATACAGCTGTAAAAGATTTCTTTGGTATGTCCTTATGCAATGAATTCTGCCCATATACTCTAAGTTACACAGGGAAGAATTACCTTTATCACTGTTTACAATCTCTCATTTTCTGTCACAGGGGCCTCTAGTCCTGCTAAACTTTTCCCCCAATACAAAAATATTTAGCCTGCTTTCAGTATGCTCTCTCCTGGTTTTCTATGCTTTATTTTTTTTCCTCCTCTTTCAACTTCTGTTTCCTGTTTGGTTTTTTCCATAGTCATCATTCCTCTTTAGCTCTGCCAATAATTAAGGGTGAGTACAGTCTTAACAGTGCTTTAAATGTACACAATCCATTTTCCACTATCACATCCCATTTTGATTGTACACTAACACTTTCTTTGGCTTTGTACTCAGTGAAGCAACTGTTTTGGCATGATTTTGAAAGGGATATTAGAGGGGAAATTGTAATTTCAAAATGCGTACCTGTGTAACACTACTTCAAATTATCCTTGCCAAACACCACTACATTTCTCCAAGATTAAATCCATCTAGTTACTCATCTAGTGTTTCCAAGTTCTCCAGGGAGTCTGATACAATTTCAAAAGGAAAAGAACAGAAATTCCCCTTTTGATTATTTGATAGTGGGAGGAGCTTTGAGGGTTTTTTGTTGCTGTTGTGTTAAAGGCACCTAGTTATTTATTTGATAGTCTAAAGAGGTTTTCCAGCCTTAGAGAAAGTTGTGAAGTAGGACAGCAGTTACACCACATACCAAACCATCAGGATTCTAAGCAAGTGCAAGAGAGGCAGTGTGCATTACACCCTAATCAAACAAAGTGATAGTTTTTATTTGTAAACAAGGCAGCCCCACACCACCTCTCAAAACATCAGCTTGACTAAGCTTATAAATTTATAGAATTAGTATTGCAACATTTCATTGCTACTGCATCGTCTTTCCCAAGCATTTGTGACAGGACCATCCTGTCACATACTGTGACAGGACCAACACCTGAGGCCAACTTGACACAGAAGACAAAAGTGAACAATACTCCTTTTCAGTGAATTTTCTCCCTCAGGAAGTGAACAAAGCAGCTTGTCCAGGCACCCTTCCAGCATTGCCTGTGCGCTCCCTCCCTTCCCTGGGACTCTGGGGGCAGCTGCCACCCAGACCTCCTTACGCTAAGCCCCAATGTCACTGCCACCACAAGAAAGGGCACAAGAGGAGGGGGAACCTGACAGGACCTCAAAGAAAAGCCTCAATTCACACAATTTTTCAAAGCTGCAGTATCTCGAATTTGCTGCTTGAAAGAAAAAGCAACAAGCTCAGTCCTCTGACGTCATCTCTCTCCAGAGCTCTTCACTACAAAGGATTCAGGCAGCATTTGACTCCAAGACCAGCCACATTTATTTTCAATTTCTCCAGCAAACAGTCAAGACAAGGTATTTTCCTGCCTTCTCCCTTCTTTCTCCTGGAAATAGGAAACAGGCTGAACTGGTGAGAGCAATGGTTCTTTCGCCCCAGACAATGGCCACAGGGGAAGATGGAACCTGTGAGCACAACTCATCTGCTCAGGATGCATTTTTTGCCTTTCACACAAGGGGACTCAGCCCTTTGTCCTCACAGCAGCATGCTGTCTGTGCTCACACATAGGGCAGGCTGCAGCATGCTCTGTGCTTGTCACTGAGGGTCCTGCCTCTGCCCCTCTGCAGCACCCAACAGCATTTCCAACAGGACACACCAGCGCTCCCACAGAAGTCTGTACTCTTGTTCCCTTAGCGCTAAAAGGAAAAACACATGCCTCAATGGGGAAAAAAGTTCCCAGATCATTCACTTCAGGTAGAAGGCACAGCTTTTATTAGAGATAGCTCTGTCCCTGGTCTGGGTTAAATCAACCACACCACCAGTCCCAGCAGCAGCAGCTGTCACATATCAGCAAATAACACAACCCCAAATGTAAACCTCTGGGCCTGCAAAGCCCTGAAGAGCAATCCACAGCGCGTATAAGTTGTTCCATGCCTGTGTTTATACACACACCTAGGTATCTGAAAGGATTATGCTCATTTTGTGTTTTCATTTACATGTTCTTGGTTTCAGATTTCTAAATTAGGCTGTGCGACAAAAACTAGAAACTCACTGCTGCCTAAGAGAGTTTCTTCTCTTGATTCCAGTGCTTTTTCAAAGACAGATGAGCCTAGTACCAAAATATTTCCCTGTTCCCTCTACAAAAAAAACACTTCACAGAACTAGCTTGTGATTTAGCATTCAGACACTTTTCTGAAACCAAGCAAGAATGGAATTACAGCTAATCACATTAGCCTATAACTTTTTTCCCCTCTAAAAGCAGGATTAAAGGCAGATATGGGGAACTTCCCACATTCCCACACACCAGCTGCATTCTTCCAGACTCAGCTTGCTGAACGGATAATAGAATTACCATCCACAGACCTAGGATTTTCAGGGATTACTCTGGAGAGGTTGCCAAAGGAACTAACCAGACCATAATTCCCAGCTTCACACTTCCAGCCTGGGACAGAGACCTTAAAATGACATTGGGGAGTATGCCAGAGAGAGCCCTAGCCTGAAGAAGATGCCATCTAGGTTTTGCAAGGGCTGCGGATACACTGATCTTAATTAAAGTTTGTTGAGAAGAATAAAGCAATTAACTGAAAGCACAGGACTGGAAATGTGATTAATGAGAGGGGTGACAAGGTAAGGGAGAGGGAATCGCCCTCCAGGTCTGATGCTGATATATCGTTCTTTAAAGACATCAGTGTACATTTTAATGTCTTAGCAATTCCTGCACTATGGTTGAGAGCAGATACAACTAAGTTCGCACCTTCAAACGGCACATGAAAATAGCTGAAAAACGATTATTTTTGTTCAAAGAGTGAAAGGAAGAAGAGGAGAAAAAAATTCGATTTACATTCTGCAAAATGTAAGTCACTCATATCAAACCAACCATACATAAAACTTTATGTCATGACATAAGCAGCAATAATCACTGAGGTTAGCTTTATGATCAGTATTTTCCATTTCAAAATGTCTAACCAACATCTGAAGGCATGCTCCACCCCCCATGGCACCATACATACAATGCAGGTTTCACTTTATGGCTTTTAAAGTTTTTAAATGATAAACATTGCAACTTTGAACTTAGATCAAATCCTTGGAAAAAAAGAGAAAACTTTTAATTTTTTTTCCAGTCAAGATACCTACAAATAAGTTCAGCAATGAGAAACAAAAACTAGTTCAGATAAATCTAATTCCAACTCCAAAATTTAGCACTCATTCATGAAACAAAGATCCTTAAGACAAATACAGCAGAAAAAGCACTTTCTTCAAAATACTGTTTTAAGAACTACTTATAACCAGCAATTTATGGAACCTAGTTTTATTGCACAGGCTTCTTGCAAAGCATCGCATACTGTTAAATAAAAAAACCAAGACCCTCGCTCAGCCTACCAAGACACATGCACAGCCATGGAGCCAGTGGAATGAACAGTGGGGGGGATGCAAGTGGGACAGAGGAAGAGGCACTATGTTTCCCCCATAGCCACTGAAAACAATGGAGGTGAGACCCTTTGCACTCCTGTGTATGAACACTGCTATTCAGCTGCTTCATGAGCCTGGTCAGCAAGGCAGGGACATGAATTTTACACAGTAGTTCTCGCCTTGAAAACTGATTATTCAATGCAACACTGAACCCACTGGAGTGGACCCTGCTCTCAGTTACAACAGCTGGGCCTGAAGCAATTTAAGGAGTACTCTTCCCAACCAGAAAAGAAGGTTTGCTTCCCACTATTGTTTCACAGTTTCTTGCTCTCTTCTCCTTACGGACAAGCAGCACAGATTACGAATCAAAAAGGAAAAGTCCACAACCAATGATAAAACAGCAACTTCCCTCAAGAGAGAAGGGGAAAAGAATAATAATTAATAATATTAATTAATAATAATTATAATAACAATAATTAATAATTGACACTTAATAACAATAACAACTATTATCATTATTATTGTTGTTGCTGTTATTATTATTAAAATTATCAGTGCCACTTCTGGCAACTTATTTTTCCAGCATTAACTCTCCTCTCCTTCACACTGTTTCAAAACTCACCAGAACCCACCTGAAATCAAAGTAGCAATGGCTATGATATTTTCTTAGCCTTCAAAGAGCTGTGTCTTTAAACACCACAACTGAACAAAAGGACAAAACTCTTGCTCAGGTAGCTCATAATAGAAAGGTTTTTGTTTTACTCCAGGGAAAAGCTATCAAGTTTTTCATGGCTGGGTAACGGCTGAAACTGCTGTTTTGGGAAGAACTGAGGGATGAGAACTTGCATCAGTCTGTCCACATGGTGTCCTGCCACATCTGGAAATACAGGGATCTCTGATGAACTGCAAGGTAACTTCTGTTTTCTCTTTGCAAGACTTCTGCACAAAATGGACCACTATTCAAGTTGTAAGAGCTGGACACGTCCTCAGTCCCACCTCCAGCATCAGACTCTACCAAGGACTAGATTGTTAGTTCTGACTGCACGGTATTTTATGGCATTACAAACATGCACTACACATCATCTGTTTCTGAGGAGGTCTCTAACACATACCTAAAGATAGAGAAATCATACTTGGCCTGAATGAATCAGTGTTGGCAGGAAAAAAAAAGAAGAAAAAAAAAAAGAAAAAAAGATCTGCTGCAGCACTTGGCTGGAGCTGGATCTCTTTTGTCTCTCTGCAGGGAGTTCAGAAAGCAGAAATTATCATAACAGGACATAAAGGACAGAGGAACAAATTAGGGAAATCCAGAAGGGCTCACTGGGGGGGCGTGGCAGAGAGGAGAAGAGAACTCACCTCTTGTCTGTACCTTTACACAATGGGGTAGATGGGCAGGACGGCACAAAAGGCACTCAGCTATGGGACCAGCAGATTAAATAAAAGAAGAAATTAACTGCAAAGACTTTGGAAACAGAGCTATGCCTATGAAAGGATAATCTTACAGACCTGTAGCGCCAGTCCAAGGACACTTTCCCGTAGGATTTCTGAAGCAGTGGACATCAGATGCAAACAAAACTCAATCTGTTTCTTCCTTATTGTAGCAGAATACCACCACAGAAAGCATGAAGGCAATGGCACATGGTCTCCTACTCTTTTCTCCCACCTTCTGTCCCTGAAATTAGGTAAAGCTGACTGCAGTGTCGTTATCGCTGCCTGCAAAAGAGCCTGAACAGCATCAAAAACAGTCAGTCAAGATTGACTACACCTTATGGGTAACATTTCAAAAAGAAGAAAGACACGAGAGGAAAAAAAGAGATTGGAAATGGTTATTTACCTTTATGCCATAATGACCACCAGGACCTTGGACCTGCTTTCACAAGAAGACCCTTTCACAGGGTCTGACATTGATCACAGAATTAAAAATATCCTGACATTATGACAAGTGAAAGCAAGGGACAGACAGATCTCCCCACACCAGAGGAGAGAGAGGCTGATAAGATGTTGTCCTCTTTTTTCTTGGGTGACCAGACCCACTTGACTCCTGCTCATCTTGAGAATGAAGACCATTTAGGAGAAGGTGCATTTAGGCCACAAAGACAAAAAGAGGTTCTCTGAGGACACACCACTGCCCATATCCCTGTACCTCAAGCAGCTCTGGGCTCCCTCAGCAGATTCTCTTCCCCTTCGTTCTGTGTTAAATACAGATCCCAAACAATAAGCAAAGATCTAGATTTGCCACCCTGCTTCATGACAGAAATTTGCCTGCCCGCCACATCTATATATATAGTGTGCCCACCACACTAATAACTCTTCTTAATCAAGTTTCTTTTTTAAACCAGCATGAGTGCTGAGTCATATACAGGATTCGTATTTTGGCATTCTCCAACTATGTGCTGCCCACATCCCCTCCTGCACTATCCACTGCACTTGCTAACAATGACTGCCTAAGCTTGGTGTTATTTTTATCCTTCCCCATCTCAGACTTCAGCAATTAAACCATGCTACAATCTAGAACCACAGACATCCCTTTGGCTGGCTTTACCCTAGACCAGCTTCCCCCTGAAGAAACACTGGGTGCAGTATTTATTTGGAGAATGTTAAACTCTGCAGACAAACACTTGCCTTGAATACAGTATTGGGAGGAGGAAACACACCTGTCTCCAGCCATTTTATGAGCTTCATCTATTGATGCAGTATCAACCACTTAGCACCCTGCCACTTATAACCACAAGTACAGCTGGCAGCATTTACTAGACAGCAAGTGTGATGCTGGATGGGGAAGATAGGAGTGAAACCAGCCAAATGGCTTCAGTGGACCTGCTGGCCACCTCCTACCTGCTTGAACTTCTGTAAATACCATGCAATAAAACTTCCACCCCATGTCTGTTGGATATGGGGGGGGAAGGGGCTCAACACAAGCTGGAATTTCTCTCACCAACTCTGCTAACTGTTTTGCACCCTGAGCACTTGAAACTGTGACCTGTTCTATCTGACCTATGATCAGGAAACCACTCTGGATAATACTGTGTATTATTGCTGGCCATCCCAAACATATATCCCAACAGGTAAATGTGACTGGCCAAATGGGAATCAAATCTTACAAGTCATCTTTCTCTTTCTGTTCAACAATAAGGAAGAAAAAAAATCTTTAGACAGAGACAAAAAAGGGTACAGTTAATATACTAGGGTGCTGCTGCCCAGTAGGACCTCTTGCATTTTAGAGCAGCAAGTTCAACTAGAAAAGAAATCCAAAAGGACATGGATAAAGATCCAGGTTAGAAGTGACCCAGGAGCCTCTATCTTCCTGGTAAATGCTGCTGCAGCACAGATATAACACCTACTCCAGCCCCATGCAAAGTTGCTATGTCTGCTCTGCCCAAATCATCTCCCTGCATTCATTAACAGCACTCTCTCACTCCAAGTCTTACTTGGGATTCAGCTTACATAGCTGACTTAACCCGATCCTTAAACCCAGAAACCATATTTCTTTCTCTAGTGGCACACAGATTCTATCACAGGAATGACCTGTACTTTGCAGCACTGCTTCCTTTCAAGGTCAAACTGAGCATGTTTTATTTGATCACATTCACAGCCTCAAAGCAGTTCACCCTAAGGGGGACAGCCCTGTCAGATTACTTTATGCCCTGATGATAACTGCGCCAAGCCATTCCCACTTAAAACTTTCCCAAGTGATGCAGCTGCAACCAAGAGAAATGAACAAAGCCAGAGTGTCTGCAGGTAACATCTGCTAACTGCCACCTGTGCCAAGGCAGAAGGGGCCAAAGAAAGGCTACCCAGGAGGACACAGTCACCCTCTGGTTTCAGAAGCTGCAATCATGCTCAAGCAAGCCTTTCAGAAACATGTGAGACAGCACAAGTCTTAAGCTTCTGAGGGACTAGCAATATGAGATAGCTTAGATGGATGAATTTCATACTTGTCTCATTAGGAATCATGTTTGTGCAAATTAGACAACATTAAAAATACAGGAGCACATGATTTACCTTTTTTTCCCCTTCTTTATTTTTCTCCTTTTACCTCTGTTAGTTCTAAGAAATCAGAGACCACACAGGAAAAGCCAAGCACACAACAGCAGGAAAAATAACTGTGTCATCTAAACACAGAACATAAAACTCAGGACTCATTCTCCACATCTGTATCAAATCTCTTGCCAAAACTTATCCTCACTGCTCCATTTCCTTCACCTTAAGGAACCAGTACATTTACATAGGTACATTTCTCCAAGGTTATTCTGAAATAAATATTAGATGCTATAGCATAAGTTCTTACACAAGGAAAGGGATTTCTGAAGCTCTTAAAACTATTATTATGCATAGAAGAATAATTCATGCACAAAAAGAGTTGTCTTTAGATACATGTATGGGATTTCAGTTTTTAGCTCATTCATCAGGTCCTACTCAGTCTTATGTTCTGAACTACAAAAAGAATAAAGGAACATAATTTTATCCCAACAAAGAGAATTGCAAACAACTTTTTACAAAGTTTAAAAAGAAAAGCAATTAATTACTTCTGTGTACTTAACCTGAGAAGACAGCCAAACAGAGCAAGATAAAAAAAGGTATTCCTTTTCTCAGGAGTATCATCCTCCTGAAATTTGTACCAAACAGAATACATACAAGAATGTGTTTACCGATGGTGTATGAGTCATGCTCCCAGCTGAGGGTTAGAAAGACTAGCTCCCAGAATTGAGACTGTAACTTTCAATTCATAGAAGCAGGACTGTGGTGTTATCTCCTGTTAGTAAGAGCCAATGAGGATTAGAATAAGTGATCAGTAGTTGCAAGCCCTATGCTATCCTCCAACATCAAAATATTGGTCAACTCAGGACAAGCAATTTCTGTGTTTTGGTTTACCTCAACTCACAGAGGTGTTAAGCTTTCAGTTGCTTCAGATTGTAAATACAATGCTTAACATTTGTATAAATAGTTTGGTTTAGAAAGAACATGAAAGGTACGTCAGGTGGAAAAATAGTTCTGTGTTATCTTAACAAAACATTTATGATCACTGAGAAAGGCTGGAAGTTATTTTAACAAAAACCTCCAGTCAATTCTCATGTGGGTTCATTTCCTACAAGCTAAGTAACACAGCATGAGAAAACATGATGCAACATCATCAGCCTTACAAAACAACCAGTACTTAGAGTCGGAAAAAAAAAAATCCATGAACTTCCCCCCCTTCTTTTCATTTTGAACTGTAACAACTTGCCACTGTAGTAATGCTGTAAAAGGACACAGTCATCACACTTCACCTACAACTCTGCATTCATTATGTGTCAGTAGCCACCACGCCACAGAGAAAATGAAATTTCTACTGCAGGCCTGCAGAGGAGAGAATCCATGGTATCTCCTAAATGTAACATTATGGAAAAAGAGCCCGGAGTCTGCCTCATCAAACAAAAGGCACTACTGGGATAAAAAAATTGACTCTATAAGCCAAGAAGCACACACACCAGTAAAGTTAAGTTTCTGGAAATGTATTCTAACTTGAAACTGCAAAGATATCTAAAGTTTCACTTAGAATTTTTTAAAAAAATTAATTAAAAAAGGCAGGCAAAAGTGTCTTTTGCATAAGGTCACAGACAACATACAATTAACCTTTCCCCTGGTTCCCTAAGTGTATTTAATAGTACCTTTTGATGTTCTCCAAAGAGATGGCAGAAAAGCAAGAGCAAAGAGAGGAATGCATGAGACACAGGAGCAGCTATTATGGTCCCATCCCCAGGATTCATACAGTTTAGAAAAGTGATTATAGTACTGAATTCTGGACTACCAGAAATACACATTCAAAATAGGCAGAAAATTATTAATCTTGTTTTTCTACTGCAAAATGCTACTCAGTTACAGTTTCTCTGCAACTCCACCAGCATGAGCAGCAGGCTAGTTCTTTGTCATTTGCAAATTTAGCATCTATTTTATTGCACCATATGTAGTCAAGGGAATTCAACCAGGAGAGTAAGGCTCTGCTACATCCTGTTCGTCCTCTACCTTCACAGAGGGAACAAGATAAAGCAGAAGAGGAAAAGGTGAAAAAAAATGTTCTGGGTAGCGTTTGGATGCAGTGAATACCATCTGAGTCGTTTCAGATTACATACTCCATGCTACTGCCTCTACTTCAGCACTTACTTTCAGAGTTTAACACTGGGGCAGAGGGCAGATTTAACAGCAGTAGCTCTGCAGAAAAGAGGTTGTAACACATTGAAAACAGCACAGAAAGGGACCAAAAAAAGAAACTTCCCTCCCATTAACAGGGCAATCCAAGCAGAAGCTCAGAAACCAATGAGGCTCAGACAGAGAAAGGTCTAGAAAAGCCCAGTGGCTGCAGGAGCACAATTGCTTGCGGAGGCAAGGAAAGGCAACAAGTAAATAAAGTGTCAGGCAGGATCCCTCTCACCCCCCCTTTCTCAAATAAATCAGTTAACTTTTCAGAGAGCAGCAAATTTCCTTACTCCTCTGGATTAAAGGTAGACTTAAAAGAATGTTTGTTAACAGACTACCTTCTCCCTGGGTCATTCCTGATGCACATTGGCTAACCACATGCAGAAAACTATGTTAAGGATGCCCTTGATAAAAGGAAAAGTTTATTTCTAAATTATATTATTATATTTATTATTTTTTATTTAAAGACAATTAAAATGCTTACTGGATGTGGGATACAATTTTCATTTTGCTTCTATGGAGTTTGATGACCATTAGACAAGTGTCTGTGGTACAAGAGTATCTCTTTGAAACATCTACTGGCCTTCTGCCATCCTGTATTATGAGGTGAAATGAAATTCAAGGTGTAAGGTCTCCCACGCACAGAAGAGACAGCAGAATGGTCATTTTAGAAGACAATTTTCAGGCTGCTTACTGACTAAGGAGAGCTGAGTCCCTATGGGATTCCCAGTGAAATTTCAGGAAGCAATGATGTTTTATCCCAGCACCAAGAATGTTTTTAAAGATTTCGTTTGCCTGCCTACATGCTTTGCATGATGATCACCCTATTAAAAGAGGGAAAGCTAATAATAAAAAATAAAGGCTAATTTACATTTCACTACATAATATCAAAGATAAGTAGGTAATTTTAAAAATAAGTTAAAAAATATGACACAGATGAGTAATATGGCAAAAATACCCATTACAAAAAAAGTTTAGTACAAGAGAAGTAAGAAAAAGGAGAGGAGGAGAAGTGCTTTTTCCAGAGGAACAAGTCAGATGAATAGGCATTTACCACACAGATCCTAGGGAGGAGAGATAGTCAACAGGGTGAGCTCCTTTGTAAACACATTTTTTAGTAAGAAATACTGATCCTCAGAAATCAAAGAAACAAAAGAATTTCCCTGAAACATTTTGTAGACTCAGACTGCTTCAGTTCTGCATGGGAACCAAGTCTAACCTCAAAATGCCTTCTCCATCTTGGATGAAACACCAACACATTACAACAGCAAGGAACTCCACGATCATCTGTAAACTGACATGCTTTACAACTAAAACAAGCTTCATGAAGTAAAAATCCCTTGTATCCAGAGGCGTTCCCAACAACAAAACATTGAAATCACTTTTTCTGATTTGCTAAAACATGGAAACACAGAAAAGGCTCAGGGAAGCTGGACCTTGCCACACTGCAGGTATGGTACATCTTTTCTGAGGTCTTCATAGCAAAGCAAACTAGTAAAATGTGAGTTGAATGGCTAACCTTTGTGTTATGTCACAAGCCGCTCGTGAGGACACCAAACTTCCTCCTAACATTCTTGCAAATGCTCACTTGCACTGTAACAAAAGGCAAACATTGCTCTGACAGTTTCCTTGATACAGACACTAACGAAATGCTAAATAATAGTATGAAAGTACTTTATCCTCTGCTTTCCCCAAGCCAACAAACTTCAGAACATGTATAGAAGTAATTTCACCTTCCTGGTATTTTTTCCATTTATTTTCTCTATGTAACTCAAATGAGTTTTCCAAAAGAAAAACATAGTTTCAATGTATACCTCCCAGCAAGTCTTGCAATTATTTTCAGAAAGCCTGATAATAGCTCAGTAGGAGTAAAAACAAAGTAATATTTAGCAAAATCTGCATTTGTCCGTATTTTCTTCTTTTTCTTTATTCATTAATGCTTTGTCTTTGGAAGACAATGCAATTTTGGTGGAACTGCTTTCCTCTCAGCTTCTGCACAATGAGCATTTTGATATCTTTTGGTTACAATGAAACTCCATTTTGGAACATCATATCCATGTTTCTGGGAAGAGCCTGGTAACACATTACTGCTTCTCTCTCTATAACAAGCACAACCTTTCACTTAGCTCTGCTCCACCAACATTAGAACCAGTAACTGCAAGGGAAGGGAATGAGAACAAAGAAAAAAAGGAAAAAAAACCCACCCACCACCAAAGATAAAGCAAAAAGCCAACCTCTTTCACATAGATAACAATAGGAACTGAGAAAGCCAGTGTACCCCTCCCAATTAACCAAACTGCTCAAAGCTCAAGAGGGAAGAGTAACAAGCATATGAAAAGAATCCTGGTATGTTGTTCTGGTTTTATGATCACCAGAGCCATTTACTGTATCTCCAAACACTCCCTCACATCAGATGTCATCAACAGGGTCAACCTGCACTTTCACTTTCCAGCACCCATGTTTTTCTGCTCCCATAGTTTCAGGGAAGCTCACGGGCAGCAGTGGATGTGCATACCTGGGAGCCAGAGAACCTCCCTTCCACTTTGTCACCAACTTGCAATTACTTGCTGAAAGCCACAGCACCTCACCTCACCTAAAAATAGCAGCATGTATTTGTTTTAGTAAAGAATTGCTTTTTAAGGAACTATTATAGTGGCAGAACAATTAGGGCTTACTTTAAAATATATAAAATTTTAGTTCCTGGGGAATTTGCTCAGTAGTCTATTCAATTCGTTAATAATCTGAGGGGAACAATCAAATTTAAAATTCTTTAAATCTCTCATCCAATTTCAGCATCCCCAATGACAGAACAAGCTCTTAAATAAAGCTAGTGATTGCTCATTAACAATGTCAAGACTTCACTGTAGTTTTTGCAATAGTTTTTTTGGGAATTCATGTATGCCTGAAGAGACTATAGCAAAACAGCTTGTAGTCTGTAGTTTAGTTTAACTTCTGTAATCTCAGAACTGGTAGCAACACGGATGGCGATTCATGCTCAAGACTTAGTAACAGAAAGAAACCAAATACTGAATCCTGCACCCATTATCATCAAGGAAAACAATGTGTTTACGGATACAGCAATCAAGTGCAAGGACATGCCTTGACTCCGAAACTACTCCCACTGCCAGCTGGATGCATCCAAACGAACACTGCCTTTTGCCTGGCTGGCGAGGCTACAACCAGGTCCTAATCAGACACCCTCTAAAGTAAATATCATGATATGAGTGTGTAAGGGAAACAAACCACTGGGAAAGCCAGCCCAGCTTCGGGGTTGGCCAATGGATTTTTCTTTCAGTTTGGAGCTTGTGTCCCTCAAGTGTCTACCCAAAGTGGAAAGCACTTTGGGAATATGTGATCAGCACCACTAACAAGTGCGTCGGCTGCCAGGTCCACAAGAAGGTGTCCCAAACCCCACACGTTTCACCATTCCTGGGCAGCGAGAAGCATTTACACACGCACAAACCAAACCCTGTTTCCTTCCAAAGGCCCTTTTCATTCCAGGATCAAGGACCGAGACTGTTGTTCACCGACGGGGACCCCATCCTCGGCCCTTGAGCCCCCAGAGCCGTCACTACAAGTCGAGGAGCCCGGTGCTGCTCCTTGCCATCCTTCGCCCGTCCGGGTACCGGCCACTCCCGCGGGGACTTTCAAGGGCAGCAGACCACGCGCATCCTCGGGCTCCCAGGAAGGAGCTGCCCAGGTGCAGAGCTATAGTCGGGGCCGGACACACGGCGCCACGGATGCCGCCCACCCCGCCGCTTACCCAGCCGCTCCCGCTGCCCGCGGCGCCGCGCAGGCCCCGGGCTGCGCTCCTGCCGCCTCCGGCAGCGCCGGCACCGCCGGGGGAAGGTCCCGCGGCATCGCCGCCTTTCGCCGCCGCTGCGCCGGGAGCGGGGGCAGCGGGCTCGGCCGCGCTCCACCTGCTCGCCGCGGCGGCCGCGGTCCGTACTCACTCCGCGTAGCCCGTGGTCCAGGGCAGGCGCCGGGTGTCCTTGCTGAGGATGAGGATGGGGCGGGCGATGTGGTCGGCGGAGCACTCCACCTCGTCCGGGGACAGTCCCAGGAACTCGGGTCTCCCATAGGGGAAGCGGAGGGGCAAGTCCGCGCCACTGCCGTGGTCGGCGCCCGCGCTGCCAGCCATGATGCCGCCCATGAAATTGGCCACGGCGGACTTCACCCGCGTGAGCATAATAGTACCCCCGCCGGCGGCGGCGGCAGCGCCGGGGCCGCCGCGCGGGGCGGGTTGCGGGTCACGCCGGCGGGCAGCGCTGCGGCGGCGGCGGCTCCGGCAGCGCCCGCCGCGCTCCCGCAATGGGGTCGCCGGGCCGCGCACAGCAGGGCGGGGGAACGGCGGGTTCAGGGGCAGCCGCGGGGCCGCGGCCTCATTGCAGGTTTCCCCCTCCCGGCGCGGCGCTGGGTGAACTCAGCCCGGCGGTAGCGGCTGCTGAGTCATGTGATAGCGCGGCTGGATTCGCCCGGGCGCTTCCTGCTCCTCCTGCGGCACCGGCGGGCTCCTGGCACACGCCGGGCACGGGCGGCCGCCGTCCCCGCCCGCCTCCCGCGCCGGGGGTGGCCCGCGGCAGGTGCGCGGCGGGCGGAGCCTGATCCCGGCGGGGCCGCCCCCGGCTCCCGCAGCGATTCGGCCGCGACCCGTGGTCTTGCCCGCGGTCGGCCCCGGGAATTGCTGCCCGGGAGGCGTTTCCATTACCGGGGGGTCGGAGGTCGTCGCCCGCAGTGCGCTGTCCCCGCTGCCCCTGGGCTGAGCCAGCTCCGTCCCAGCCCCGGCAGAGCCCGCTGATCCTGCCAGACAAGGCTCCCCCTTGGAAGGTTCACTACCTACCTTGTGCTCCTTAAACACATCAAGGATATTTCTCCCCCGGAACTATTTGTTAGAGGAAAGAACCTGGGCAGTGGCCGAAAGCGAGCCCTGCCACTGGCCTGCTGTGTGTTACCCTTGCCTGCCTGGGGGGCCGGGGACATGCCCCGGGGCGCCTCCGCGAATCGCCAGGCGTTCAGGATGCTGTCAGGAGCGAAAATGAAAGGACAGGCCCAAACATCTTTAAATTTGAGGACACAGGAATTTTATGCCCTTCTTCTCTTGCTGTGTCATTTTGACCGTGTCACACTCTTAAAAAAAAATAAAGTATTGGGAGGTCTGTTGCACGTGGTTATCACCCAAATGTACAGAAAGGTTGGGTGTGCCAAATCTGCTTTAAGAAAACAGGGGTGGGGGGAATGTAGCAAGAGTATGTAGGAAGTCTGTCCTCTGTAGCAAGGCTCTGTCTGTGCCCTGTGATGTAGCAGCACTCCTGAGATCTGTAAGTCTCACAGTGACCCGCGAAATGGAGCAGGTAGGCAGGGCAAGCCGTGAGAGCAGTGCAGTACTGGAACTTAGCAGGAGAAAGCCAGTTAGTCATCATACGTGGCTAGTGGGGTTGATCGGCTGTCATCTCTGGCTTATACTAGAAACCAGCTGGCATGCAACTGAAGGCAGTTGCAGAGCTTTGGAAAATAAGCCTTGTGAGCTTGTTCAGTTTCTGATTATTAAACAATATCCTGAGAGCTGAGTTCAAACAATACCTGTGTTTGTTTCAGGTTCCTTGTGTACAGACATGACAAATGTAAAGATGTTGTGACACTTACAAGTTTTTATGATAAAGCTGTTTGGTAATATAGTCTACAGAGCCAAAAGTAGATTAGTGAACAGGGATGCTAAGAGTATGTTAAGTGCCTCCTGAAGTAGATTTGGAAAAATATCTACCACGAATTAAACATCAAATATACACCTTCTTTGGGACAAGTTGGTTATTTTTCCTGTCTCTTTTTTTAGTCATGTCCAGGGTTGATATTGTAAGTATTTTAAGGAACAGTAAACCTCTCTTAGGTCAAAAAAAAAAAACTTGACACTAATAACTCACCATTCCGTTACAATATAATGTAAACCTTGTGGGTCTTTCTTGCATGCATTTCTGTTTGCTTTGCTTTGCTTCCTGGTTATGTTGCAGAGGTCATAACTTTAAACAAAAAAGTAAATAAAAGAGAAATGAAAGGTCTATTAAAATCCAGGTGAGTGTTTTTGATTTTGGTTTGGGTTTTTTTTCATAAGCCCTGTGTGTTGGTACTGTTCATCTACATTCAGACATTCTAGGCAAAGCCAAGCCTGAGGTGGTGAGATTCCCACTACTTTGTTTGGTGAACTGAACCATATCTGACTTGCCCAGTTTCAGTTCATTCTCCCTTCCTGCAACTTGAGGACAATCTCTTTATACTATTTTTTGTCTGCTGGATGGCCTATGTTTTTTCATCAGGCAGGCACTCCAGCACTCATTTCCCTCACTAAGGTTTTAATGGACCTGCCACCCAAGGACAACAGAAGTGAGAAGAGGGACATGAGCAGAACTTGACATGTAACCCTCTACCCCTCACAGGTTATGAAGTATACTCTTGGAGAAGCTGCACCATTTACTGGACCCAAAGACTTCGAAAAATATCATAGACTAAAACTCAGAGAGAATGCAGTGTTTGTCCTCTGTCTCCACACTGCAGTCACTATTTTGCACAAAACATGAGGGAGAAATGTAAGGGAGTATGTGTGGTCTTGTTAGTGTTTAAATGATTATCTCTGCTAGATGACAAGGAAAAGCTCAGATCAGACGTGGGGAGACAGCTTAACAGCTCACCACTCAAAACAGATCTGTGTGCTGCTTGAAATTCTGTGGATGCTTGCCTCTGGCACAAGAATGCTGTAAGGATACAACAGTAAAATAGGTGTGATTTGGCCTCTTCATACTGAAAAGTATAAATATGTTTTGATTTCAGTTCTCTTTGGGAAAGAGGATCATATTCACTTTTGAGTCAGAAGTGAAGCCTCACTTCTCAAAGGAAGTAATGTTCAGGCCTGGCAGGGCCTGGGCAAGTTCCCCAAATCTCCTAGCCTGTGGTCCATCTGGTCCAAGCCAGGCATTTTTCTTTGGTGGTGTGTAGACCTCTAAAGGTTTGCATATTGACTTCAAATAAAATTTTTAAGCTGAATTCTCTATGCAAATGTTTGAAAATCAGCTCTCTGTCCTTCTACAATCCCGTGAGTAATGCAAAGGAAAGATGACAGGTTGGAATTTTTTAAAATGTTAACTTATTTGTGACATTGGGATAAATATACTTTTCTCTCTAAATGGCTAACCATGCCGCAGAGCTAGTGAAGCTGTGTGTGGGCCAGAAACACATTCAAATGAAGCGTCTGAATTGTTATGCCACCTTGCCATGCACCATATACAGCATTCAACAAATTCAAGAGCCCTTTAATAGTGATGAAAACAGATTTGCACAGAAACCACTCTAAACTTTCATGCAATGATAGAATAATTCTGACTGGAAATTACTTCTGAATATAATGTGCTCCAACTTCTTTGTCAAAGCAGGGCCAACATTGTCTAGAATCTTGTCCAGTCAAGTTTTCAATATTTCCAAGGATGGAGATGCTAGACTCTCTGCGCAGCAGTTCCAGTCTTCAACCAACCATTCATGAAATTTTTTCCTGGTATCCATTTGGGATTTCTGTTGTTACAGTTTGTGCCTGTTGCCTCTCATCCCCATTCACTTTTGAGAATATGATTCCTTCCTGTCTCTACCCTCTTATTAGATAGATGGAAACAGAAGGAAGGTTTCCTCCCCTTAGCCTTGCCTTCTAAAACTGAACAAATTCATTTGCCTCTTCTTGCAATAACCTTGGTGGCCCACTGCTGGACTCACTCCAGATCGGCTGGGGAGCCCCAAGCTAGACACAATACTCTCACTAGTGCCATTTAGAGGGGTATAACCAATTCCCTTGACTATTGCTAATACACTCCAGTATGTGTTTAACCTTCATTGCTGCAAAGGCACATTTGTGGCTGATACTCACTTTGCTGTCTGCCAGGACATTCAGACCCTTTCCTGCGATGCTGCCTTCTTGGCAGTCAGCCCTCAGCATGAGTTTACCCCATCCCAGTTGCAGGACTCTGCATGTGTTCTTGATGAACTTCAGTAAGTTCCTGTCAGCCCATTTCTCCAGGCTGCTGAGATCCCTCTGAGTGGCAGTACTGCAAGGAGCAGGGAGTTGGACTCCATGATCCATATGGGTCCCTTTCCATTTGAGATATTCTGTGGTTCTATATAAAAATAATATCTACAGAGATGTTATGATAACCCTAAGGTTTTTTGCCAACTTTAAGGATTTGTCTCCTTTCTCCTATTTTGTGGGGAATAAGCTGATAGCTGGAGGGCAGGACTGCTATTCAGAGGGATCTCAGTAGCCTGGAGAAATGGGCTGATGCCTGTTCCATGACCAGCTCCCTAGAGAGGCTGTTCCAGTGACCAAGCGCTCTCTCAGTGAAGAACTTTTCCTAATGTCCAGTCTGAACTTGCCCTGATGCAGCTTCGTTCCATTTCCTTGTGTCTTATTTTTGTCTTTCCAGTCACTTTTTTAAAGAACTGTAACAAAATTCACTTAAAACAAAGGAAAAGCTTGCAAAATGAAATATCCACTTGGCTCTGAAGACTGGCTCTGGCTTGTGAGTACTTGAGCAGAGATTATATTGTGTGAAGCAGCTGGAAGCATATCCAATGAAAGTGCATTGACTCAATGTGTTCAAATGATTTCTGATCATAAAAGTATTTCTGGAACAGGCCCTTTTTTGTTTATTTTGCAGAATATGGCAGTACTCGGGGCTCTGCCTCATAGGAATGTGGAATTTATTTCAACAGTATAACCCTTACTAGCTTGTACCTTGTTTGTACCTTATGTTCCTTGCTTACTTTAAGTTTCTTTCCTTTTCATGCTCTGAATAAAAGCAATGGAAAAGTTCCCAAAGACCTTGGTGAGAGAAGAAGTAGGCCTAATGTGAGATGGATACACCATTTCTGCAGGTGTGAACTTTTGAGTCATGTTATCACAGATGTAGAGAATATCCACAGGTATGAACTCAGCTGCCAAATGAATTTGGAGAGCATGTCATAAGTGTCTGACATTATGGTGATGAAACTGTATAAGCAGGGGAAAAAAAGGTTTTTAAGGAAAAATTGGTTGTACTTCTCTGTTAATCCCCCATAAAAAAAACACTTAAATCCTTATTTTTGCATATGATTTTACTTAGGAAGGTCACCATGTCATGTGGTGATCAATGAAGTTATTCTTACCTTTTCAAAAGGACTGTGCAACCTTTAATAAACATGAGGAAGCTCTTTATCTCCAGAGAAAAGCCCTTCAGAAGCACAGTGCCTGAGGCATCATAGTGATGTGGAGAACAAAATGCCACTTATTAAGACATCAATCCTACTTCCCGCAGTACCAAAACTCCCATCTGTGCCTGCAGCAACCCCCAGCATTTCTAGGCTTATCAGAACTGATGAGATGGAAGCTGTTGGTGCTCTTGCCAGTTTGCATGCAAAGGCACCAATTAAATTTAAAAATACATAAATGTTAGCAATACTTGAAGTGATATATTTCTTCTGCTATACCTGATTTCTACTGCACCATTCTCTAGTTAATATTAATTTCACACATGGATTTCCTTTTCAGAGACTTCTGTGTCTGAAGTTCAGAGAGAGGACTTCTGGTAGAACATAGTTAGTGTGATGGTCCCAAGGCTTTGCGGTCCAATCCAGTCCCCCACAAAGCATGAGTTGAGTAGTCCCAATGAAGGCTTTTACCCAAAGAGTCCAAACCAAAAAAGTTGTATCAGGGCCAAACTCCCTTATATTTTTTTCTCCAACATGAAATTTAGAGTAAAATATTCTTTTTCCATTGCTGTCCTAACCATGAGGTGACCAAAACCTATAAGTATTTTGCTACAGGGGCTATAGCTAGATTCACCTTCCATGGCCTGATGCTTCTGCAGGTCCTCCTCAGTATTGCCTCTATCAGAGACCTGCTGAAGCACAGTGTGGGTTGGTGGCACAGGAAGGGCAAGCAAATATACAACATTTCTGTTAGACTAGTGTGAAATTAGGGGTAAAGCTGTTGTATGCACGGGTTTCGTGCTAATATGTAAGATGGATACATCAGGAGACCTGGGGTGGCAGACAGAAATGGGAGCCAGAAGTTGTCTTCCCCACCCCTAATTCAACTTTATGTGGAGAATTACCTTTGTTCTTGATCATGTGAATGGCTAAAACCCTATACTTTTAGGGGTCTGAGAGCTAGAGATTCTCTCACCAGCAGGACTTAACCAAGAAGGTATTCTCGGAGCACACCTGTTGTACTGACTCAGGATGGCTTTAGCCAGGGTTAAAAGCTGGTTAACCAGGTTGGAGCCCCAGTGTTCTATGCCCCAACAGAGCCTCCCTCTCCTGCTCTTGCAGACTCATTCTTTCTGCCCCTTCCCAGCAATATTTAGGAGGCGATACAAAGTGGAACCCTGTCCTTACTCAAAAGTATGCTGTATAGCTGTGTGGAGAAAGTATTCATGCCAGAAAAGTGGGTTCATATCCCTTCTCACAGTGGAGGACTAAGAAATGTAAAATTATGAGCTGCATGAGAACAGACTTCATTTATGTACCTAGGCAGGAAAAAGGCTATGAAGAGAGATCTTAATTGACTGGCAATTACATCCAAAGATGTCACAAAATCTTATAACTGCTTGCAATCTATGTAAATATAAATAAATACTTCAACATAAAGCTGCCCATAAGCTCGCAAGAGTCTCACATTTGCCAAACGCTACAGAATTACTTTTCCCGCAAGAATCTATCTGCAAGTATACTGGAGATAATTTCACAATAAGCAGCATCATCACAATTTTGCTTTTACAGTCTCTTCTTACTTTCCATTATGTGTTCCTTTTTAATGCCCATAGCTAAATCTGCTAATAGTGGGATGGAATGTGGATTAGTTTGTTTATGTGCTCCTGGGGGCAGCTTTTCATAGGGGAGGTGGAGCAAAATTATTATATCTTCTCTGAAACTCCTTTGCCCTGGCTCCTATGAAGGAACACTTTGTCTTGAGGATGATGTGAGATGCTTCAAAATGGCAGCAGTGGCAACATTTTACTGGCAGTCTCAGCAGAAAAGCTGAAAGCAATCAAATAGGTGGCAATGAAGAGACAAATGAGCAGTTAAAAGTGCATGTGGGTATTTGTAGGGTTAAGGGACAGCACTAAAAGCTCTACTGAGCACAGGCATATGTATTTCAACTCCTTCAACATTTTGGATTGAGTAAGAGCATGTTTCAGAATATTAGTCTTGACTCGTGCCCGAGTTAAATATGGGTTAAACACACTGGGAAGTGATTTGTATATAACACATGGTGGGGAATTTTTGAGTAACCTGCCAGCTGCCTTTGCTGCAGGCACTCCTTAAACAGGGCAGTCTCAGGAGTAAGTGGGATGGGTGGGCCAGGGACTTCTTGTCTGCCTATTATAGGTTTGAAAAGAGACATTGGGACTTCTTTCCGATATCAATTACTGGGCAGTGTGCACCTACAATGAAAGCCCATCCCATCCGTTTTTCTGGGGTGGGGGGAAGGTAGGAAGGGGGAAGGAGCAGGGTCGAGCACAGAGGGGCACGGGAGTGGGGGAGGCTTCTCTATAAAACCGGCTAGCCCCACGCCTCGGAGCCTTTTGTTTGTGGGTTCTTCCGTCGCTCGACGGTCGCCAATTCTGGGTTTCTCCCGTCCACCACCCCACCCCAGCCCGTCCCCCAGCTCTTTCCCGGAGGAGAAGCCTTCTCCCCGACTGGCACCCGGTCGGGGAGTAGCCCGAGCCTTTGCCGACCATCGCAGCAGGCTGCAGGGAGAAACCCCGGGAGAGAGTCCCCCGCCGACCGTCTCGGAGAGAGGTATTTTTGCCCCAGGCTGGGGTTGTTGCTAGTCAGACCATTTTCCCGCGGCAGCTGCCTGACTTTCCCCAGCGCCCGTCGCTGCAGGCAGTTATTTTTTTCCTGAGCTGCGGAGCCAGAGTGGTTACCGAGGATCGCACCATAGCTTTGGGACTGGCGGGAACAACCGCTCCATTGTTGACCGCGGAGCACCACTGTTGCTAATTCGGGTTTGTTTTATATATATATATATATATATATATATATATATAACATATAGTGAGTATGTGTGTGTATATATATATATATATACACACATACTCACTATATGTTATATATATATATAACATTAAGAGGCTTCATCTGAAGCCTCTTAATTTCAAAGTTATAATAACTCAGAGGGAAGAGTTTGGTTCTTTTTTCTCTAACCCACCTCCCTTAACAAGCATTTGTGTCTTGCAAAACTAAGACACCGCCAGTGGTGGCTTAGGAGCAGATGATAAACATGAAGAAGGATCCTCTCCCTACAATTGGGCTGCAGCTTCTACTGCACAAGCTTTCCCGCAGTTCAGGCCAGCCTGGTACCAACTTTCAGCTGCAGGTTGGCCACGGTCTTGCGTGCAGCATGGTCAAGCCTTAACCATCATGCTTAGAGTTAGGCAGTGCTTCTTTTTTTTTTCTTTCCCTTTTTTAATTAATGAAATGAACAGTTCTGGCAGAACTTCAAGATTTGAATATCAGCTTGGACACATAATATCCCAGGTGCCTTACATGGTAGTCATTCTCAGCCAACTTCGCCAAGGAAGGAAGTGGGATTTTTGAGCAAGTTGTCAAAACTCCAGGCTTCTAGACTTATGGCTGAGTTTACCAGATGTTTTATGATGCCATAAACCACAGTCCCATCTATACTAAATGATGACAGAGAAACTTAAAGAAATTATATTAGTTTTGCATTAAGCTCTTGGATTTCTGTACACCTTCTGTAAGCAGGAATATGGAAACTGTTTTCTTCCTTCTTTTTTTTTTTTTCTTTCCAGCGTTGTTCATGAGGTGCCTGTGGCCTTGCATGTCAGCCTATCTGCTTTCTCAAATACATGACATTCTGATATTAATATGCTATCATTCAGACTGGTACAACTAATATACAGAATCTTGCCAACAGACAGAAAAAAAAGAACAACAAACAAGGCAAACCCATATATTTAAAATTTATTGGCATTTCCAAAAGTTTTGTGAACAGGTAAAAGTGAGTATATAAATATTTATTAAATTGTTTTAGAATAAAAAAAAGAGCTCTCCTGGTTTAGTTGTGAAACAAGATACTACAATTTTTGTCCATTCTTCTACAGCATCCTTCAAAGATCTGTTGTCACAGTATCTACTGCTTCTTCTGCAAAAGCCTAAAACATTTTGGACAAGCACATTGATTTTTTTTTTTCTCCCCTACTCTTCTTGTATAACTTCAGCAGTCTCTTTTATTAACGCTCATGAAATTTTATTTAAATAGATTCTTCCTTGCCATGTTTTATGTATTGAGGGTGTTTTGTCTTAATTTGTCTTAGTTTTTTACTTCTTTTTTTTTATGGATTAAAAGTATGGCTTTTGACAGTCTTCTGCAGAGTGATTTTTAAAGAATACTGTTATTATTATTATTATTAATAGTAATAATGGAATAATTTTTTCATGCTTTTTCCTGTCACAAAAATGTGATAGTTATGTCTGCTTAATTTCTCCCAGTTTGAATTGGTGACTAAAACCCAGGACTTAATTCAGTACTACAGTGCTACCAGTTAAGGGACAGACCCATAAGAAAGCATTAACAATGTGACAGTTACAGCCATCCTGCATATAGCAACACTGAGGAGCTTCCGTGTTTGGGAACTGGGCCTATTTCAATTGTGCTGTAATACAGCAATCAGGCTAATTTAAAGGATCTTCTAAGATTGCAGAAACCATGGCTTCTTCAGATGTTCTCAGAAAAAACCCAACCCACTGCCCCCCAAGCCCTAAACAAACAACAACAAAAAACCCCACAAACAACAACAAACCAAACCAGCAACCCCCCAAAATAAACAAAACAAGAAACCACAAAAAAACCCAAAACAAAACAAAACAAAAAAACCATAACAAAACTGGCAGCTCAGTCTGCAAACCTTGAGTCAGGTGTAAGTCAGTTCAGCTCTGGAACAAGCTGATGGGGAAAAAGTTCGAACGAGATTGTCTGAACATTTCTGTTTCCGTGGCCAAGGCAGCCACGGGAAATGTCCTAAGCAAACACAATGCTACAACAATAGGCAATCTGCACAACCTTCTGCTTACTCCAGCTGATGTATCTGAAAATCAAATTAACCTCTGACTTTCATGGGTCATGGTCTTTCAACTATTGTGTGTAACAACCTAAGAAACCGGATATAAAGGATGCTTTTTAACAGATTTAAAGCAATAAGGCAAGAATCATAATCTTCCACCAAATAGCTGACATAGAATAAGCATGCTGACCTCCTGGAAATATAATTATTTGTGATTGAACATCTGTGTTTACAGGGTTTTTTTTAAGGAAAGTATTTTAAAAATACTGAAATACTGAAAGCCACTGAAAACAATTCTCACCATGGTACAGGGGAGTTCCTTTTGTTGTCTGTTTTCATATTCCTTTACTCTCCATCCCTTTCTGGAAGCCCTGTCTGAAGCAGGGAGGTGACAAGGGCTCGCTGGCTATGGCTGACAAACCTCTCAGCCTCCCAGGATGCAGTGCAGTTTTGGTATCCCATGGCTGGTCCAAAACTTGACACCAGCCTAAGAAAACTGACTCTGGTCTCCCTGAAGACAAGAGTAAAGTAACTCTGCTGCTGCTTGCTGCTTTCCTCCACCAGACACAGCATGGGGCTGGCAGTGAAGGTGATGGGTAAATTTTTGGGGAGCTGATCAGCCCAGTTTTAGAGAGTCTGACTCTCAAACAACCATCTACCTGTGCCAAAAAACAGGAACCATGGTCACAGCTACACTGTTGTCCTTGGTTCTTTGAGCCTGTGCTTTGTTATCCCAAATTGAAAATTGGTTTCCTCCATGGATTTCAGTATATCTCTATTTGCATTTTTACAACAGGACTTACTGAACTACAGGAATTTGCAGTTCCATAAAAAGACCTGTGATTAAGAAGAATCTGGAAATGTATTGTCTATGTTTATGCATTATGTATTTACTAATAAAGGATTTAGATGTGTCAGGAGCACTGTAAGATACTTCCCTTGACAGTGCTCAAAACAACCCTGATGTTGACAGACCCCCATTTCAGCAGCAGTTAGGGAGAGATGTGGGCCTGGAAGTCAGGGTCAAACAGTTCCCTGTCATGATAGCAGGGAAAGAGTCTGAAGCTCAAGAGGAGACTGAAGAAAAGTGTTGACACTACAAAGAAAGCTACGTTGCTCCATTAAATCTGATGAAGCCTGAAATTCAAAGCTTGTTGGAAAGGCTCGTATAAACTGCATAGGAAGCACTCAAAAATGCTGATGATCCAGTATCTCTCCGACCCTGTTGGCTACAGTAATGTAGCAGGTTTTCAAGGATGAAACTCTTTGAGAGAAGTTTCTTGGGAAAGTTTTATCTGTTAGTGCTTTCGGTCAAAATCAGCTGCTCCTTGAGTTTAAACAAACATGTTTAAGGAAAACAGAGACAGCACTGTGCTGCTCTGCTTCCCAGTTTGTTTTATGTGCTCCTCATGGGATTTTATGACATAGGATTATAGCTCACACATACAATTATCTTTTTATTCCAGATGCCCTAAAGCCATTCAGTGAGAGTCCACATCCAGGTATTTTTTTTTAACAAGAGACCAAAACTGGTCTTGGCACTGCAGTATACTGAACTTGCTGTCCTTTTCTGGGAGCGCACAGGGGAGTCACCCAAGCAGAGCAGGCACCATGCCACATGATTTTCATGTGATACCTCTATCTGGAGGGGTTTGTCTCAAGGCAGGGTCTCTTCCCTGAGCACAAACTTGCAAATGACCAGAAATCCTCCCAAGGATGGGAACAGGAAACAAGTCCCTACCCCTTCTGGGAAAGGAATGAAATCGTGAAGTGGTGAGAAGTGGTCTGTGGGAGGTAGCAGCTACCCCATAGGGAAAAATGGTTAAGATTTTAAGATGGCACAACAGAGGGTTGAAAATGGAAAAGGCATCCAGCAATAATAAAGATATTAATTCAGTAACAGAGATTATGATAATTTTGGACTATAATAATAATAATAATAATGACGTTATTAGTTGTAACATTTCAGTAAAGACTTTGGTTCTTGGTGAAAAAGAAGTTTGGAACTATTGATTTAATAAATAAAGAGTGTTTTGGTAGGTTATAGTAAATACTATTGAAGTAAACATCATTGTCTGTAATTTTAAAGCCATATATTAAATATTGTTATGGAGACCTTTCTGCAGGAAATTCATAGCTATTTAAGCCACCTTGATGCTGTTACTCTGCAAAAACACATCCATAAGAGCTTCATAGAAACTACAGGGTTAGAACTTGTTTCCAACTGCTCCTGAAGCTGCCAAGGAAAGCAAACCTTATTTTTAGAAAGTTCTTCCACTTGGCTTCAGCCACCTTTCAGCTTCAGAAAAATTTGTGTGTGTTAGCAACTCTTGAGAAACAGTGCACTTCCATCAGGTGCCCACAGCTTTATTACGGATTTGGACTTAAGCACTTGACTGAATTTTTGATTCAGTAGTAATTTTTATAAGAAGTCCTGGTGATTGTAAATCATCAAAAGTAGGGGCTCATTTTGCTGCCTTCAACACTCATCTTTTCCTGTTGTTTCCTAACACACACATCATCAGTTGTATCTTGAACACTGATTTGGAAAAATAAACTTACTGTATCATGATAGTAGTACTATAAGAATGCATAAACCCAAATAAATTTTTTATGTGACAGCTTGACAGAATTGCTCACCCATGTAAAATTAGCTATATGCCAACACTGGCAGGATTAGGACATAATCATATTTTCTGTCCCTTTTTGGTGATAATTGTTATACCAAAGATAGCAGTGAAGGGGAGCTGCAGTGCATGTGGTTTTAGTTTTGATAGCTTGGGTAATAGCAATGGTCACAGTGAAATGAAATAATGCATTTGTCAGCACAACAGAGTTGCCAGAGGAAATATCCAATATTATTCTTGATAATCTCCCCACGATCTGCACTGAAGCCCAGACTGTTGCTTCTCCCCACTTAAACTGAAGTGCTCTCAGCCAAGGCTACCCCGATGAAATCACAGAATGGGTCAGGTTGGAAGGGACCACAGTGGATCATCTAGTCCAACCTCCCTGCACAAGAAAGGTAGAGCATATGCTAGAGCATATAGCAAAGGATTCCATCCAGACAGTTCTTGAATATCTCCAGTGCGGGAGATTCTAAAACCTCTCTGGGCAATCTGTTCCAGTGTGTGGTCATGCAAACAAGTAAAGAGTTCTTCCTCAAGTTCAGGTGGAACTTTCTGTGCATCAGTTTCTGCCTGTTGCCTGTTGTCCTATTGCCTGACACCACCAAGAAGAGCTTGCATCCACCCTCTTGATATTCTCTCTTCAGATACTTACAGATATTAGGAAGTCCTCTCTCAGTTCTCTCTTTTTAAGACTGAAGAGGCCCAACTGTCTTAGCCTGTCCCTGTAAGAGAGATGCTCCAGTCCCCTAATCATCTTTATCATTCTCCGCTGGACCTGCTCCTGGAGCTCCACATTTCTCACGTACTGAGGAGCCCAGAACTGAACACAGCACTCCAGATATGGCCTCACCAGGGCTGAGTAGAGAACCTCTGAGAGCTGCTGTTCAGCCAGTTCTCAACAATCCGCCCGACTGCTCACTCATCCAGCCCTCACTTCCTGATTTTTCCTATGAGGATATTATGTCAAAAACTTTACTGAAGTTGAGGTAGACAACATCCACTGCTGTCTTCTCATCCATCCAGGTAGTTGTTTCATCACAGAAGGCCATCAGGTTGGTCAAGCATGATTTACCTTTGGTGAATCCATGCTGACTGCTCCTAATCACTGTGTTGTCATCCATGTGGATAGAGATGGCCTCCAGAATGAGGCTCTCCATCACCTTTCCAAGGATTGAGGTGATGCTGACTGGCTGGTAGTTCCCTGGGTTATCCTTTCTTCCCTGTTTGAAGACTAGGGTAATGCTTTCTTCCACACTGCCCAGATGCAGAGCCAGCACGGGCTCTCTGTGAAAGAGAACGTAAGATCACAGCAGCTCATGCTTCTCAGGCTTGTAGACAGTTACCTTTTGTAGAAACACAGTGCTCAATACATTTTTGTACAAGTTATGTGTTCTGCCTCTTCTATCTCTTCCGAACAAATTCTCAGTGTCTCTGCATATCACTTCTAGCCATTAACAGTGTAGCTGCATATCTTGTATAATAAAAAGTTCATGTGAGCTCAGAATGCTCTTAATAAAATAGAGATTAATTCCATAACAACAGCAAAATCTATGCAGAAAACTGTTGTGTTTACAACAGAAAGAAATGTTATATGAGAATCTCCTCCAGGGTGGTGGATCTTTTGATATTTTTTCATATAAATCTCTTTGGACTGTTTTTTCTTTTCTTTATGCAGAAATAAAATAAACATTTAAAGAATAGCCAGAAGGTAAAATATTACCACATTTTAAATTTGAACAAGTTCTTCTGATTTTTTTCATAAATACCATTAAAGTCAAAAGGGAATTCTGCACTTACATTCTGAAGCATCAACGTGATCATGTGATTCACACTAAAATTCAATCTGAATAGCAAAGTTTGAATGCACTATAAGGGAAACCAAAACTACCCCAAGGCTCCTTCTTATCCAGTACAGGGAAAGAACTATTTCTGTTGGAAAGTTAAAGGAGCTGTATTATGCATATGCATTAGTGTGTCTGCATACAGAGTTAATATAAAACACTTTATGCTTTCGTAGATGGTATATGACACTATAATACTCATAGATTCAAGTGGAAGAGGTGGTTTCTGGTCTGGGCAGTATGACTGAGTCTGTCCTGGTGTGAACAAGTGATCTCTGTGGGCACACATCCTGGCCCTGCACTGCCAAGCTGCCTCCCAGTCTGCCTGCAGCCCCTGCTGCTCTGCACCGGGACAGGGCTGCCACCCCTGTGCAGCCTCCTGACAGATGGCAGTGAGATGTCTGTTGAGAGTATAAGTAACTGAACCAGGCCAGGCACTGTTTGAGTGTGCACACTGTCTTGGAAAGGGCTTGCTCTTGAATAAGCAGGCCAGTTTACCTCTAACTGGACATGGTTTGCATCCAGCTATGCAAGTGGGTTGATGTGTGGATGCAGAAGTATAGAGCAGGTCAGAAACAGGAGTGTTTTTTTGATTTCCCCTGGTGGTGTTGCCAGCAAGGCAGTATGATTCACATCGGAAATTACCACAAGGGTGCGCTGTCACAAAAATCACAGCCGTTGCATTATGGGGTCCACTCACAGCACCTTGTAGACCCTATCCGTCTTCTTCCTTTACAGTTCAAAATTACAAGTATGCTAGTATACCCTCTGGAGTGGAAAGGAGACAACTCCACTGTAAAGAAGACTTCTGAGATAAACAGTTTCTTGTAATTGTGTTTAGCCTTCGAATTCCCCAGCCAACTGAATGCTAAACCATGTCCTGCTGGGATGCAAATAACTTTGAAAGGTGAAGAGTGGAGGCCAGAGTACTGCCTCGGGGAGTTCTAGCCCAGATTTTGGTGTACAGTGAGCCATATCATCTCATGATGACTCACAAGGCTCAGCACAACCATCGCTCACATAGCTAGCTGGATCCGGGAGCACCCATCACACCAGCCTCAAGGATGAATGCCAATACCTTCAGTCTGCCTGGGAGCAGCCCATGCAAAAGAGAGGACCTCTGGCAGAGGACTGTTGGGGTTTAACCCCACCTGGCAACTAAGTACCATGCAGCTGCTCCCTCCCTCTCTCTGTGTCTCCTTCCCTCCTCATTCCTGATGGGATGGGGGCAAGAATCAGAAAAAGGTAAAATCCATGGGTTGAGATAAGAGCAGTTTAATAATTGAAGTAAATTATAATATTAATAATAACAACAAGAGCAATGAAAAGGTAGATAAGAAAAAGAGAGTGATAAGACCCAAGAGAAGCAAGTGATGCACAATCCAGTTGTTCACCACTCACTGATGGATGCCCAGCCCATCCCTGAGCAGTGATCACCTCTCCCACCTAGTTCATCTCAGTTTATATACTGAGCCTGATGTTCTGTGGTATCTATTGGTTCTGGCCAATACCCTTTTGGCCAGTTTGGGTCAGCTGTCCTAGCCATGCTCCCTCCCAGCTTCTTGTGCACCTGTTTGTTGGCAGAGCATGGAAAACTGAAAAGTCTTTGATTTAAGTAAGCACTACTTAGCAGCAACTAAACCATCACTGTGTTATCAACATTATTCTTGAACTAAAACAAAACCACAGCACTCTACTAGCTGCTAGGGAAAAAAATTAACTCTATCCTACCCAAACCCAAGACAAGGGCAAAGCAGCTGCTGTTTCCCATTCCAGGAGCCCAAGCTGTAGCCCTCTCCCCTGCAGGGCTCACTGAAGGCACTCCCATGTGTGAGAATGCCAGCCCTCTCCACTGAGTTTTTAAAGAACATTATTAACTCCATACGTGTCTCTTGGCTCCATGCTTTTTATTTCTGTGTTTTATCTGCTGGCATCCTCAGAGTGTTAAAAGTTGCATTTAACCTTGTCAAAGGAAGCCTGTTTCTATTTTAAATTGAAGCATTTTATGCACAAGTCATATTTTCCTTGCAACATTTCCTTATGATTAAATATTTGTGTTGGAATTCCTAAATGATAGTAAAAAAAACCAGTAAAATGAGCAGAGGAAGAGTAACTTCTGTTCTAGAAGGGAGTTTAATGATATCCTCAATATCTTGTATATGAAACTACTTTATATCCATGGCAGTAGAAGGAGTAGCAGCTATATATTTTGTGACAGGTTTAGCCTTTCTTTTTTTCCCCCACAAAATTTTTATGAACTTATCATGATTTCCTGAAACCCGTTTGGTGCAATCTCTTGGATTGCTTTGTTCTGCAAATTGCCTTATCTCATAGGTTGACTGACGAGGGTTCTCATGCTGATACATCGTCTTCTTGCACATGCAGCTGCCATTGCTGGGGCAAGTCACAGTTACTAGTCATTTCCTGGGCAAGTGTGTACTTACCTTCCTTTCATTTATTTAAACCTTAATTTTCTTCAAATATGCCAGTGTGTGGCACTAAGATCCACTTTCTTCTGGACCTGACTGGGCATTTTCCTAGAAAAACAGGGTTTTAACCATTAGTAAAATCTTGCAAAATGACAAATTTTCACAAAAAAATGTTAAATTTACAGACTTGTTGCACTAGAGAATGGAAATAAATTAAGTTGGCTTGGCTTTGCTTAATCTCAGCTATAACCTCAGTGCTTCAGGTCCTTGGAATAAATTTCCTTGTTATTGTGCACCAGGGCACCCCTTCTCCAGAGTCCTATAACAAATCCTGGCTGTTGCTTGACTGCACACATAGCAAACACTTCTGCATTTCTCAACTGAAATTCTTTGTGTGTTTTCTTCCCATAAAAATTGGTTCCAAACTGACTTAGCACAAATATGAAAATATCTGAATCATCCCTTAGTGCAAATGTTGTTTGCTCAGCTCTCCTTCCTGCAAGTGTCTATCGAATGAAACACGTAAATAAAATCAGTGGAAAGAGAAATAGCAGCAGGACAAACATGACTTAGCATACTGAAGGGAACATCAGTGTGTATTTACAATGTTTTTCAAAATTTTTCCTAAATCCATTTTAATTTCCACTGGGAAATGCTATATTCATACAAAAGAACTATAAAAGTGGCCTGAAGTGATCTTTGCCCTGCAGACTTAACCTTGAATTGAATGTAAAACCTGGGGTAAAAAAAAAACGGGTAAAACCTGGCCATCACCTTTCACTGATCATTTGGAAATAAAACACATTTTCTTGAAGTGCTTAAAATTCTTTTTGACCATCAGGGCACTTTAGTAAATGCTACTTTGAAATGTAGACTTCAAATCCAAATAGAAGCTTTTGCAATGTTAACTATAAAATCTACTAGAAACTATTCCTTCTGCCTAAAAACAGTGGTAACCAAAAAAACTAATCTTTGTCCGTTCGCAATAAATAACGTCTCCCGTTTGAATAGAGGTACTGCATGCATCCTCATTTTCTATTCTTTCAATAGGTATTCTGAAAGGGAAAATACTGAACAGGTAGGTAAAATACATGGGAGACCATTATTATTGCATGGTTGTAATCCAATACACTGAGGTCCTTACTTCAGCTGGGACTTGATAATGGAGATAAAATTAATGATAAAGAACAGTGCCTTTTCTTTAATATCTCCATGAAAATACATTTTATATTGCCACAGAGATAGCAATATAGCTGCATTATTTTTTTTCTGAAAAAAACCCTCAAGGTCGACACCAGCCATTAATAAACCAGACAATTTTCCCCAATACTGAAAAAGATATTATGAGACCAAAAGATTGTTCAGCTGATGAGCCTGCTTCTGTAATCTGTTTTGGATAATAACGTTATAACACCACATAGAGTATGCCTGTATGAAAGATATTAATTGATTTCTTCTGAAGCAAAATATGAAGTAAAAAAACCCAGCTGTCTGAAAAGAGTGTAATTGTTACTGTGTTACACAGGAATTAAAGGCAGAAGTAGGGGTGTTGCAAACATTTGGTTACATTAAAATGAAAACTAATTACTATGGGATGAGTGGGACTGAATTTTGTACAGAAAACATCATGCATTTGTCTGTTTATTTAAACTATGTTTTTCAGATGCTTTTATTAGGTCAGTCTAAACCTTTTGTATTACCTCATTTTGAATTGTTTTTCTTCAAGAAACTTCAACTGGTTCAGCTGTACTTTCTATCTGAACTCTACCTCACACCGAATTTTAATATCAAATATAATTTCAAAAAAGTTCAGATCTGATTGAAGGAATGGTAGAAATAGGTGTCAGATTTCTCAATGCCTAGTATTTTTTCCACTATAAAGTACTTGTAGCGACCTTTTAGGTCAGAGGAGGAATATGAGATTTGGCAAGGGACTTGGTTCTAGATTCACTAAACTCGTTATTTCTTCTGGGAAAAACTATCTGTGTTAGAAACCTAAGAAAATCTCAAGCTCTACAAGTTTTCCTGCATTTGTTCAATGCAGGTGAAAATCACAGCAGACTTACACCAAGAAACTGGATCTGCTTGCAGGCATCCAGCAAGAAAGTGCAAGCCTGAGGGGAGTTGTTTCACATACAAATGACTCTGAGTGGCACTGCCAGTGTTCCTTGTTCTGCATCATGCATTTAAGTGTGTACTTTTTAGCTATAGTATGTATTGCTCCATCCCAGTCCCACTGCAAGCCAAATTGTCTGTTTGGCTGTTAGGGTGATGGAGGTCACTCGCTTTTATATTAGATGACAGCGATCATCTTTCACTCCATATGAAAGTAAAACTGCACTTGCTGCCAGAAGAATAAGAGCACATTAAAAAAAGAACTAGATAAGCATACTAATTAATAAACACTTGGAATAGTGCAGTTAAAGGCTTAACTCAAATTTATTATAATTCCCATTGCTGTGTAGTGTGTACATGCTACCATAATCCACCACTATAACCTAACTATTAGAAACACTGAAAATTAGAACAATAAATCAGCAAATGGGTGTCTGGATCATGCTGACAGCACACAGTGCCATGGTCATAATTTTTATTGCCCTAATAACACTAAAATAATGATAGCTGTAGGATCAAATGGGTCTAAATGGTGAAACCATTCATGAACTCAAGTTTCAAACTCAAGTTTGAAAGAATCTGCATGTCCAATGTCACACCAAAGGGCTGACTTTTGGAGTGTGCCATTTAACCAGCTTGTGTCTCATTCCAGGTTTTAATGAAATTCTACATAATTCTGCAAAAGTTTGGGATCAAACCTTCATCTTAAATCATGAATTTAAGATGCAAGTCTTATAGGTAAGGTGTTTGAAAAGGCCAAAATTAAGATAACTGGATTTCCTCTGCTACCTCAGTTATTAGTTTTTCTCAGTTGTGTCTCCAAAAAGCAACTTGGCTGTAAATTCAGGTGCCAAAGATGCCTATTTAGGATGGCTGAAGAATATTTCCGGTTGTAGTGTGGTACTGGGATCAAACCCTGCTCTCATAGGCTGCATTTGGCAGCACCAGTGAGATGTGAGCCACTGCATCAGCAAGACATCAGGCTCTGTCCTGCTCAAAGGACAGATGCCCAGATGTTGAAGGGATCCCAGCAGCTGCTCACAATCAGAAATCTGATAAACCCAGCACATGGGACAAAACTGGCAGGGTTCTCCACGCCATTCTGTTAATTCCCTGGAGATATGCAAAGCTTTGTGCAACATGTGGTGTTTTCTCATTGGCCATCTGTTATGAGCACATAACATTGCTTGTGCTGGTGACCAGCAGGTTAGCTACAGAGTTGGATTTCTCAGCCTGCCCCTTTCGAGGTGGGAGTAATCACTACACAGAATTAAAATGCAAAGGTTCCTCTCAGATCACATCCAGATGTTCATGCAGGCAAGGAAATACAGACCACATGGTGGTGGCTCTTCCAACTATCACACTGAGTCTTGATGAGACCAAATAGATTGCCATGTAAGCTGTCAGGGAACCTGACATTGACAATTTTAGTTCAGGAAACTTTTGTAGGCACTTGCAATGGAAGGATTGGTAGTTTTGTTCGTCCCTTTTAAATCAGATGATAACCACAGGTCAAGTTTCTCTGGTAATAGAAAGATTATCGTGAACAGAGCAAAACTTGCTGCTGAAAAAGGTCACACAAAGAAGGCAGAAAAGAGGGCTTCCCAGCCTCCCCTGGCCTCGTAGACAGAACATAACCTTCATACAGTGACCGCAGTACACTTCATTTTTTGCAGGAAGGAAAGCTAAGGAGAAGGGACAGTCTTTTTATTCCTAAAGTCTCTGCCATCCTGAATCACCGGCATCTTGTTGCTATCTTAACACAAATAATGAGAATAATACCAGGAGATGAGGCTTCCAGTTAACTCAGAGTTTTTCCGGAATGCCTACTAGAGACTTACATCCAAGAACTATTAGAAATAGTGAGTAATATGCCATTCAGTGTCTGCTACATCTGGAATAAACTTAAAAATTGGTTCACCTCATTCTTTCAATGCCTTAAGGCCTCAAAGCTGCTGTAGGCATGATGTTAAATGCCTTGCCAGATCATGTACGTACCGGGGAGCCATGGAAGGAGATGAGGCTCCCAGTGGCACTGTGGGAAAAATTATATATGCCTCGGCATTCTCAGTAACATCTATTGGACAACTCCATTGGATTGGTTCCCAGCATTAATTTGCAATAATCACAATAATTTACGTTCAAGACCTAATCCATGAAGTTCTGGATATTTATGGGAAGGGGGATCTTGAAAGGATAGGGTGTACTTTCTGTTCTATTTCTGCCACTTTTTATTCCAGTGAAAGTCTACTCATGACTCACTACTCATTACCACCTCCTAGCAATGTATGAAGAGAAAAATGTACAGCAGAACAAAACGTTTCTTATCCTGATTATTTGCTTCTTTTCAACAGCCCAATACCTCCTTTACCACAAACTGGTAAATGGCTTCCTCATAATTTCAAACCCTCAAAAATATGTATGTGAGGAGACTCTTGAACATATGACTACCTCGAGGTTATTTGTATATTGGTTTATCATCTCTGTGCTGAATGGTTGGGGTGAGTGGAGAGTGGAAAATCCCTTTCTGTGAGCTGCACAGACAGGAAGCATTTAGGTTGGGATCCTCCAGCAACAGCACTTGACTGTCTCTTAGCCATGGAGGCACCTACTACCTGATGGTGACAGGTGCTGAGGGAAGTTGCTAACATAAGGAATACCATGAGATAAACAGTTTTCCTTTATATAGATAGTCACAGAATCATGGAATCACAGAATAATTTGAGTTCTGTGTTTGAAGCCATTGCCACTTGTCCTATTCACTACAAGCCCTCATAAAAAGTCCCTCTCCAGCTCTCGGCCACCTTTAGGTACTGGAAGGCCAGTATAAGGTCTGTCTGCAGGCCTCTCTTCTCCAGGCTGAAAATACGAACTCTCTCAGCCTTCCTTCAGGTAATTAGTAAGGTAATTCTTAACTTCAGGTACTAGAAAGTTAATTAACTTATTAACCAGTACCTATGTTAAAAGCACCGCTGGGTTTGTGATATGTTCGTTGCTGTTCAGGCTGCTTACTGGAGCTTTTTGAAATCTCTGACTTGGTAACATCTGAAGTACACCTTTATCTCCCTCTGCTACCTTATATGACTGCTGTTTCCAAATGTAGGACTTGTACATGGGCTTTGTCCTTCTTGCTGTACAGGGTGGTCCTCAGCAACCTGCAGAGGTGCACATATGGACAACATCTGGCCTGTATGATGGCATCCTGCACTGATGTGCACCATCCCCTTTGTGCCCAGTAGTCGCTTTTGGAAAGAAATCTGATTACACCAGCATGGAGAGAGCCATGATGGATGGCAGTAGGTCCTCTGCTCCATGCAGTGCAGACATGGCCATCAGGAATGAAGATCACTGAATTGTGGCTTCAGTTTCCATTCACTTGAAGGCATAACTCTTGAAAGCTCTCTTCCTTTGGAATAATTAACCTTACAGCCATGCAACGCTTTATAAAATTATTAACTATTGATATTTAATGGGGAAAACAGTCAGGAATCTTTCTGGTTTTAGTGCATTTGATACTGTTGTGCTGAAATTACTTTAGGTGGAATCTTATTAGTCAAGGGTAAAGTCCACTGCAAAAATGATGTCATAAGCTTTGGGAAAGAAAAGTATATTTTATCTTATTTTTAAAAGATTTGGAAGCAGAAGCAGAGTCCTAAGAACTTCTAAATCTGTTTTGTGAGCTAGTAAAAAGGTTAGAGAGCTGATGACTCCTCAGCAAAACAGGCAAAACAGAGGAGTGGTGATCTGAACGTGGACCAGCCAGGACATTCCCAGGTGAGTAGAAGCAACAAGCTGAAGGATAAACCTCACATGGAAGGTGAACTAGATTAGGGGGAAGAGTTTGTGGGAGGTGGATTTGCTGCCACTGAAGAGATGTAAGGAACAGGGGCAGCAGCCACCTCAACACCTCTCTACCATGTCCACACTTCTCTCAGCAGTAGAAGCTAAATGAGTTTTCCAGAGACTCTTCACGAGATAGTGAAGAGAGGACAACCTTCTTTGGCCAGCCCTAACACTGTGATCCCCTCTATAAATACCTAATTTTCTCATGCATAAAGCCAGTGCAGGATATAGGATAGCTCGGTATGTCTGGAATCTGAATCTGAATTATAGAAATAATATAGGAATCTGAATAATAGAAAAACACTGAAATTTTCCTGGGGAAGAAGCATATTCGGTTACCCATTTACAGCCTGCAAACATTTCATATCTGACAGCAGGACAAAGCACTGCAAAAATTCCCTTATGAATGTGAATGTCTGCTCTGATTTGCACTTAAAAGGCAACATCTGATTCGTGTCTGCATTTTATTAACAAAAGGCTGGGAAAATGAAAGCTTCTCAGATATTACCTTTATTGTACCAGGTATTTTTGATAGTATATTGTGGAAGAAAATGCCACATTTCATTAAAGTCTATAATTCATACACCACAAAGGATTTGGCAGGAGTTTAGAAATCCAGAGGTAATTTTCAACTTAGCCCATTTTTCGGTCTCTGAAGACTCTTAAAAAATGCCTTTGATGACCTCTAAATCAACTGGTGTTCACTGGTCTGTGTGAGGATGTGTGCTGTTGTACATCAGCTGTGGGGATGCCTTTGGTATAAGCAGCTCAGTTGTTGTGTCAGCAGTTTTCACACTTTAATTTTCATAGAGTTGGTTACACAACGTGTTCTCAGACCTTCCAGCTGTGCCTAATGAAAATTCATACTGACACTCATTCTCATCTCAGCATCCCTCTCGCTCTGGGTGCTACCTTATTATTTTTTTATTATTCCACTCAGAAAGAACCTCAGCGCTCCCAATATATGAAATGTGATATATGTTGAGGATAATCTCATGTCACTTCAAGGCTTCTCCTCTGCTAGTTCTCTCTGCGTGCTTCACCTCATCTGTTTGCCACCCATTAGAAAGGGTAGTGAAACATTTGGTTTTGAAGGGTTGTGTGCTTGATTTTATGTAATGTAACTGCATGAGCAGAGCAGTAATTTACGATGAAAAACCTGTTTGGCAGTCTTGGACTTTTTTCATGGATTGTTTTTGAACAGATTGTAATTTTCTTGAATTTATTAATTATTCAAAATGTTAATTACTTTGGGAGAAATGATTATGAGCAATTTTATGTGAGCATTTGGTATGCCATATTCCACTTCTAGGGCCATTACTTTCTTGTATAGATAGATGAAGGCACATCATGTTTTCTCTGTTTTATTGACAGAAATGCTAAAAAATATCAAGGCAGTTTTGCTCAGACTGTAAGAGCTTAGCGAGAGAGGAAAAAAAATTAGAACACTTTCCCCTAAAATCTTGGCTAGATAAAAGAGTCTTTCTAAGACTAATTTATGAAATAAAGATCACTGTCAGATTTCTTTTATTTACTTATCAAATTTTAATTTCTCATAATAACTTACACAGAAAGGTAATAGGGTATGTGCTTATAGTCCCAGTGGGGGTGTCCAACAGCTTAGGTCATGACTGCCTTGTGCTTTATTGAAAGGTATATTTCTCTGTATGAAATATTCTGAAAATACAGTTGTCATCATGTTACAAATTTCTCTCAAGGTTATTGTGAAGCTGAAAGTGATTCTTGGCAGTTTCCTGTCCAGAAGAATGGCATCAGATGCTTGTGAGGTTTGCTCCTGGCACTTGCTTTCTCTTTCTATTCAAGCAAGAAAAGTTTCAAATCACCTTAAATGAGCATTTTGTGGGGTAAATCCCGAGTTCTTGAACAGCAGGTGACTTAAAATAGATGTTAAGTTGATTTTTAAAGTAATTTGAATACTTGAGTTGGAAGTATATTGTAATGCTTCCTTCAGTCTGCTCTTGGCTACTTTTGCTTTAAGGGGGAAAGGGGAGAGGAAAGGCAGTTGCTGTGAGGAAGAGGTACACATTGCTTGGGTCACTTATTTAAATACAGATCTGAATTATGAGTATGACAAAATCGAAAATTCAAATTTTAATTATGATACTCTTGCCATTTTGACAAATCTGAGAAATGTTTTGCTACTGGCTGCTGCTGCTAAATCTTTCTGCTGTGTACCTGAATTGAAATTCTGTAAGCATTGTACCTCTACAATGTACCTTGTTCATGGCTTTGAAGAGCAGGTCTATTTATGGAGTTCTTTAAAAAATTCACTGCTAGCCAGACTTTAGAGTAATATGTTGCATGCTGAGGCCCTCTCTAGCTGTTCAGGTGAATAAAGAGCACTTTCCTCCCATGGCTCTGCACATGTTAAGCTGTAAGTAACAGAGGTTGCAGATCTGCAGAGGACTGTCAGCTCAGCATAGGAATGGATTGCACTGCAGCCTGCATGAGCTTGTGAGAGCTCCTGTCTGTAGTTCTTTCCCAGTCACTTCCAGGATTGTTTTCCACCAACGGTCCAGCTTTTACTTTACTTCTTTTCCCACGACTTTCCACTGCGTGGGTTATGTTTAAAAGGCAGCTAGTTCAATGCACTGGATTTCAGCAATGCAGGCCACAACTAGCTTCTGCTCTCCAGGAACTAGCATCGCATTATGTGTCAGCTTTCAGACAAAGATGAGAGTTTGTTGGGTACAAAATGAAGCAAAAGCTATACACCTTAAGGTTCCCACAAGGAACAGAAATTAACCTACTTTAAACTCCTTATATCATTTCAGCTTCTTGGGGCATGGATTTGTCTCTACGTTACTGTAAAATATTGTGTCATATTTGTTCTACTCTGTAAAACGAGTAAAAACCATTATCCACAAAACTCAGTAGTTATACTAGAAATCTATGTGGCACTACATATGGTTTGCATTGAAACTTCAGTATCTAGGTCTGAACAGTAGGCACTAAAATGAAAGCTCATCATTAGTTAACAGCGCTCTGGCACTTCCTTGGCCACAATTCAGAAACAGGCTGAGTTAGTGTCATGGGTTGAGGTGGCTGGGGGTTTTTTTTTGGTAGCGGGGGGGGGGGGGGCTACAGAGGGTGTCTTTGGTTAGAAGCTGCCACAACTTTCCCCCCCCCAACAAAGCCAATGATAGCTGGCTACAGGAGGGACTTCCTGCTGCTGGCCAAGGGAGAGCCAATAATTGCTCCTCTGTGATAACGTATTTAAGAACAAGTTTGTTGCACAGAAGAATTTTTCCGAGCCAGGGGAGAGCTGACCGAAGCTCCCGGGCGGCCCCGGCGCCTCCCCCGCCGCAGGGGGTTGGTGGGTGGTGGCAGCCCTGCCCGGGCCTTTCGGCACCTAGCTCGGAGCAAGCAGCAGTGGCCCCTGCGAAGGGGCCGGGGCGTGCTGGAGCCCGTCCTGCCCGAGGAGCCGAACGGCACCGACAGCGCCAAAGCCCCCAAGGTGAACTGCAGAGGGCAGATGCCCCACGGGCTAGGCCAGGGCGGCAGGGTGTCCCGTGCAGGCGGGCGCTGCCCTTCCTTCCCCCCGGGTCGAGTTGAGCTGCGGCCCGGGCCGGGGCGGCCCGCCGTGCTGCAGCCAAGCCCATGCTGGAGCAGATGGATGCATGGAAGAAGGCTGTTACCCCGTGGAAGGCCCAGGATGGAGCCAAGTCAAGAGACTTGTGGCCCGTGGAGAGGAAAATCCACGCCGGAGCAGTTTTTTCCCTGGTAGGACTCATGGCCCTGTGGGGGATCCACATCGGTACAGCTCACCCTATGAAGGACTCCATCCTATGAAGGACCATCGGGGTGCAGAGATTCCCGCACCCCACGGAGAAATGACCCTCGGGACAGTAGATATGGAAGAACTGAGGGGTGGACCCACACTGGAGAGGTCCATCAAGGACTGTTACTTGTGGGAGGGACCCCACGGAGCAGGGGAAGGACTGTGGTCCTCCCTGTAACTGTGGTGAGGACCATGGTGAAGCAGGCTGTCCCCCTGCAGAAGTGTGACCTACAGGACAGCAGATTTGGAAGACCTGTTGCCTGATGGGTGGACTTGTCTCCCTGCACTGCTGTAGAGGGAGGAGGGAAAACATGGAAGGAAGGAGGGGTGGGTGGAAAGTGTGTTTAAGACTGTTTTATTTCTCACTCTTTAGATCTTATCCTGTTAGTAATAAATTTTAGTATTAATCCCACGCTGAGTTTTTTGGTTTACCTGTGTGACCTCTCCTAGCTCAGAGCGACTTTAGTGGGTGCCTAGAATCTGTCCAAGGTCAACCCACGACAGTTGACTAGGGTTTATTCCAACAAAATATGGAATTAATCTAATTCTCTTCAAACTTACGACTTCCAAATGTAAGCATCTGCATGTGAGCTAAGGTCGTGATGCAGTTGCTTGACATGTTTCTGGAGCAACCAGAGCTGCTCATCTACTGCGCTGTGGTTATCTGAGTCGCCCACCCATGCAGGCCAGGCAACTGTGACCTATGGGAGCCACATGTACCCCTGGAGCAGCAGGAGTAACCTGGGTAGAATAAGGTAGTGCATCTTACATGAGTTGCATTGTATACCTGTGTTTATGCAATTGAACCAACCTGTAGGTATGTAAATTCCCATTGAAATCAGTGAGAATATACTCAGTGCAGAGGAGAGAAGGGCACAAGGCGATTCACTGGCCCGAAAGTGGACACCTATGTGCTTGAATCATATTTTCTCATTTCACTGTCAGACTCTTAAAAGCTGTACAGAACCTTTCCCTCAAATGTCAAAGCTGCATGTGCTCAGCGTGGGAGATTCAGAACCCTTCTCCCAGCTCCTGAAGGTCTTCTGGATTCACTGAGACCTGTCTCACAGCTTTCCAGCTATATACCGCAGAGTGGTTACTAAACCATAGATTTTATTCTTTTACACATTGTTATTGCAGTGTGCCATTATTAAGTGTGCTGTTCTTTTTTCACACAAAGAATGAGGTAAGTGAGCAAGAATGTAAAGTATACAAATATAAGCATGTACATGTGATTTTGGCATACAAAACTGTTGTCATTAAAGCTATCTAATAATTTCCATTTCTTTTCTACAAATGCCTCTAGAACTGAAGTTTATATGAGTTAAATTTTTGTTTGCTAATTCTGAAACAGGCTCTCTATTGATTTCACTTTCTGTACTGTAAAACCCTGCTGCTTCTGTGCACGTATGCCTGGGTCAACTGGAGGTCAACAAATATTTCCTAAGAAAGAACTGGATGGCTTTTCTTCCCTTGAAATACGTGGAGAAGATATCACTCTGAACCTTACAGAAAAGGACAGTGATAGGAAAGCTACAAGGAGAATAGACTGATAAATTTAAAGAAAATTTAAAGAAAAATTCAAGAATAGTGTCTTGTTTTTGGTTTGGGGAAAACACAACTGGCCAATGGAGTGAGTTTCTGGAATGCACTGAAGTATCAGCAGAGGCTTATTCTTTGTTGACCACTTTTAACTTGACAAGATCCTCAAATGTATTTTTGTAGTTTCCTTCCTAGTATACTCTCAAAGATAAATACTTGAAGTAAATGTCAGGCCAAAACTAGCTGGAATAAAGCTTCTACTTACACTGTGTGAAAGAAACCATAGAATTTGTTCCTGATTCCTTTGTTGAACTACCACAGCTCATAAAATGTAAAAGGATAACACATTTCTAACTCAGGCATTCCTGGTTATCCTGCAAATTATATGAAGAAATTTAGAAGCTCATGCACAGAGCAATTCTCAGTCCTGCACTTGATCACAGACTTCAGTAGAGAGAGAAGGATTATAAATTCTGAAAGAATTCTTCTTTGTTTCATATGGGAAAGTATTTCCTGTTTCACTCATTATACTGAGTTTTCCTGCATGAATATTCCCAATACAAGTCTGCTCTGTTCCTGAGTTCTCATTCATATGCACATCATTAAAATATTAACTTGTTTGTCTATTCCAACACTTCCGATACATTTTATAAATTATTCTTGCAACAGCAATGTTCAGTGGAACTACTTTTTAAAGTGGTTTGCTGTTTTATTTATCTTTGGGAATGGAGACTAACATGTAACAAGTAGTGTTTGAGAAATAGCAGAAAAGAGTAGATTCTGTAAACTTGCACCACCTCTGCAGCTGCATTTGTTGCTCATACACTCTTGGGTGCAGATCTTTTCCTTCCACTAAATATACACCATACAGTGTGTGAATGACATCACAGATTGATAGAGAAATCTGGCTTTGGTGGCCCAAATGTACCTCAGTAAGGTAAGTCCTGCTGGAGCTGAAGAGGGAGTGGTGGCAGGGGACTGTTCCTGTCCTGAGGCAGACAGACTCTGGCAGCCCGATGGGATGCTACTTCTGGATCACCTCAGGCTCTCTAGGTCTTGGATCCTGTAACAAGCAAATAATGGGGATGTCTCGCTGATACAAACTCATCAGTTTCACAGTTTTTTAAAGTACTAAATGACTGAGTCACTAGCCAAGGGGGACAAAGACCCCCTTGACATCAATAGGAAGACTCACTGACAGGAGCATTGGATAAGGCTCTGAGAGATGTCAGATCACTTATAATTAAGGGAAAGTAAGAGAGAAACTGCCTTAAGGAAACCTTGCTTTGTAGCTTACATCTCTACTAGCTACATCTTCAGTGAAGAAAGTTGTCTTATCAAAAGGATCATCAGCTGAAAGTTAGCAGGAAGACCATTTCCTATAGAGTTACATAGTAATGTTTGCTTAGGAAAATAAAAAATAGGCTGGAAAAATCCCTCACCTAAGATTAGAGGAAGGTAATTGGAGTAAATCCCTGCAAACGAGAAAGTTTAGAACATCCTGGTTACAGTGGAAGTGAATACCAGACAACTTCCCACTTCTCAGAAGAGGCACTACATATGCCTTTGGAAACATTCATCTAGCATAATCTACCTCATTAAAAACAACTGAACCGAATCAACACAAAACTATTTTACCTTTTCTAGTGTCACCTTCAATGTCACCTAATACAGCATAATTAAATGCAAATGAAATTGTAATTAGGAAGAACACTGTTGTTTCTGGTAATGATCAGTTAGAAGGTGTGCTTGTGTGGCAAAGCCAGAAGGTTGTTAATTGCATCTCTTTATGAAAGAAATGCATCTTCTAAGAGTAAAGGAAGCCCAAGGATGAGCAGATTCCTGCTGTTTATCTTGTCAAGACTGCAGCTGTGGAATGTATAACCAGTGAGAAAGTCCTCATAGATCAATTTGCAAAAATGCTAACAAGGCATTAAGAGCTTTCTGAAATCTGTAGAAGTGCTTTAAAAAAAAAAAGCCCTGAAAAGCCTCTATAGAAGATGTTCAACAGTTTTGACACAGGAAGTATCTTTATATATAAGGACACCTAAAGTCTTGAGGCTTAGGAACTGAGAAGAACTGACTTCTGTCTTAGACTATCTTCATATTTTGCAATGACCTTAAAATTTAGTAGGTTGATCCTAAATTAGTCAGCAAAAGTCAAAAGACCAGTCCAGTAGCTTTGCACATTCGAAGTGCTCCTGAAGTGTTATTTAACAAACAAGAGTGAAAATTAAGTAGTATATAGACCTTACATTATACTCTTGCACAAAATGAATTTTTCCTTGAAGGCCATAAAATACTTTGTTATTGCCAGGCAGAAATTCCTGTTTATCAGCCCCAGGAGCCCATTCATTACATGGGTTAGGTTATAATTTTAACTACCCTATCAAAAAAAGGCCATGAGGAGTGTTACAGTGCATGTGACACAATGGTGAAACTGAAGCATTTGGAAAGGCTCTGGATTGAGGGAAATCCCAGCCAGCTCCTCACAGATCCTCCAAAGAGAAGTGGTTGCTACAGAAATAACTTACTGGAAACTCTGCAGGTGGTGTTGCATCTGCACATGGCTGTATGCCATGTGACATTAGTAGCCAGAGCCATGAAGAAGTCTTTTAAATAAGATCTGAGCCCTGCCACGGTAGGGTTTTGACCACCACACAGATTTTATCAAGTCAAATCTACCAGAGAAATTCAAAGAGGCCAAATTTGCTGTAGGACCTCTTCTGAGCAAATGCATATCATGGCTTGTTTCAGCAACTATGTGGGAACACCCTCTAAAGCAATTATTTCTGTAGAGGAACAGCATTATAGCAGGAAGAGACTAAATCTAGATCTCTTGACTTCAATCATCTAAAGGCTAGGCACTGTGTATAAAGGAGGTAGACGGGCATTCTCTAAAATCAAAGGAGAGAGATATAAGCCCTCCCATGATGGAGTGATTCATTGTGGTCCAAAGAAGGCATCGGAGACAAATTAAATGAATTGTCCCCTGGGAGATGCCTCTTCACTGATAAGAGAATGAACCCAGAAAACAGACCAGATACTGAAATCTATGAGTCTAAAATTAAGTGACAGAAATCCTACCTTTCATGAATAAAGATTGTGTTTTAATGGGAATAATTTAAGACACAATATAGACATAGAAGAATGAAATATAAAATATAAATGAGGAGAAATAAAGGATCTTTCACCTGAGGAACAAGGATTATGAACTAATACACTTAAAAGTCTGTTTAGAAAATCTTAAGCATACAGCTCAGTAAGTAAAGAGTAAAACATGCAAATAAGAAGTAAATAGCACATATGCATACACTATTTATATACACAGTTGTTTAGTGTGATAGAAAACCATCTGGATTCTTCTTCCTTGGTTTGCTTAGTTGTTGGCTGGAAGCTGCCCATCCAGGGCATCATTGTGGAGGAGGCTGTGGTGTTCCTGCTGTGCGGCACCTCTCCCTCACACC